>NC_062545.1:253239857-253552000 GCF_016906955.1 Phacochoerus africanus | reverse complement strand
CGAAATCAGTTTTTATGATTATATCCTCACAGTAACCCTTAATATGCTATTATTATCCCTTCATTTTACAGGTGAGCAAACTGACGTCAAGGTGGGACAACCAGTGAATGGCAGGGCCAAGATCTCGCACAGGCAAATGGACTCCAGACCCCTAACATTTCGGCCCCTGCATTCTGAAGGTATTTCATTAAATATAGATGGAATTAAATCATTTGATATTAGAGACAAAGAAAACTTTGAGATCACTGAATTCCATCATGAAATAGATGCAGAAATTGAAGCCAAGAATTGGAAGCTTCTTGGTTGGGGTGATTTATATACTTGCAGAGGCCTATTTACCCAGGGCTCCTGACTCCTAGCTGGAATCATTTTTTTCTGCCTCTTATGCAAAGTTTACTCCTCCTTTGCATTTGCACCATCCCTTTTGGGGTGTTGTTTTGGAAAAACCACTCCCAGGTGACAACATGTGTTTCAAAGTAATAAACCAGGTGCCATTTAAAGCCAAGGAAATGGACCTTTGTGAATCTCACCTGTTGAAAGAGACCACAGGCACTTAGGTGAGAACTGAAAGAAAGGAAAGGGACCCTTACTCATCATCGGATTTCAGAGCAAACTTCACGTCCTCCACAAAGGCTCCCAAGGCCAAGTCTCTCTGCTTAAGGTCTTCATGCACTTAGCAGGGTCAGCTGTAACTGTGTATGTTATTTCTGGAATACCTGGTTAGTGGTCACCTGATTTGCTACCTTCTAAATTCCTTGGGGACAAGATCTATGTCAGTTTTTGTTCCTCCTCATATTCCAGGTGTCCTGGCACACCATAGGTGCTCAAAAACATCTGGTGAATGAAGGAGTGAACAAATGGATGAATAAATAAATGCTTGAATGTACTACCATGACAAGTCATGGCTGTGGGCTGCACAGGAGCAGATGCAACCCCTAGATGGTGCATCTGAGGTTGGCCCTCAAGAGTGCACACTCACACACACCACTAATCAGAAATCCCCACCAGGAAAGTCAAATAAACATCTACTTGGGGCTTTGAGGCACCAGAGGGGGAAAAAGAGACACAAAAGGTGAGCAAGCAATTTTCAAAGGATGCTTTCAACTCCCTGGCTAGTCCGCGTGTGTTTTCCTCTACAAAGTGTTTCCAATTACTGTGGCACTCTCGGTATCTGGATCCATCTCCAGTGAATTCCTCTGCAGCTCCTGCCAGACATATGGGATCAATCAGGGCTTCGGCGCTGGTGCGCTTGCTGCGGGAATGTTGACAGCCTGACAGACGCGGGGTTCTGGTGTCATGGAATCTCCAAGAGTCTTTGGCTTGATCCCGGGAGGAGAATGAGGGGGGGAGGAGGGAGATAGAGGCAGAGATAGAGAAAGGAGAGGGGAGAGGGAGAGACAGAGAGAGGAGGGAGAGAGTGAGAGAAGGAGGGAAGCGAGAGAGATTTTTCTTGACTGCCCCCTTTCCTTCAAACATTTTATAGGCTTCAGGGAGAGCGAGGAGGAGGAGAGAGGGAAAAGACGAGAGCGAGAGGAGTAGCGAGTGCGCGCCGTTCCCTCCCCTGTCCCCGGCCTGCCGAGTCTGGACTGTGTCCCCAGTGTCAGACGAGAGGCTGCTGAGTCTCGCGGCCGCCGTCCCGCGCCCCGCGCCGCGCACGCCCCTCCGTGAGCCGAGCGGCAGAGCATCTCTCCGCGCCGGGCCGACGCCTGCGCTCCGGGCGACCGCTCCGTCTCCAGCGCGATGTGGGCGCGCCTGGCCTTTTGTTGCTGGGGTCTGGCGCTGGTTTCGGGCTGGGCGACCTTTCAGCAGCTGTCCCCGTCGCGCAATTTCAGCTTCCGCCTCTTCCCCGAGGCCGCGCCCGGGGTTCCCGGGCGGCTCCCCGCGCTGCCCGCGCCCGAGGAGGACTCGGCGGCGGCGGAGAGCAAAGTGGAGCGGCTGGGCCAGGCGTTCCGGCGACGCGTGCGGAGGCTGCGGGAGCTCAGCGAGCGTCTGGAGCTCGTCTTCCTGGTGGACGAGTCGTCCAGCGTGGGCCAAGCCAACTTCCTCAGCGAGCTCAAGTTCGTCCGCAAGCTGCTGTCCGACTTCCCCGTGGTGCCCACGGCCACGCGCGTGGCCATCGTGACCTTCTCGTCCAAGAACAACGTGGTGCCGCGCGTCGATTACATCTCCTCCCGTCGCGCGCACCAGCACAAGTGCGCGCTGCTTAGCCGCGAGATCCCGGCCATCACCTACCGCGGCGGTGGCACCTACACCAAGGGCGCCTTCCAGCAAGCAGCGGTAAGGTGCTCGCCCTCCCATCCCCGGCCCGGCTCTGCCCACCCGCCACTGCCTGCTCGGCTCTAAGCCGGGCTCAGCCCCGGGCAACCTCCCCATCCCCAGCATCAGAATCATACCTATCCTTCTGTTGTTGAGGGGGAGGTCCCTTGGGATAATGGATTTTAAAGGCTTAAGGAGCTGTCACGCTCCTTATTAAGTGGTCTTTGAGGACCCTCTTAGGAAGGTATCTTTGAGATGCTGTTCATATTCAAACTCCTAGGGATAGACCGCGGCCAAACTGGAACAGGTGAGTACGTTTTACAAAGTGTCTCTATAGGTAAGAGGTCGAGTGACCTGTTGTCTAATATGTGATTTTATGTTTGCAATATGCCTTTGGTTGTTCTGAGTCCTTTATAAGATTTTTAGCACTTTGAAGAAGTCTTTTCCAAAATCTAACTTTTTTTCTGATTATGAAGTAACACATTCAAATAGAAAATTTGGAACATATAGAAATGTTGTACACATGGTAGCAAGCCAATGTTTGTGGAATGAATGAAACCAAAAGGGGGGCGGGGAGCACCTCTAAGCCCATCACCTTTGAAAAGCCACCGTTTATATGTTGTTGAACATTTGCCCAGTATGCACATCTGCACACACTTTAACCAAACTGGTGTCTTGCTGTGTTGTAGGCTACATTTTTCATTTGTTATGTCATGAAATGATCTACATTATTATGTATCTAATATAATGTAGTTATTATATACCAGTGCTACTTGCATACTCTTCGGATGAAATGCAAGCACTGTAATCTATTTTACCGGTCACTTATTGTTGGACACTTAGGTTTTTTATTAACTAAGTTATGATAAACGCAAATACTTACGGACCCCTTTGATTACTTCTTTAGGAAGAATTTCTATAAAGTGACCGAATTAAAGAATATGAGCATTTGTAAACTTCTTGATGCCTATTGTCCAGTTCTCCCTTGGAGACACATGTATTTACATCCCCACCAGCAGAGTATCACAGCAGTAAGTTTGCCACCTGGTCACCAGTAAAATGTGCTGATGTTTTTAATGCCTTTTCCAGCTTGATAGATGACTAGAGGTATCATTTTAGCAAACTCACATTTTTTAGCTTTATTGGAGATGAACATTTTCTAATACATTTACTGGGCATTTGTATTTTTCCTTTGAAAATTACCTGGTAGTAACTCTTGCCCATTTGGCAATTATGGTGCATGTTTGTATGTTTGTTTTTCTTAGTGATTTCTACAAGCTCTTTGTGTAGGAAGACCAGTAACTCTTTTTTTGTACATGCTGCAAATGTTTTTCCAGTTTGCTGCCTTTTACTTTTGTTTACCATAGTGTTGTTAGATGGATGATTTAAAATTTTATATATTCAAATCTATTAAACTTTGTCCTTAGGAGCATACCATTCCTTAGAATGGCTTTCTCGTTTCTCAAATCAGAGAAGTATTCTCCCATCTAACAGTTTAATCCATCAGAAGGTTATTTTAGTGTATGGTATGACAAAGATGTCTAACTTAATTTTTAATGACTAGTTAGCCAATTGTCCCAGCATCATTTGTTGACTAGCCATCCATCTTTCTCCAACTTATTGAATGACACTTTTATCATACACTAGAAGTTTAAGGGTATTTGATCTCTTCCTGACCTTCTATGACATTTTATGTCATCCTGGATGATAGGATATTCTCTTCTACTATTTATTATTTTTAAGCTTTGCAAAAGTGATTTAATTATTATAATTTTACAATATATTTAAATATCTAGTAGTACAAATTCTCTCTCCCTTTACTTTTTAAATCAATTCTTATATACTTATTACTTAATGTGAACTTTAAATTCCTTTTCATATATTCCAAATAAAACCATCCAGAATATTGATTACAAAAGATGAAATAGAAAATTAAGGTGGGGACTATTTACATTTTCTTTTTTTTTGTCTTTCTTTTTTTTTTTTTTAGGGCTACACATGCAGCATATGTAGGTTCCCAGGCTAGTGGTCTAATTGCAACTGTAGCTGCCAGCCTATGCCAGATCCGAGCTGCATCTGTGACCTGTACCACAGCTCATGGCAACACCGGATCCTTAATCCACTGAGCAAGGCCAGGGATCAAACCTGCAACCTCATGGTTCCTAGTCGGATTTGTTTCCACTGCGCCACAACAGGAACTCCTACGTTTTCTAATAATTGTCCTTCCAAGTCAAAAGTATGTCCATTTATAACCAGTTCTTTTTGTATCCTGCAGTACAGTTGTAGATTTCTAGTAACTAAGTCTTTTATATATTTTTTAAAATTTAGACCTAAAGGTATTCTTGTCGGTATTGCTGTCATAAATAGCATCTTTTCAAATTAAATTTTAAACAGTTATTCTTGATATAAAGAAACACTTGATTTTTTAAAACATCAATCTGCATCTGGATTCTTGTCCAAGTCTCTTTGATTCATCCTTTAAAAATATTTTTTATTTTACTGGTAATAAGTATTTATTATAGATAATAAAGTAATCAGAAACATTTTCTGTAAATACACTGTAATATCTTAGTACATACCCTTTTTGACTTTTTCCAGTTGCCAAGGTAGTATGTTTTCATACATGTACATATATCATGCATAAATGTTTGCCCCAAGGGATTTATTATGTTCTCTTTTGTAACTTGACTTTTCCATCATATTTTGCAGCCTTCTTTTCGTTATAAGAAATATACCTCTACTTCATCATTTCTCATGGTCACACAATGTTCCACTATAAGATGTGCCTTTATTTTCATCATGTGACTATTATTGTATATTTAGATTGTTACAAAGCAACACTGTGCAACTAAATCTTTGCTCATGTCTCTAATAATTTCCTTAGCACACATTTATGAAGTGTTAGGTATTATTCCTTCAAAGAGGATGCCCATTATTTTAAGGCCTTTGATGCATGTGCCAAGCTCCTCTGCAAAAATGGTACCAAATTGTACCCTACATGCAGTGTCTGGGTCTGTATGCAGGAGGCAGCATATCTCATTGGCCATCTATAGCTCCTTTTTTGAATGCCTATTAAAATATCTTGGGATTATTATCCATTCTCATTTGAGAGAGATTCTTTTTCTTAGTGATTTTACCTTCCCTCTGCCAAGAATGCAGCGTTTTTTTCCCTCTGTGTTTCACTTGCCTTTGAATTTTGTTAATGATGATAGCATCTATCGTTTTAGCCATCTACTGAATCTATTTCTCTTTCCATTTGTGTTTTCCCCCCTTTCCTGTGAAGTTTGAAAGGCTCTTGCATTTAAGAGATGAAATATCGCCCTCTGTTTATTGTGGTAGTTGTGCCAGACAGAGTTCAGTTTTGCAGACCTAGTAGGCTGTTGGCCTCCATTCCAGGTTCTCATGAAGTCCCCAGTACTGGCCTTATTCCTGACGGCACTGCCCACTCCATCAGAGAAGAACCCCACCACATTAGGGAAAGACTTGCCATAGACCAGCTCCTCTGTTTGGCTTGGCCAGATCTGCCTGGGGCCTCTTAGTCCTCTTGATCCAACATGGTTAAATGGATAATGAGTTGAGTACGCACTGCTCTCCTCAGGACCTGCTTTCAGCTTTCTCCTTCCAAATACTACATCCTGTCTTGGAAAGTGGAATTGCCAACAGGGTTCCAGTGCCTTTCTTCTGTCTGGATCCATTTGTCATCTAACAAGCAGAGGTTGCTCAAAAGTTTGTGTGAACTGAACTTTCCCTTGACTTTATTTTCCTTTCCTCATCTTGGTTAGGTTATAAGAAGGTGCAGGAGGGGGTCAGCTGGACTCAGTGCCTGTCTAACCTGGAAACCTCCATGTGTTTACTGTAACTGTGCCAAGCCTTTGATGAGCATTCTTAGGTATAACTAAAACATAATCTTATGGGTAAAATTGATTGAAGAAGACTGCTATTTAGAAATAGCATTAGTGAAGTTCCCATTGTGGTGCAGCAGAAACAAATCTGACTAGTATCCATGAGGACACAGGTTTGATCCCTGGCCTTGTTCAGTGGGTTAAGGATCTGGTTTGCTATGAGCTGTGATATAGGTCACAGACTGCAAATGCGGCTTGGATCTGGCGTTGCTGTGGCTGTGGTGTAGGCCAGCAGCTGTAGCTAAGATTGATTCAGCCCCTAGCCATAGGCTGTGGGCGTGGCCCTAAAAAACAAACAAAAAAACCCAAAAAACAAAAAAGCAAAAAAAAAGATAGAGAGAAAAAAATGGCTTTAATAGAAATTTGAATGTGAATTTTGGCAGAGAGATCAGCAAGCCAGTTTTATTGTGGGATTAGTTTGAAAACGGTTAAGCTGTGTCGTGTGGTTTGGAAACTGTAGACATTCCATCTGGGACATGAGACCCCTTGTCCAATTCTCAGGCGTGTGCAGGATGGTAATAGTGCAGTGGATTGTGACCTGGCCTATATGTGAAATTGAAAATCCTGGGGATGTTTTTGACTTTTCCCAGGAAAATGTGTTTTTCAAGTCTTTTCCATTTGCAACTGAATGACCACATGGCTGTACACAGATATAAACACAGGCAGACAGATATGCAAACGCATAAACATGCGCATAGATACACACTTGCAAGTACATGGCTGCCCCTCACGATTCAGACATTTTACTCCTCTTATGGAAAATCCTGAAAGGGAGCTTTTCCTTTACCAATGTGAATTTTGCTGTTATCTCTCAACACATGTGATTGACTAAACGGTAAACATAACAGCATTGCTTCATTTTTTAAATGTGGTGTCAGAATTGTACAACTTGATAGGAAACTCTATGTATGGACTTTTTTTTTGAATGGATGAACTGCAGTGTAGATGTTTTCTTTTTGGACGCCATCCCAGCACTCATCAAAGAAGACAGGACTAAAGCAGTGAAATCTATAGTTGGTACAAATTCTTCCAGAGATGCATTCAATAAATGGGGGAAATATTTAGCACCTTGAACTTGATTACATGAAGGGCTTTTACAAAGTCAACAAAAAGCTCTTCAGCTTTTCCTTGACAGTGGTTTACTGTTTCACAATGACCTTCCTTCTTGGTTTCCTGCCCTACCATGTATTTATACATTGGCTCTCCTAAACAGCCTAATTTGGATTGGCCTCTATGTGAATGCAAGACTCTTCAACTCCTGAGCATTTCACGTCATAATAAAATCAGAGCCTCTCACTCCCACTTCGATTTTGCTAAATATCTGTTACGCAATCATAGCGTGGAGCTTCCTTTGAAAAAAGTCTCTGCTTGCTTTATTGTTTCAGAGTTCCAGAAATATGATCCTCTGGTGGGGAATGTGCTGCCTCACCAAAAATCGGAGCATTAGACGGTGAGGAAACTGGGACTAGATGGGCAGAAACTCTTCCTAGCTGAAGGAGAGGACATAACGTAATCTGTCTGCTCTTGTACTTGTTCACACCTTTTCCTGCTCTCTCAGCCTCATGGGGGGAAAATCTATCTGCTTTTAAGCATTCTGATAAAACCTGGAGTTGGGGGAGATGCCATTAGATTAACATCCTGATGAGTAAAATTAGAACTATGTTATTTTCATAGGACAAACCAGTATAGCCTGTGCAGCAGCCTTTCTGATGGCCCAAAAGCTGCAGGAAAAAAGGGAAGTTTGCGTTCTCCTTCCCTTTTGGAAGAGATGGGGGGAGTCATAGGATCTGCAGTGGCTTCAGGAGCATGATTTGCATGATTTAGATGTTGAGAGCTGCTCAGTGTTGAAGGGCCATATTCTTTTTTTTTTTTTTTTTTTTGATGCTGGAAACATGATCTTTCTAAATGCACCTCTGGAAACATTCTCTTTTGTGTTTGTTTTTCTTTCTTTCTTTCTTTCTTTTTATTTTTATTTTTTGGTCTTTTTGTCTTGTTAGGGCTGCACCCGCAGCATATGGAAGTTCCCAGGCTAGGGGTCCAATCAGAGCTGTAGTAGCCAGCCTACGCCAGAGGCACAGCAATGTGGGATCAAGCCATGTCTTTGACCTGTACCACAGCTCATGGCAACACCGGATCCTTAACCCACTGAGCAAGGCCAGGGATCAAACCCGCATCCTCATGGTTCTTAGTCAGATTTGTTAACTACTGAGCCACAACAGGAACTCTTCTTTTCATATTTCTTAAGCGTTTAAACAATTCTCACGTTGCCTAGGTCTTCTATAGGAACTTCTTTGGTAATCCCATCAGTACTTTAGAAATGTGATTGAATGAATGAAACCTCAGGGCTTGAAATAGATCCAGACTTCTTGTGTATTTTCCAAGCAAAGATGAGGCTGAAATCCATTTGGGGGGAAAAGAGAGAGCAGGAGCGAGTGAGAGAAAGAGAGAGCACAAATAATTCTCAAACACTGAATTCCAGTGTATTCTTAGTCTAGCATTTGCATATTTTGTTTATTAGTTTGGTTATTCCCAGCACACCAGACACTGATATGTAATAAGAATGTGTACCTGGGCTAATGTTAAAGATATTTATCATTCTTGGCTGCCAATGTTTCATTATGTTTGTTTGAAATACATCATGAGAGTACTTGGTCAAAGACTAAATGCTTAAACACAGAGCAAGGGCAGATGGCTCTGTCCTTTTTCACTTCTGTGGTCACAGGATAGGAAAGTCTCTCCCAGTGTCTTCATGGTACAGATGTGCTAGAGAGGAATTGTGCTTAACAGTGACCATAAAGTAAAATTATTAACTGTATTCATTCCTGACCAGATATACCTTTCATTTGTATATTTGTTTGTCTTTTTGCCCTTTTTCTTAAGGGCCGCACCCATGGCATATGGAAGTTCCCAGGCTAGGGGTCTAATCGGAGCTACAGCTGCCAGCCTATGCCACAGCCATGCCAGATTCGAGCCGTGTCTGCAACCCACACCACAGCTACGGCAACGCTGGATCCTTAACCCACTGAGCAAGGTCAGGGATCAAACCCGTCACCTCATGTTTCCAAGTCGGATTTGTTTCAGCTGTGCCACAATGGGAACTCGTACCTTTCATTTGCAGAGTGCTTTGTAACTTAGCAAGCACTTTCAGGTTATGATTTTACAGAATCATTTTTTTAGAAAAGGCAAGGATGCTAGGAGAGGTTAGGTAACTAAACGCTATGCACAAGGCTAAGTAAATGCCAAAGGAAGAGTCAATCCAGTCCTCTGATTTGTCATCTGGTCTTTCTCCTCCTCTCCCCACACCTCCATTCCTACCCACATTTTACGGTATCACCTCCGTGTATTGAGTTGTATCAAAAGCCAAGGAGGTGTAGGGAATTCCATCTCCAGAGCCACAAAAGTGTTACAGAAGATAAAATCCCCAACAGCCTAACCCAGAGAGCAAAAACCATAGCTCTAAGACCACAATTATTCCAAGGGGGAAATTTCAATTGGTCCTCAATATGTGTGAAATATATACATATGTATGACATATGTATGTGTGTGCGGGTACATATGTATGTGTATATACTTGCATGATTAAAAATATATATTTAATATATATTTTAATTTTGACAAGCATTTTAAAAACCAGGAGATAGCATTTTTTAAAAATCGGGGCTTGGGCTTATTCTTGACAAACAGGAGTATGTAACAATTCTGAGTGTGATTTCTCTGAGCTCATCAGCATCATCACCTGGCACTTGGAATTTCATTATGTGGTGCTTGATTGCTGTTCCACAAGCTAACATGGACCGATCATTGGCAGAGCCTGAGGTGGTTTAATCCCTTCTAGTTTTTTCTTCTGAGCTTCCTTTTTAATCGAATGAATTAGCTAGGATTAAGTTTAACTGGATATAATAGAAAAATCAAAGTACCACTGGCTTAAACATGACATGCAGTTATTTCTTTCTCAAATTAAGTCTTGAGTAGAAAATTCAGAGCTAAAATGGCAGTTCTGTGATCTCCTCAGGGACCCAGCATCCTTCCTTTTAGCCCTCTGCTCTGTCATCTTCAGATCACCTCATGGTCCAAGATGGCTGTTGGAGCTCCTACCATCAGGGGTTCATTCCAGATCCCAGGAAGCAAGGAGGGGCAAAGACAGTCACTTTGCTCTTTAAGAAGACTCTGTAGCAATTCACACAATACTTCCACATATATCTCATTGGTGAAATCTTGGTCTCAAGCCCATCCTTAGTTTTATGAGTTTTATTACTGAAAAGGAAGGAGAGAGTGGATTCTGAGGAAGTAATAAGTGGTCTTTACCAAGTCAGTGTGTTAGGAAGAGCGTGTGTCTAACCAGAGAGGTATCTGGAAATCCCACTTTGTTTCTTGCACAAAAGACACTGGCTGACCCAGCTGAAGATTGAAGAGTCAGGCCTTACCTAAGTAAAAAATATCTTTGTCTTTGTGCTAGATTATACACTTTTTTTTAAAAAAAATCCAAAACTATCAAAGTTAGCAATCCATTTAAATTTTGGCCATGGAAACTTCCTATGTTAGTTTCCTAGCAGTTTCTAAATAACATGACATTCACTCCCAAATAAAAGATTATATTGAGAGTGATGGGAAAAAAATGCATCCCACAAAATAAAATCAATATTTTATTGTTAATTTAGTTAAGCCAAATGAATATTTCTAAGGAAAACACTGTTCTTCTTTGGATTTTCAGAGGAAGATGTCAGGTTAAGAGACTTCTACACTAAGAGGAATTTCCTGTTCTGTACTCTCTCTGCCTTTCCCATAGATTTTAAAGAGTATTCTCTAAATCTCCCCACACCATGTAAAGAATGGATTTCTGGCATAGAAACTGCTTGCATATAGTAACCTGCTTTGGTTTGGAGACCAATTGTGGATAGGAGACGTCCTGTGAGATGTTGTTGTAGCCCATGAATGTCGTTACAGTGCTTTATATGAAATGAGTGATAGTGGTAAGAAAATGAAATCTGCAGTGCATTAGTAGGTGTATTTTCTTACAATCTTGATGAAAAGATTTTCAACATACTCATCTGCTTTGCTATCTGCCTTTCTCATGAGGTCATTCAAACTGTTTGCTTTGTGTAAAGAGTTAAGCAATAACAATTTTTCAAATTCAGAGCATTCTTTCATAGCTGTAGTGACCATGAAAGCTATAAATGAGGATAGAGTCTCATTGCTACCTATGTTGAAATAGTGACAACTGCCTTGTTTTCGGTGAATAGATGTCTTTCAGAATTAAGGACAAGATAACTTCCTACAAGATTAGTAGAGAAAAACAGTTAACAGAAAGTTCTTAGCAGGGCTTATTACAAGATTGAATCATTTGCTAAGCAAAGTTAGTTTACTTAGTATCTTGACTTAGTCATTTACTAAGTAAAGTCCAGGCTGGGTATTTTTCCAGTTGTAAGTTATTGCTAGAGTGTATAAAATACATTTTGAGGTACGTGAGTTTGATGCACTATTTTTTAATTTCCAAATGCTTCTGATGACCGTCATTATTTAATGCTCATCCTGGTGTACCTAGTTATGGGACATACTCATTTCTAGTGTAAAATATGGTTTTATAAAATTTCAAAGATGACATTTAAAATGTGTATGTGTGTATAGGGTTAAAACGTGTACACTTATTTTCTCAGATATGAACTCAAATTTCCACTAGTTACCTATAAACTTATGTGCATCTGTATTTAACCATACTTTCTTACATTTATTAGAGTAAGGGTCTCTTCCTTCAGCCAAGGAAGACCTTCTACCAAGTAGAATTTCTCCTTCTCTCTTCTCTGTTCAAGATCTTCCTCTCAATAGGCTCTTTTAAAGTAGAACATTCACAATACATATTTTAAAATGGGTAGCATGTTTCCAGAATATGGTAAACTGTCAGTATGTTTGCAGAGTCTTAAAACTATAAATCGTAAAGCTAAGTTATTCCCAATCAAGGAATGTCCCATAAGAAAGAATTCAAGGAGTTCCTGTTGTGGCTCAGGGATAAGGAACCCAACTAGCATCCATGAGGATGCGGGTTCAATCCCTGACCTCACTCAGTGGGTTAAAGAGCCGGTGTTGCCATGAACTGTGGTGTGGGTTTCAGATCTGGCTTGGATCTGGCATTGCTGAGGCTGTGGTGTAGGCCAGGAGCTATAGTTCCGATTCAACCCCTTGCCTGGGAACGTCCATATGCTGCATGTGTGGCCCTAGAAAGGAAGGAATGAAGGAGGAAGGGAGGGGAAGGAGGGAGGAAGAAAGAATTCAAGATACACACAATTCCTTGGAATAGGAATTGAGAGACGGTTCATCTCTGGTTTGGGAGGGCTTCACCATGGCATCTTTCTTTACCTCTCCTGAGTTCTAAATTGGCTGAATTTTAATACAACAGAGAAGGCAGGTGGGAAATCAGACATGCCCTCATCTCTTGATTAATGCAGGATGTGGCCTGGGTACCCAGCTTCCTAATACTGAATCTCTAAAATAGATTGACCTGCCTCCCCAGGAACAGGCAGTGCTGGGCACGGGGAGCATCCCTATAAAACAGAGATGGGGCAGCCAGCCAAAAGCCAAAGGGAAGGGGAAGGGAGGGGCTGAGGAAGCGCTCCTCCCCGGGGGAAGGCTGGGAGATGAGGGGTGCGGGGGATCCAGAGGGTAACTCTGATGGCTGGCACCCCACACAGAAACTAGAGACAGCCAAGTTCCAAGTTTAACAAAATAAAAACATATCCAGGCTAAAGTGTAGTACAGTCAGTAAAATTACATTTTTAAAGACTATTTAATGACATCATAAATTTGCCAAGTATTGTAGTAAATGAGCCGAAACTCTCTGATTATCATCACTGTATAAAACTGTGTATATAAAAGTCCGATTTCATGAAATATATGCCCCCAGAAAGAAAAACTGGGGAGGAAAAAAAAAGTCAAAATATTAGCAGGAGTTATCTCTGGGTAGTATGTTTTCCTGTTTAAATAAATCCCATTTATTCTGTATTTGAAAACTAGTTATAACAAACATGTATTACTTACGGGAAGTGAAATGTCATTGCTCAGCCGGGCATAGACTGATGACATGCCTTTGGGGCTTCTGGAGGCATAGCCTGAAGCGCTCGGTCTCAAGTCTTAAAATTCCTTTTGAGTCTTAGCTTTTATCTAAATTGCCATGAGAACTTTGCATCCTAGCCCATAATACAGCTCTGCTTTTAAGAAATAAAATGATACTTTTAGCTGATTGTTAGGAACTTGAGGTGAAACAATTCCAGTCATTTTTTGTTTTGTTTTATTTTTTGTTGAATGCCACTCTCTGTTGCACTGAATCCCTTAGTCTGACCGGAGAACTGTCCTGGGTTGAAAGCCCTGACCCTACAGATTCTGTTACTCCCTTCAGCTGTCCCTTTCCTCTTTCCTAGTGTCACCTTGCGTTTTGAGGATCCAGACTCACATAAAAATCTGCACACAGATGATAGTGCTTGGCAGGCTCCCCGTGGGTATCCGGATGGCTGGCCACGATGTGACACTGAGCAGAGCACTGAGGCTGCAGATGGTGGAAATGATCAACGCCATCCCCTTGCTGAGAGGGCGGGCGAACTGGGCCCTGCTTTGGCTTGTCACACATGGAGACGGATGCTGACCCACTGCCCTCTCTTATTCTCTCTCACCAAAGAACGTTCTCAGGGAAGAAGGATGTGCCCTAACCCATTAATATCATCACATGTAAATGAAATAATTGCCTCAACCACTTTCTGCAATCAATTCTCTAGCCCTCTAGCTTCATTTTTAGTGTGATTTTTGTCCTATGCAGTGAAAGCCAGCCTCTTTGCCTGCTGCCATTGATGGAGAGGGTTTAGGCACATTCAGGTGTGTTGTGTGATAGTGGTTTTTGATAATGGTGTCTCTTTCAACTTGGCTCACTCATTTTGACTTACACCAACCGAGTCAATATCTGCAAATAGGGCCTCCTCGTGTTAATCCAGTTCTGTAGGCTTTACCTTTCCAGACGAATCTGCAATTGACTTTGAAAGAAATTAAGCAATTTTTTTTTTTGGTTATTTGTGTTTTTTTGCAGTACTGTTTCTAGCCAAGATTTCTCTCTTTTTAGTCACATTTCCTTCAAAATATGCAGTCTTGGCTCTAAGTATTGCTCCTAAAGTGGTGATTGCAGGCAGTTATTGTTGAAACTTTTCTAGCAATAAAGATACCAAAGTTTAGGCTATTTGTATATAATCAACAGTAAAAATCAACGTTTTGGGTATTCATCGGCAGCAAGATGTGATTTAGGACTTTCTCTGTAGTTCCCAACTTGGCACTGGGACCCATGGCTTAAACTAACAAGCACTGAATATTTCACATTTTAAAGACAGCCACCAGCAATCACGAATGATACATTCCCTTGGATTTCAGTGGTGCTGTGCAGAGCGGGCCTTCATGTAGTCATCCATCAGAGAGCTGAGCAGCAAAGGTAAAACTGAGACAGAGAAGCAGAGCAGACACTGGGATCTTTGCCTTCGGGGAGAGCAGAGATCATACTGAAAGGCTGATCTCTCCTGGCCTCATGGAGGGTTTTCCCCTTCCAGCAGCTAAGTGTGGGGGAGACCAGCATTTTCTCTATCAGTTGGACATTTACTTGGGCAGAAGCCTTAATTTGCTGCTCTGCCTAATTAATGGAGACAAAGTAAGCCAGAGACACAGCCAGTGTCTCAGTGTGGGTTCTGCTGGAAGCTGAACCGAGGTGAGAATTCGAGTGCAAGTAGCTTATTTGGGGGGTGATCCTAGGAAGTGTGACTCGGAGAGTGGGGACATGAGACAGGAAGGGAACCAGTCATTACAGGAAAGGTAATTAGGTCTTAATCCCACTAGGAGCCAGGGTGGAATTCAGGCTTAGAATAAGCACAGTGGAGAAGGATCTGGTACATTTATAGACCTCCCCTCATCCATCACTGTTGAGGGCTGCTCTCTGGAAAGCATAACTTTTCTATCACTCTCACCTGCCCTGCCAGTGAATTAAGTGTATCTCAGTCAAAGAGATACAGATGCTGAGACATGGGTGGTGGTGGTACCCACAGGGTCTGCTGTTGCAGGTAGAAAAGGGGTCTCAGGGAGGCAGCCTGCCCTCCCAGCCTTTAGCAAAGCAAGGATGTGTGATTTTTTTTTTTCCATGGGTGAAGGAGAACCATGGATGCGAACTGGACTTGAGTCATTCGTTGCCTGCTAAGCAGACAACCCCCACAGTGAGAGCTTGCTGGGTATCCTACTGGAAGTGGGATCAGAAAAGAACACACATGTGGGCCAGCAATGGTTAGTCCACAAACACAGAAAACACCCGTGACTTTTTCTCTATTTCTTTTCATTTTTTCCCCTCTTTCTCCTATAGTTTCATGGTATAAAACCCAGTATCAGAATCTAGGAGGTAGAGGTTGCTGAAGTCCCAGCAGTGTAATTCTTTTCAGGAATTTGCAGAGTAATCTGTATTGACCTTTATGATGTTTCCCAAATATGGGGGAATGCTGGAGAGAGCTCTCTAGTTAGTTGGGAAATTACAGGGAAATGTGCTACATGCTTCTCCTTTTGCACTTGTTGTCCAGAGATTGTCTGTTTCCCCTCTGCTTGTTGAGGACAAAGTTCCCATCTTATTTGACTTTATATCTCCTGCAGGACCCAGAAAATTATATTTGTTATAGCTTTAGAGTTCTTAAAAAGACTTATCTTTAGTGTATTCAATATTTTAAACTTTTGTATAGCAAGGATAGCTTTACTGTTTCTCTTCTAACCAAAACAAGGATAATTATGACATCATCTCAAAGGAATATTCAGTGGATGCTTGCCTTCCTAAGTGATAGATTATATTAATTTTAGCAAATTCAGCCTTTGGACCACTTTCCCAGGGCAACAATCTAAAGTGTTGAGTAGAATCTCAGGTATGAATCCTTACCTTTTTCCACCTCCTTAAATCTAGCCCAGGAGGGAAACCCCACAGCACCTCTGGCAAGAACTCCATCCAGTTCAGAAAAGTGTTGCAGGCATTTGAGGTTTTGAATTCACGTCTTCTCTCCCTATTGCTGTCAGCACTGTCCTTTAATCTCTTCTGCAATGTTATCATAACAGCATAGGTTCAAGCAGTTCTTTTTTCTCCTCCTCTGCCTGGGACATTATCACCTCCTTCTTGGCTCAGGTGGAGGCTGTATGGATTTTAGGTATAAAGTCATAATTTTCCCTAACCCCCCGACCTGTCTTGTCAGGCTCCACAAATATGATGACTTATTTTCTTTTTTGTTCATTTCTTTCTTTTTTTGCTTTTTTAGGGGCCTACGTGCAGTATATAGAAGTTCCCAGGCTAGGGGTTGAATCAGCTGCAACAGCCACAGCAACACGGATCTGAGCCATGGCCGTGACCTACACCACAGTTCAGGGCAACACCAGATCCTTAACCCACTGAGTGAGGCCAGGGATCACACCCATGTCCTCATGGATGCTAAGTGGGTTTGTTACCACTGAGCTATGATGGGAACTCCTTGATGATTTATTTTCATTCAAAGCTTTGAGTGAAATATTTGTTTCCTTGTCATTGGTTTATCACTTGTTGGACGAATTCCAGCATCATGTTAAAGGTTTCTTTTGCAAATCGCTATAATGCTAGTGAGTAATTACTAGTCAGGTCCCACTCCAAGCATTTTCCCTATATGGATTCATTAAATCCTTGCCACAGAAAAATCTCCTCAGTTAGGTTGTTGTTAATTTTCCCTAAATACAGATGCAGAAACTGAATCACAGAGAGCGTAAGAAAAGTCATACTGCTGGCAAGTCAAGGTACTGGATTTCAAATCCGGGCAGTCTGGGCTCAAAGTCTAAACTTTGAACCACCATGTTATATTGCCTCTGTGCTCTATTGTCCCAGGATCTAGTAGGTACAAGACCCACTGATCCATACTCAGCAATGCAGTTCCTTGCAAGGATCTGAGGCAGAGAGAGCAGCCGGGAGTGGGGCTTGGGTATGTGGATGACCATGTAGAAGACCTGGTAGAGCAGACACAGGGAGTGAACATTTAGAGAATGTTTTGAGTGGACACTCTCTAAAGCACCTAATAGCTGCAAGTAATGAGCTTTTTGCTTTGAACATATATTGGGTTTTTTTAAGGCAAATTTATTATTTATTAAAGTATAGTTGATTTACAATGCATCATCTACTCTATAGCCAAGTGACCCAGTCATAAATATAACTATATATAAATATATTCTATACATACTCTTTTTCTCATATTATCTTCTATCATGTTCTATCCCAAGAGACTGGATATAGGTCCCTGTTCTATAACAGTAGAATCTCATTGCTTATCCATTCTAAATGTAGTAGTTTGCATCTACTAACCCCAAACTCCCTGTCCCATCCCACTCCCTCCTCCCCCACCTTGAAAACCACAAGTCTGTTCTCTAGGTCTATGAGTCTGTTCTTATTTTGTAGATAAGTTCATTTGTACCAAATTTCAGATTCCACACATCAGTGGTATTATACGGTATTTGCCCTTCTCTTTCTGACTTACTTCACTTAGTAGGTTTATCTCTATTTGCATCCCACAGGCCAAGTGATGACCTGTATAGCTCATCTCCTTCACCCCTGCTCAGTCCAGGGAATTGCCTTTCAGATGCCATTTAAAAAATTATTTTGTTGAAGTATAGTTGATTTACCATGTTGTGTTAATTTCTGCTGTGTAGCAAAACAACTCAGTTATACATATATATCCTTTTCCATAATGCTTTATTATAGGATATTGAATACAGTTGCCTGGGCTATACAGTAGAACTTTGTTGTTTATGCCATTTTCTTACAATATAATTACACTGGCCAGCATCTTCCATCTCGTGTACCTTAACAGATCCTGCAGCATCAGTTCTTTCAGAGACCAAGCCACTAAGGCACTGGGAGATTATATCTTCTGTTTGTAACATATCTGCCTCTGCCCTCTTCATTTATCTAGTTTTCTGACTTCTTTGATTACTCTAATCCAAGGTTAGCACTTAGCCTCACAACTTTTGTTAAAATGAAAATGCGACTCAAGCCAAAAATCAGTATTTTTTTATTTCTGGGGTCTAGTCCATGTCTCAAAATGTCAGAGTGTAATTTTAAGTTTATAATTTTAATATGCCAAACCTCAGGATAACACTTAGGCTTCCAACTAAGTTCAGTTCATCCTGACCTGTGATACTCAGTGTTCCCTTGCATCATAACATTCCTGTGTTTTTTTTAATATGCCATTCCATTTCACCAAAGGAAAAAAAAAATCTCCCTTATGACTGTTTTAGCAGTTTCTTCAGATAAGAAAACCCCACTTTAGCAATTGGCTCCATGATCATCAATGCTTAGGAAAATCTTTCTTCAAGTACCTTAGGTAATGAACTAGATTATATCCAATGCATATTTAAGGAACATTGTCAATGTTCTAATTACATAAATAATTAAATAAATTCATTAATTAAATAAATAAGCCTATAATTAAATATAAGATTGTTTAATCTACTAGAGACTATATTGCAATCCAGTGGTTGAGATGGATCATTTTTACCATCTCCCGGGAATTTGGACTTGGGCACAAGGAGCTCTGAGTAGAACTATTTTCCCAGTAGCTAGAGAATTAGGTAATCCTGTACATGGAGAATCGCAGAAACCACCTTAGGGTGAGGAAGCATGAATGAACAAAATGTGTAGATAGAAGCTGAGACAAGACAGACCATGGCCCCAGAAGGAAAGAGATGGAAAGTTAGAGTGATAAGCCACCTTGATTCTGTGGCCTGATCATTCCTAGTTCCAATTCTTTTGAAGCCCATTTTTTCTCCCTGATCTTTGGATTTGGAGAGATATTTTTATATGCTTCCAGTAAACCCTCTGATTTGTTTAAGCTAATTAAGTGGATGCTGAATCTTTATTGATAACCAAGTATGGTTAAAGCATCCTTCATCAATTTTTTTCAGGAAAACTGTGCAAATACTTTTAACTTAAGGGTAACCTCTCAGAGTTTTTTTTTTACTAACTTTCATAGACAAGTATTTCTCTAGAAATCATTTTCTTCTTTTCTTTATTATGTAAATAAATACCAATTAATAGATTTTAGATAAAACAAAAATATAGTGACTATAGGAGAATTTGCCTTTTACTTTTTTTGTATATGTGTGATATATATGTAATTTTTAAAATTTTATTTCAATGATTTTTTTTTCCATTATAACTGGTTTACAGTGTTCTGTCAATTTTCTGCTGTAGAGCAAGATGACCCAGTCAAACATATGTGTATACATTCTTTTTTTTCACATTATCATGCTCCATTGTGAGTGACTAGACATGGTTCCCAGTGCTATACAACAGGATCTCATTGCTTATCCATTCCAAAGGCCATAGTTTGCATCTATTAACCCCAAATTCCCAGCCCATCCTACTCCCTCCCTCTCCCCCTTGCCAACCACAAGTCTGTTCTCCAAGCCCATGATTTTCTTTTTCTGTGGAAAGTTTCGTTTGTGCGATATATTAGGTTCCAGATATAAGTGATATCATATGGTATTTGTGTTTCTCTAACTTACTTCACTCAGTATGAGAGTCTCTACTTCCATCCATGTTGCTGCAAATGGCATTATCTTGTTCTTTTTATGGCTGAGTAGTATTCCATCGTGTATATATACCACATCTTCTTAATCCATTCATCTGTTGATAGACATTTAGGTTGTTTCCATGTCTTGGCTATTGTGAATAGTGCTGCAGTGAACATGCATGTGCATATATCTGTTTCAAGGAAAGTTTTGTCCATCTATATGCCCAAGAGTGGGATTGCTGGGTCATATGGTAGTTGTATATATTGTTTTCTAAGGTATATCCATACTGTTTTCCATAGTGATTGTACCAATTTACTTTCCCACCAACAGTGCAGGAGGGTTCCCTTTTCTCTATACCCTCTCCAGCATTTGTTATTTGTGGACTTATTAATGATGGCCATTCTAACTGGTGTGAGGTGATACCTCATGGTAGTTTTGATTTGCATTTTTCTAATAATCAGTGATGTTGAGTATTTTTTCATGTGCTTGTTGGCCATCTGTATATCTTCCTTGGAGAAATGTCTATTCAGGTCTTTGGCCATTTTTCCATTGGGTTGTTGGCTTTTTTGCTGTTGAGTTGTATAATTGGTTTCTATGTTTTAGAGATTAAGCTCTTGTCAGTTGCATCATTTGAAACTATTTTCTCCCATTCTTAAGTTGTGTTTTTTGTTTTTTGTTTTTATGTTTTCCTTTCCTATGCAAAAGCTTGTCAGTTTGATGAGGTCCCATTGGTTTATTTTTGCTTTTATTTCTGTTGCCTTGGGAGACTGACCTGAGAAAACATTTGTAAGGTTGATGTCAGAGAATGTTTTGCCTATGGTTCTCTTCTAGGATTTGAAGGTATCTTGTCTTATATTTAAGTCTTTAAGCCATTTTGAGTTTATTTTTGTGCATGGTGTGAGGGTGTGTTCCAGTTTCATTGATTTACACTCAGCTGTTCAGTTTTCCCAGCATCACTTGCTGAAAAAACTTTCTTTTTCCCATTTTATCTTTTTGCCTTCTTTGTTGAAGATTAATTGATCATAGGTGTCTGGGTTTACTTCTGGGTTCTCTGTTCTGTTCCATTGGTTTGTATGTCTGTTTTGGTACCAGTACCACACTGTCTTGATTACTGTGGCTTTGTAGTATTGCATGAAGTCTGGGAGAGTTATGCCTCCTGCTTGGTTTTTGCTTTGGCAATTCTGGGTCTTTTGTGGTTCCATATAAATTTTAGGATTATCTGTTCTAGTTCTGTGAAAAATGTCATGGGTAATTTGATAGGGATTGCCTTGAATCTGTAGATTGCTTTGGGTAGTATGGCTATTTTTTACCATATTAATTTTTCCAACCCAGGAGCATGGAACATCTTTCCATTTCCTTGAATCCTCTTTAGTTTCCTTGATGAATGTTTTATAATTCTCAGCATATAAGTCTTTCACCTCCTTGGTCAGTTGTATTCCCAGGTATTTGATTTTTTTGGGTGCAATTTTATAAGGTGTATTTTTGTATTCCTTGTCTAATATTTCATTGTTAGTATACGGAAATGTAACTGATTTCTTTTTTTATTTTTTTAAATTACTCAAATGAATTTAACACATCTGTGTGACTGATTTCTTAATGTTAATATAACCTGCTACTTTACTGAATTTGTTGATCAGTTCCAGTAGTTTTTGGGTTGAGTCTTTAGGTTTTCTATGTATATTATCATGTCTTCTGGCATACAGTGACAGTTTTACCTCTTCTCTTCCAATTTGGATACATTTTATTTCTTTTGTTTGTCTGATTGCTGTGGCTAGGACTTCCAGTACTATGTTGAATAATAGTGGTGAGAGTGGGCATCCTTGTCTTGTTTCAGATTTTAGCAGGAAGGTTTTCAACTTTTCTCCATTGAGTATTACATTTGCTATGGGTTTGTCGTAAATGGCTTTATTATGTTATGTTCCCTCTATACTCACTTTGGTAAAAGTTTTTATCATGAATGGATGTTGGACTTTGTCAAGTGCTTTTTCTGCATCTATTGAGATGATCATGTGGTTTTTGACTTTTCTTTTGTTAATGTGGTGTATGATGTTGATTGATTTGCTTATGTTGAACCATCCTTGTGAACCTGTGATAAATCCCACTTGGTTATGCTGTATGATCTTTTTTATATGTTGTTGGATTTGGTTGGCTAAAATTTTGTTGAGAATTTTTGTGTCTGTATTCATCAAAGTTATTGGCCTATAGTGTTCCTTTTTGATGGTGTCTTTGTCTGGGTTTGGTATTAGGGTGATGGTGGCATCACAGAATGTCTTTGGGAGTGTTCCTTCTTCTTCAACCTTTCGGAAAAGTTTAAGGAGGATGGGTATAAGTTCCTCTTTGTATGTGTGGTAGAATTTGCCTGTGAAGCCATCTGGTCCTGGACTTTTATTTGTAGGGAGTGTTTTTTTAATTACATATTCAATTTCATTTCTAGTGATTGGCCTGTTCAGTTGATCTATTACTTCTTGATTCAGTTTTGGCAGGCCATAAGTCTCTAGAAAGTTGTCCATTTCTTCTAGGTTGTCAAATTTGTTGGCATATAATTGTTCGTGGTATTCTCTCTCTCTCTCTCTGTCTTTTTTTTTTTTTTTGTATTTCTGCATTATCCGTTTAGATTTCTCCTTTTTCTTTTCTTATTTTGTTTATTTAGGTTTTTTTTCTCCTCTTCTTGGTGAGTCTGATCAGAGGTTTGTCAATTTTGTTTACCTTTTTAAAGAACCAGCTCTTGGTTTTATTGATTTTTTCTATTGTTTTTTGAATCTCTATTTTATTGATTTCCTCTCTGATCTTTATGATTTCCTTCCTTCTGCTGACTTCAGGTTTTGTTTGTTCTTTTTTTTTTCTGATTCATTTAGGTGGTGGGTTAAGTTGTCTATTTGAGATTTTCCTTCTTTTTTGAGGAAGGCCTGTATTGCTATGAATTTCCCTCTAAGCACTGCTTTTGTGGCGTCCCATAAAATTTGAATGTGTGTCTTCATTATCATTTGTCTCCAGGTATTTTTTAATTTCCTTCTTGATTTCCTCATTGACCCATGGCTTTTTTAGTAGTACATTTAGTCTTCATGTAGTTCGTTTTTTTTTTTTTTTCTCATTTCTTTTCCTGTGGTTGATTTTTAGTTTCATGTGACTGTGGTGAGAGAAGATACTTGAAATATTTCCTTTACTCAAATTTGTTGAGGTTAGCTTTGTGTCCCAGTATGTGATTAATCCTTAAGAATTTTCCATGTGCACTTGAGAAGAATGTATATTCTGATTTTTTTTGGATGTAATGTCTTGAAAATATTGATTAACTCTAACTTTTCTATTGTGTTGTTTAGGATCTCTGTTGCCCTATTGATTTTCTGTCTAGAGGATCTATCCATTGATGTGAGTGGGGTGTTAAAATCTCCTACTGTGATTATATTACCATCAATTTCTCCTTTTATGTCTGTTAGTATTTGTTGTAGGTATTTGGTGCTCCTATATTAGGGGCATATATATTGATGATTGTAATATCCTTTTTTTGAATGGATCCTTTTACCATTAAATAGGGTCCTTCTTTGTCTTTCTTTGTGGCCTTCATTTTAAAGTCTATTTTGTCTGATATGAGTATTGCAACTCCTGCTTTCCTGTCTTGTCCATTGGCATGAAATATCTTTTCCCATACCCTCACTTTCAATCTGTATGTGTCCTTTGCCTTAAGATGAATCTCTTGTAGACAGAAGATTGTAGGTTTTTGACTTTTTATCCAATCTGTCACTCTGTGTCTTTTGAATGGAGCATTCAGTCCATTGACATGTAAGGTAATTATTTATAGATTTACATCTATCATCATTTTAAACCTTGTTTTCTAGTTGATTCTATGTTTCTCCTTTGTTCCTTTCTTTTTTTGGTTGGATGATTTCTGTTTCTTTTATGCTTGAGTATTTTTCTTTTCAGTTTTTGTGAATGTAATGTTTGGTTTTGATTTGTGGCTACCCTGTTTTTTAAGTATGTTAACTCCTTCCTGTATCTGCTTGCTTTAGCCTGGTAGCCATATAGGCTCAAACACATTATTAAAAAAAAAAAGTCTCAATTTTCTTACTTTCCTTCCCCACCTTCTAAGATTTTGAATTCCTTTTTTTAACATCTTCATGTTTGTCCTTTTGCTGTTCCTTGTGTTTATCATTGCTTTTATAGTAGTTTTTTTTACATTTTCAGATCTGTATGCTAGCTTATTTAAGTGATTGCTTTCCAATTGTGGTTTCCTCCATCCTATTTCTTCTTACTTCTTTTTTTATTTAGAGAAGGCCCTTTAGAGTGGGTTTAGTATTGCTGTACTCTTTTAGCCTTTGTTTGTTGGAGAAATTCTTTATTTCCCTTTCTGTTTTAAATGACATTCTTGCTGGATAGAGTATTCTAGGCTGCATACTTTTTCCTCTCAGAGCTTTAAATATATCTTGCTACTCTTTTCTGGCCTGCAGTGTTTCTGTAGAGAAATCAGCTGATAGCCTTATGGGGGTTCCTGTATAATTAACACTTTGTTTTTTCTTGCTGCCTTTAGAATCTTCTCTTTATCTTTTGCCATTTTTATTATAATATGTCTTGGTGTGAGGCTATTTTGGTTCAACCTCTGTGCTTCCTGTATCTTGATATTAGTTTCCTTCAGATTTGGAAAGTTTTCAGACATAATTTCTTCAAATATATTTTCAATCCCCTTTTCTTTTTCTTCTCCTTCTGGAATTCCTATTATGCATAGATTGGCCTGCTTTATATTATCCCATAGATCTCTTATATTGCTTTCATGTTTTTTCATTTGGTTTTCTGTCTGTTCTCCTGACTGGGTGATTTCCATTATTCTATCTTCCAAGTCACTAACTCATTCCTCTGCATTATTCATTCTGCTCTTTAGTGCCCTTAGCTCAGTTTGCATCTCTGCAAATGAATTTTCTAATTTTTCTATCTTCCTCCTTATATTTTCTATTTCCTTTCTAAAGAATCTGCATTACTTTTCATATCCACTATTAATTCCTTTATATTCAGCTTTAATTCCTTCAGCATTTTCCCTGTCTCCCTTTTGAACTCAATGTCTGTCAGACTGCAGAGGTCTATTTCAGTGTTTGCTGCTTCAGGTGAATTCTCCTGTTCTTTTAACTGGGAATTGTTCCTGAGCTTCTTCATCTTGCTTATGTTTTTATTTTTCTGAGAGATTAAGGAAACCAAACTGTAGTCTTGTAAGGCTACTTCTATGCAAGAGCACCTCTTTGTATTTCGTGGGGTATTACTATTTATTTTTGGCGTGGGAGTTTGGATATTTGCTGTCTCTTTCTTTGGTGTGAGCTAGCTGTTATCCCCAGGGTTCTGAGTATGTTTCCAGGGAGAAGGAGGCAATGGGTCGGGCTAGTAGTCAGTGCCTGGTTGCTGGACTCTTAATAGCAGCAAGGACCTGCAGGAAGGTGGGAGAGGCTACTCCTAGTTTCAGGGCCCTGGGAAGTGATAATGTGCCTCAGGCAGATTTTCAAGGTGCCCAGAGTATTTGGCAGTGGCAATGGCAGGGTGTGTGAGTTCCCTGGGATGTGAGAACAAAAGCAGTAGCGTTTGATTGCAGTGCCCTCCTCTGATTGGGGTCACAAGTAGTGCCTGTTCAGGGACCCCTAGTGGTATGCCCACCTTTGGAGTCAGTGCTAATTGGAGTGGTTTTCCTCTGCCACCTGCAGACCACACAAGAAGCACCCTGTCCCACTTAGCCCACACAGGAGGTGCTGCATAGGCTACTCCTAGTTGTGAGTTCCTGGGAAGTGACAGTAATCGAGCATGTGGCAACTGCCCAGAGTGTTTGGCAGTGGCAGCAGCAGGGCAGGTATGCTCCCAGGAGAGTGAGAGCAACAACTGGTGGTGTTCAGTTTCAGTGCCCTCCTCTGTGGTGCCCTCTGATATGATTGGGGCCACAAGTGGTGCCTGTTCATGGACCTCTAGTGCTGGCGGGCCATGCCCACCTCTGGAGTTAGAGATAACTGTGGTGGTTTGCCCTCACCACCTGTAGACCATGCAAGACGCACCCTGTCCTTCTTAGGCCACACAGGAGGTGCTGCTCAGGCTGTTCCTAGTTACAGGGTCTTGGGAAGGGACAGTGATCAAGTGTCTGGGCACTGCCCAGAGCATTTGGAAGTGGCAGCAGCAGGGCAGGTGTGTTCCCAGTGGGGGGAGAACAACAATGTGTGGTGCCCAGTTCCAACACACCCTTTTTTTTTTTTTTTTGCCAACCCCTGAGGTGTGTGGAGCCACAGGTGAAGCCCACTCACAGGCTCCCAGTGGTGGCAGACCATGCCTCCCTCTGGCCTCCTAGATGACCACCACAGTCCATCTCTGCAGCCTGTAGATCATACAAGAGGCACTACGTCACAGTTAGCCCCCAGCTTCCCTTAGCCTACACAAGAAGTGCCTGGCCACCTGTAACCTGCACCCAAGGTGCCCCGCCCTCTAAGAGCCCATGTAAATGTGCAAGGAGATTCCTATGTTGGTCCACATGCCCCTGTTCTCATCCTCCCCAACAATGATGCCTTGCTTCTTCTGCGGGCCCAGACCTCCTCCCAGGTACACTCCGCCATGGCATTCCACTCCTAGCCCATAGCACACTGCTCCCCTACCTGTGGCACACTGCTCCTTTGCCCCTTAGGCTGTCCCCACACAGCCAACCATAGTCTTCTCCCTGGAACTGACCTCCGGAGCCTGAGTCTCAGCACCCACCCCCACCAGAGCATCTCAGGCTGTGGCGTCCAGGGTGGTAGTACAAATGATCTGTGCAGCTCTCACTCTACTTTTCCCTCCTTAGTCCAGCTGCTGCACTTTTCTCAGTGACTTTGAGGTCCCTCCATCTCAGCTGATCTCCCAGTAGGTTAGGTGGCTTCCCAGGGTGTGGGTTCCTTTTCTCTTTCACAGCTCCCTCTCAGGAATGCTAGTCCCATCCTGATTCTTTCTCTCTCCCTCTTTTGTTCTACCCAGTTATGTCAGGAATTTCTTGCCCTTTTTGGAGGTTTATTTTCTTCGGCCAGCATTCAGTAGATGTTCTGTGTGAATCATTTTACATGCAGATGTGTTTTTTTGATACGTTTGTTCGAGAAGGTAAGCGCAACGTCTTAGTCCTCTTCCATCTTGATCCTTCCCTCTGTAGTTATGTATAAATACAGTAAAAGCACCTATTATAAGTTTGATTTTTAAACCTGCATAATGAAAATTTACCCATACAATAAAATTCTCCTGAAATTACCTTTGAAGTTTATCACAACAGGTCAATTGTTACCATGGAACTTTGCAGTTAAAGCAGTTATCGTTGAGTTCCCTGGTGACCTAGTAGTTAGAGATTCAGCATTGTCACTGCTATGGCTTGGGTTCACTTCCTGGCCAGGGAGCTTCTGCATGTTGCAGGTGCAGCCAAAAAAAAAAAAAAAAGGTTAAAAAAACCACTTATCTTTGTGCATACCTCTTCCTCAGCATCCTTCAATATTTCATTTTAATTTGATTCTCCTTCATTTGAAGTATGAAAAAATTTTATTATGCTTTTCCATTTCTCACCTCAGTATATTAGCTAGTCCTCCTCCATAGAAGTGTTGGGACATTCTAGCCTTGTTATTGAATTTAATGAGAATGTTGCAAGTGAGTTTTTGTTCATTGGTCTATGATAGCTCTTTCTATCATAGTAAATAAGTGCCCCTGTATTCTTTGCCTAAGTCATCTGTAAAACCATAAACCGATGCCCAAGTATCATTCAAGATTATCCTAGTTTCTCCTTTGACCACTTTATATGAGACACATGAATAGACTCTCTCATATGGGCTAATTGCTACTCAGTCATGTTGGATAAACATTTAGCATGTTAGCTGAAGTCATTTTATAAACTGGCTGATGACAATATTAATCATAAATTTGCATTTGACTTCATTGTTTTGTAGTAAATTATCCGTTTAAGAGTGACACAGCACTTAGCCTGCTTTTATCGTCATTTAGATTCTGCTGACTTTTTGCCATCCAGATTTTCTTTATTCTTGGCCTGTTTATAGGATGGGTAATGGAATTCTGCATTATTGGAAAATTGTTTGGTCTTTTGCGTGTTTATTCTTTTTTTTTTTTTTTTACAGTCTGGATTAAATCTGCTACTCATCAACTCCCGTGCACACCATTTCCCAATTTGATGGGCTGTCCCAGTGGGTCCACTTCAGAATGTTTTCTGTCTGTGTTTAATAACTAAAGCATGTATGTGGGTGGAAAACTCTGTGACCATAAATCTGAAATTAAGTTCTTTTTTGACCCCCTGGTTCTTCTATGATTGACTAGACTGTAATAAATAGCCTAAGTGTTACTCTAGCCAACCTTTTTTTTTTTTTTTTTCATTCTAGAATTTCAGTCTAGGGAGACTCAGTACATACTTTAAATAAATAAGAGATACTAAATATAATTGATTTGATGTTGCAATATAAATAGGAAAGCTCAATTTCTAAAGAATACTCTGTCCAGTTACATTTTTGTCACTGTTTTACATTTGGCTTATGTGTTTTAGCGAATGGTTCTGTTGTGTCATCAAACAGTATATTAAAAATCCCTAGCGTAGTACCTAGTGTATAGTAGAAGCTCGATATAGTTTTGGTGAAATAAGTTTAATTGTAACATTCATAAGACTTTTCATTTCACAATCATAGAACAGAATTTAACAACAATGTTAGCCTAGAATTTATTAGCTTATTCTGCATGTTGGACACAGAACTGGTTAAAATTAAGGCATTTGCTTGTTTGTCTTTCATCTACTTATTTCATAGTTGTTTTTTGACCATGAGTAGAATAAAAATATAAGTCACCATTGCCATAGAGTATCTTGCTAACTGGTATGGGACACAGCCAGATATAAGTGTTATCTGTGATTATGATAGAGTTGCTACAAAGGAATGTCATGGTGGGAACTGAGGTGGATTTAATGTTTGGGAAAGTTTCAATGAGATGAACTTTGATCTGGATTTTGAAGAACTGTGAAAAGTGGAGGTAGACATAGCGGGAGATAAGAAAGAGCTGTTAATTTCCAGGCAGAGCAAACATAGGAAAGCATGATATGTTTCAAAACCTCCAGATAGAATGATACAGGAAGCATATGGTGTTAGAGGTGGGTTGGGGAAGTAGGCAGGAGATAGAGATTTGGTAAGGCTTGTGACTGGAGGAATTGTTTAGGACTAGACAAGAAAATAACTTGTAAAAAAACTTTATTTTGCAGAAAGAAGGAAAACCACGGAAATTTCAAACATGATTAGATCAGTGTTTTAGAAAGATAACTTGGATGACAGGCCAGACAATGGATTTGAAAGAAGAGCAGATTCAGCTGGAGATGCTTCAAACAGCTTTTATTTTTCAATAATCCAGACAGAATCAATATCTGATACCTAAACCAAGGCTAGGGCAATAGGACTGTGAGGCAGGTAGGTAATTCAGAGGTGAAATGTGTAGGTCTGAACAGGTTACTAAAGGTGAGGGATCAGAAAGAGGGCACCATGTATTACTCTGCAATTGCAGACTTGTAAAGTAGGATAGATTAAATTGTCATATTTTACATATTTTTAAAAAGGAGGAGGGAACCCTTATTTGTGCAGGGGCAGGATGTATTGAGTTTGAGAGGCATATGGCACATTCTGGCAGAGGTGTCTACAGGCCACTAGAACTTTACATTAGAAATTTGAGTTTATTTGGCATTGATTTAGAAGCCATTAATCTATAGGTGAGACTCAAAGTCCTGAGTTCACATGACATTCCCCAGGGGATGAATAGAAGAAGGAGAAAGAGAAAATTTGGGAATGATATAAAGCTACAAAACAGAGGTTAATACAACCCCATAAATGTACTACACCAAGAGGTACTCAACATTTTGATGTACGTGCTGTCAGTCATACATATACATATGTGCACACATGCAGTACATTCACACATGCATGCACATGCATGTAATGGAATCATTGTTTGGGGTTACCTACTTTTTACATTTAATATTATTATGAGGATATTTTATGATTGCCGTGTAATTTATTTAAGCAGTAACGTGTTGTTGGAATTTTATTTTGTATCCATTTTTGATTATTACAAATTATGCTAGAATATACATTCTTTTGATCATTTTTTTAAGGTATATCATGGTTATTTCCTAAAGATATTCTTAGATGTAGAATTGTAGTTCCTATCGCATAAAGTTTTTGAGGCTCTGATCACTTTGTCACAAGGCGCTCCTGAATATTATCAGTCCAGGTAGCATTCCCAATAAAAGTAACTATTTCCCAATAAGTTTTACAATGTTGTTGTTGTTGTTGTTGTTTTGTTTGTTTTGGCTGCACCTGCGGCATATGGAAGTTCCTGAGCTAGGGATCAAATCTGAGCTGCAGCTGTGACCCACGCCACAGCTATGGCAACGGAAGATCCTTTCACTGAGCCAGGCCAAGGATCAAACCTGCACCTCAGCACTTGGCCAGAGATCAAACTCCCACCTTAGTGCTGAGCCAGGGATCAAACCCATACCTCAGCACCTGGCCAGGGATTGAACCCACACCTCAGTGGTAACCCAAGCTCCTGCAGAAACAGCACCAGATCCTTAACCCTCTATGGCACAGTGGGAACTCATACAGCTTTTAACTTTAAAAAAAAAATGATTGACCATTTGAGAAGTGAAAAAATAGTATTTCTATTATTTAATTTTCATTATTTTGGTTGTTAGTATTGTTAAATGTTTTTCACATTTTCTGACAAATAGATCTCTCCTTTTCTGTGTTTGTTTTGTTAAAACACCCATGTTTCAATTATTTTTCTCATTCTTTTCGTTTAGAGATATATAAAATTTCTGTATATTTTAAGGACCTTAATACTGTATTCGACAAACATGATCAAAATATTTTCTAGTTCTTTACTTTCTAATTTTGATTTTTTGATTTTAAGAAATTCAATACTCATTATGGTTTTGCCTTATTGCCTTGGCTAGAAATTTCAAAAGAATTTTAAATCAGAGTGAAAATACTTAGAATTGCTGATTTGCTCCTTATCTAATTGGAAAATATGCTAGGTTTTCACAGTTGAGCATGATTTTTGTTGTTGCTTTGAGATAGATATGCTGTCAATATTACTGAGGTATCTTTTTATTTCTAATTTTTAATTTGTAGAAAAAGCAGAACCTAGTTTCACTAAATGCCTTTTTAGTATCTTGGCTTATTGTTTTCTTTTAATTGCTGCAATTATTGTGTTGTATTGCTTCAAAAGAATTTTCATGTATTTTTGCATTTGAGGAGAAAGACTTATTGAGTAAAGGAGGAAGATCTTATGAATATTATTTTTTATATAGGTTCACTTTATCTTTATTTTTTTATTGAACTATAATTGAGTTACGATGTTCAGGTGTACAACAAAGTGGTTCATTTATACATAAGTAGATCGATTGATCTATTTATCTATCTGTCTATTCTGTCTTAGATTCCCCATTATAGTTGTTTTTTTTTTAATGTCTTTTGTCTTTTTAGGGCCACTCCCACAGTATACGGAGGCTCCCAGGCTAGGACTCGAATGGGAGCTACAGCTGCTGGCCTACTCCACAGCCACAGCAACGTAGGATCCAAGCTGTGTCTGCGATCTGCAACACAACTCACAGCCACGCTGGATCCTTAACTCACTGAGCAAGGCCAGGGATTGAACCTGTGTCCTCATGGATACTAGTTAGGTTCATTAACCATGAGCCACAATGTGAACTCCCCCATTGTAGTTTATTATAAGATATTGAATGTAATTCCCTGTGCTATACAGTGGGTCCCTGTTGTTTATCTGTTTTCTGTACAGTAGTGTGTATTTGCTAATCCCTAACTCCTAATTTATCCCTCCCTCCCTTTCCCCTTTGGTAACTATAAGTTTGTTTTCTATGTCTGTGAGTCTATTTCTGTTTTGTAAATATGTTTATTTGTATCATTTGTTTAAGATTCTACGTATAAACGAAATCATGAGATATTTGTCTTTCTGTGTTTTGCATAGTATTTGAATTCAGGGTGGAAGTATTTATTTGGAATTGTGCATCTGGTTTATAAGTGAGATTAGTCATCAGCCTTCTACTTTAAAATCTGTACTAAACTGTATTAGTTTGGATTCCTGACATCTTATCTCACTACCACCAAGGTGGATTTCTAGGTCTTTCATTGCCTTTCTGGTCTCCTAGCATTATTTTCTTATCAAATCCCTCTCCTCCTACACACTTCTGTTTTCTTCTTAGCCTGTTCTCTCTCTGTGGCTTTCAGTTCCTGTTTTCATAGAGGCTATGACTTTCTAAATCCTGATGATGTGAGTACCATTCTATTATGCTTACTTTCTTTTTATTTCAGTATTAAATTGTGTGGTCTTCTAAATCTTCCAAGTTGATTTTGTAGTTCTTGAGTTTACAGAATACTTTTATGGGCCTGCTTAGACTTCTTGTGTTTTTCCTTTCTGGGATGAGTCTATATCTAGCTTGACCTGTTTGGTCCAATATTGTAGCCACTAACTAGATGTGGCTATTTAAGTTAAAATTAATTAAAATTAAATATAATTACAAATTCAATTCCTTAATTGCAATAACCTCTCCTTTCAAGTGCTCAGCAGCCACAAGTGCCTCCTGGTTGCTATATTGAAAAAGAGCAGGTAGGTAACATTTCAGTTCTCACAGAAAGTTCCATTGGATAGAGCTGATCTAGATGTGCCAGTATTTCCAGGCACAGTGGAAACCCTTCTTTTTAACCCTCCGCACTGATCACTTGGGTAGGTTTTCAGTTTGTTTTGTTGATAATAATAATAATGGCAAAATTTAGAGCCATGTATTCTAACACTCATTTTACACACTTGTGGATTGTTTGCTGCAAACACTTTGACTGGTTTTAGCTCTTCCTTCATGGATGAGGAAAAAGAAGGTCGAAAACTTCTATCTGACTTAGAAATTTTTTTGCTAAAAAAAAAAGATAGAATATAAGATATGGATAAAGTTCAGGAATTAATTCACTGTGCAAAACAGAACTAAATCCTAGAAAGCGTTTGTTCCATGTGTTCTACATAAGTAAATAAAACACTGAAATGGTGATGAGAAATAAGATAAACAAAGGACTGAAAAGAAAACAAAATTGGCTGAGGAGCGGAAAGGAATCAAGAGAAAACTGTGAAACAAAGAAATATTGTAACCAGGAAAATAAATGCCAGGATTAATTCTTTTTTTAAGGTGCCAATTTTTAAGTGATTTTTCAGGTGCCTTTTAAAAATTTAAGTGTAATTGATTTATAGTGTCGTGTAAGTTTCAGGTGTATAGCAAAGTCATTCCATTATATATAATTTATTCTTTTTCAAATTCTTTTCCATTATAGGTTATTACACAGTATCGAATATTGTTCCCTATGCTATACACTGCAACCTTGTTGTTTATCTATTTTATATATATTTATCTATTTTATATATACTTTTTATATATTACTTTGTATCTGTTAATTCCAGACTCCTAATTTATCCCTTCCTCTTTCCCCCTTTGGTAACCAAAAGTTTGTTTTCTATGTCTGTAAGTCTATTTCTGCTTTGCAAGTTCATTTGTATCTTTTTTAAGATTCCTCATATAAGTGATAGCATGGTATTCGTCTTTCTCTTTATGACTCACTTGACTTAGTATGATAATCTCTAGATCCAGGATTCTAATTGCAAATAACTTTTAATTGGAAGTAGAAGAGAAAAGAAACAACACTATGTAAAACCAGTGATATGGAAGAAAAGCTTGAGACCTTTCCACCAAATTCAAAAGGAAGTAGGATGAGATAAAAATGAAAAAAGCATAGACTTGTCCAGAAAATGATGAACCAACAGATAACTTCTTTTCTCAGATATTCAAAAATATAAAGCCATAAACATTCTTTGAACTGAAGACTATTTGAATATTCAAATTAAAAATATTAACCAAATAACAGACGAAGCTTGGTGAAATTTTGGAATTTCAAGGATGATGACAGTATTATAAGTAGTTTATGGTGTCTCGTTTGAACAGTATTATAAGTAGCTTATGGTGTCTTGTTTTCTAACATGGAAAAAATACATGTGGAAAACAAGGTGAAATCCTGGCACAGTTTGCTAGTTTTCTGCTCCCTGGAGGGAAATGGCTCTGATAGAATCACAATAGGTGACAAAATAGATCACAAAATCAAGTTTTTAAAAAAGTGGCTTCTGAGTTTCTCTAGTTACCATCCTCAGTCAAGACTGGTTATGATGGATAATTGCAGCTAAGATTGTGCTGCAATTGGTATTATATCTACAAGTAGTTTAATTAATGAAGCCCAAGGGCAAATATTGTCCCCAGGCCAGCTTTGCTGTAATCTCTCTTTTTCTTTCAAGATCATTTTTCAAAACTGTTCCTTGTGGCCTGACTTGGAGGGGGCGGGGAGGGGGATTGCAGTCTTGTGAAATGGTGATGGATCTCGGGTGTTAGAACAATGTTACACAACCCTGCATTTTTATCATTCTAATGACTCTTACTGGACAAGGAGAGCTGACTTCCCCGCCAGATATTTATACAAGCTAATCAGAGGCTTGATACAATACAGATGGTGATAACCTTTTGCTATGCAAAGTCCATGTGGAGTTTCTTTTTTGGCCACAAAGGGTTTGCCTCATTCAGTATTCTGGACCAAAAAATTCTGTTTCTTAAATGCCTTTCAAAGGATTGCAGATGATGTAAACTATTTCAGGAACACTAAAAGGAAGATCAAGAGTTGGTCCACTACCACATTCCACAAACATTACCACAGATCTATTTACTTCTTGGATCTGTGGGATGAAAAAAATGTTTTTATTGAATTATGTTTTTATTCAAGTATGATGAAGCACAAAGATTGGGGGAGGGGGTAAATTATTTTCAGTAAATCACCCACTCCCCTTCTGTCTTAAAAGTGCATTCCAAACCCAGATCTTGTGTAATTCTTTACTTGGACTACTAGTCCTGCAATTTTTCTTACTATTTTAAGCTTAATATATTGTCTTGCCAACAGATAGAATGGTTCCTGTAAATACTCAGCAGTTCTCTGCAAGAAGAGAAGAAAAAGAGGATCACAGCTTAAAGTGTTTTATATGTAATGACTAGCACAGCCAGAAATCTCTGCAAATTCTAACCCGGATGTTAAGGAATGTTATTGACAGGAGCTAAGATTAATGTTACAGGATGGTATTTGTTCGTGTCAGAAGGACAACGAGGCGCAAAAAGAAAACTTTTATCTTTTTTGTGCATAACTCTACAAAATACAGCATACACACACATTCCACATATTCCATACATATTGCTCACTCAAGACCAATACACTCAAGGGACTCTCTGCAGAGTATCCTAGAGTTTATCCACTCCACTCATTCATTAATTCATTCATTGAATAAATATTTATGAACACATACTCCGTGCCAGCACTGTCCAGAATATCATACTGAAAAAAAAGACAATTTACATTTTTTTCTCTTCTTCTTTCCATCACAGTTGTCACTTGTTTAGTGTCTTGCTTACAGTTAACTGCCACAGTCTTGTAAAAGGGAGAGTAAAGAAAATGAGCAGAAGCTTAGAGGAATGTCCTTGGATGTTAGGATGTGATTTCAGAGGGGAACAACATCACTTAATGGAGAGCAAGGATGGTGCAAATGTAACTTACCACATCTTGGAGTACTACAACTAGGGATTACCCTTTGAAACTTGATGTATAATTTTAAAGACAAAATAATGTCTCACTTCATACCGTCCCTAACAGATAATTGCATTTTTCCTTGGAGTTGGCACTGAACTAAAAAAATGCATGTGTGTTTCAGTTTATTCCATTTATTTTTTTTATATTGATAGGGCTTTTCTCCCTGGTGTGTGTACTAACTGAAAATGTAAATACACAATACATATACATTTAAATTAATTTCAATTATTATTATTATTATTTTGGCCACACCCATGGCATATGGAAGTTCCCAGGCCAGGGATCAAATCGGAGCCACAGATGCAATCTCTGCCACAGCTGCAGCAACACCAGATCCTTAACCCACTGAGCCAGGCCAGGGTTCAAACCTGCATCTCCACAGCAACCCAAGCTGCTGCAGTTGTATCTTTTTTTTTTTTTTTTGTCTTTTTGACTTTTCTAGGACTGCTCCCACGGCATATGGAGTTTCCCAGGCTAGGGGTCTAATTGGAGCTATAGCTGCCAGCCTACGCCAGAGCCATGGCAATGCAGGATCCGAGCCACATCTGCGACCTACATCATAGCTCCTGGCAACGCCGGATCCTTAACCCATTGAGCGAGGCCAAGGATCGAACCCGCAACCTCATAGTTCCTACTTGGATTTGATAACCACTGAGTCACGACGGGAACTCCCTTCATTTGTATCTTTAACACACTGTGCCACAGTGGGAACCCCACAATTATTATTTTTATTGATATTCAAATTGCCCTTATTTGGCCAGAAGGACAGAAGGAGCTTCTTCAGACTGGCTTCCAATTTTCCTTGACGTGTCCTTATAACCTTTAAGAGCTTTTTTGCTTTCTGTCATGACAGGGCTATTCTAAGCTCATATTGTATGCTTCTTGGCCTAGACCTGAAATGAATCAATTCTTCAAGAATTTTTGGTTCCCTCCAGTGGGAAATGATATTTGGAGACAGCAGTCAGGATTCTAAGGACAGTCATTTCTACTGGGGCTGGTATTTTTGCTGGTGTATCTTAGGGATAGATTTCTAGATGTGGAATTGTTGGATCAAATGGTTAGATAGAAAAAAAATAATGAAGAATTTCATAAGCTGACTCTGAAGCTCCAATGGAAAAGAGAAATTTCAAGGTTAACTACAATTTAATAGAGAAAACAAAAAGGATATTATAGCTTCCTTACCAGATATGAAAAAAAAAAAAAACTGTGAAAGTATAGTAGCCAAAACTACATGGTGTTGGCCAAGAAAAGGCAAATACGTCAATAAAACACAGAATGAGGAGAGTTTAACCAGGGAAAGAACAGATTGGTCAATAATTGATTTGGGGAAAATTGCTTATCAAATTGAATAAAAATAAAGGGAATATCTACCTCAACGTCAAAGAAAAATGTATGGATTTAATAATTTTAAAAAACAGACGTATTAGGAGTTCCCATGTTGTTGCAGCAGTAATGAACCTGACTAGTATCCACGAGGACTCAGGTTCGATCCCTGGTCTTGCTCAGTGGGTTGGGGATCTGGTGTTGCCGTGAGCTGTGGTATGGGTCACAAGTGTGGCTTGTATTCTGTGTGGCTGTGGTATAGGCTGGCAGCTACAGCTCTGATTCGACCCTTAGCCTAGGAACTTCCATATACCATGGGTTCAGCCCTAGAACAACCAAAAAAAAAAAAAGATGTATTAGAGAAAAGAATATGAGAACATCTTAGGCTTGGGGTCAGGAAGCTGTCTAAAGTAATATACAAGAAGAGAAAGGAGATAAGGGTGAATCTGAGGTTTTGGGCCCGAGCAACAGCTGCATTATGGGCTGCTATTTATTGAACAATATTGGTTGAATGTATACTACTTGCCAAGCAACTGTCCTAGACTTGGAGAATTAAAGAATTGAAAAAGTAGACCAAAGAAAAAATACCTGCCTTCATGGAAATTATATTTGGAGAGAAGACTAGTCTCCTGTTTGAAGCTATCCTTGCCTTTGTCACCTGGAAATATCTTCAAGCTGTGTTACAAAGGGATTAAATAAAATAACCTCTCCACCCTGCCCTTCACCTCTAGCCTTTGCCTTTCCCTCTAAATAGGGTGGGGATGGCAAGATTCCAAAAGATGTGTTTCTACGTACTTTCCAAGGTATCACAAAGTTCTATCAGGAAGAGAAAATGTGTTTGTAAAAAAGAAAATATTCCACTATCTGCCCATTAAATTTTTTACAAAATTCTTTATTTTTCTACTACTATCATTTCTACTTTGAGGCTCCAATCCCCCTAATGACAGAAAACTCCATCTGGGTACTTCCACGCAAACCCAACCTCTGAAATGTCTCAAGCACTGCTTCACTCTTGAAAACTGAGCCAGTTCAGGAGTTTTTCCCTCTTGCCTTTCTCCTTCCAGCTGAGTCTTAACTTTGGGGCTTCTGCAAAACTGCAGCAAGGGAGGGGATGTCCTCTGCTCCCTCTGACATAGCCTGCGTGTTCCTCCTCTGGAATCGTTTGAGTTCTCTCGGTTGTCATGGCTCATCGGCAAGTAGGTTGGTCAGCTTTGTCACTCTTGGTGCAGCGATCTCCTGGGGTCCCAGGATTTCTTCATACTGATATCACCTGAGAGAGACATGGCTCTCCTGGTCCACGCTGTTCTCTACTGCCACATATTTAATATCGCAAAACTCCTTCGGGAGTTTCCACATTGCACTCTCTCTTTTTCTCTCTCTCCTGAGCCTCCCCAGGCATACAGAAATCTCATCATGTCCTTTCCTCTTTAACAGCCCATATAGCTATATTCCATTGCCTCATGTCACTGTGCCCAGAGGCACTTCTATGGGACTGTCCGCTATCCCAAATATCCACATGGAAAGAGGACCCTATACCCATCCCTATAAAGGGATGTCAGTCAATCTTATGTGCCTGAGTTGGGGGTGTCGGGAGCTTGGTGTAGGGCAGAGTCTCACAGTAACACCTGAAGTCTCTCATTCTCCTTTAACCTGAACTCTTCCTCTTCCTCTCCTCAGAGGTTCTTTTTTAAATCCTTAAAAATTTCATACACATTTTAAAGGTCACACTCCATTCACATTTATTACACAATATTGACTGTATTCACTATGTTGGACATCCTTGAGCCTATCTTAGACCCAATAGTTTGTACCTCCCTCTCCCCCACTCCTGTATCACCTCCTCTTTCCTCTCCGCAATGGTAACCTCCAGTTTGTTCTGTGAGTCTGCCTTTTTCTTTTCTTTTTTTTTTTAGTATATTCACTAGTTCATTGTACTTTTTATATTCCACATATAAGTGAATCATATGGTATTTGTGTTTCTATAACTTATTTCACTTAGTGTAATACCTTCCAAGTCCATAAATACTGCAGCAAATGGCACACTTTTGTCCCTTTTTTAATAGCTGAATAGTATTTCACTACATATGTGTATCACATCTTTATTCAGTCCTCTGTTGATGGACATTTAGGTTGTTTCCATATCTTGGCTATTGTAAATAGTGCTGCTGTCAACAATTGGGTGCATGAAGCTTTTCAAATTAGTACTTTTTTTTTGGCGGGGGGCGGGGGGGAGTTGTTTTGTTTTTGGGGTTTTTTTTTGGCTATATACCCAGGAGTGGGACTGCTGGATCATGTGGAAGTTCTATTTTTAGTTTTTTTGAGTAACTTCCATACTGTTCTCCATAGTGGCTGCACCAACTCACATTCCCACCAACAGAATGTGAGGGTTGCCTTTTCTCCACATCCTTGCCAGCATTTGTTATTTGGGTACTTTCTGAGGGATAGTCATTCAGACATCCTCTCTGGAGTGACGAAATATCTCACATTTCCAAGTGTTCATCCCAAATCTTCATGTTATTCATCAAGGGTGCAGCTTTTTAAGCTTTAAAAGCCAAGAATTTTGATGCAGACAGTAAACAGATAGATCTTATTATGATTAATTTATGCCAATAAATTTGAAGCTAAAGGGGGAAAAAAGCACCAGGAATTTTGAGACTCTTGGTGTATTTGGAAAATGTCTCTGTTAGTACCTCACATGTTTTTCAACCACACGTGCCTCCCCCATGCTTGTCTTCAGTGTGATCCCACCTACTCTATTTATTTTCCTTTATTTCACTTGGCTTTTGAGTACTAGAGTGAAGCATTTAAATACCTCTTCTCAAATTGCTGGCTTTCCAGATATTTTCCAGAGTAACTTTTAGTTTAATTGTCATTAAATTCAGGTTTAACAGCTTTACCTTTAGCTCACAAACACTAAAAAATATTGGCAGAAATTATTGCATTAGAATAAATACCTATTGATTACATACTAATAAAATATGCTTTCTGCAGACCTTGATCATATACTCTGAGAGAATGCGGATTTTATATCCGAGTTACATCCCCTTTAAGAGCATTTTTTTGGGGGGGCCGCACCCACCACCCTTGGCATATGGAGGTTCCCAGGTTAGGGGTCAAATCCAAGCTACAGCTGCTGGCCTATACCACAGCCACAGCAAAGCCAGACCCGAGCTGCGTCTGTGACCTACACAGCTCATGGCAATGCCAGATCCTTAACTCCCTGAGTAAGACCAGGGATGGAACCCACATCCTCATGGATGCTAGTCTGGTTTGTTACCGCTGAGCCACAACCGGAACTTCAAGAACATTTTAATATGAACATATTAAATCATAATATCTCTTTTTAACTTTAACAGAACATAGGTTATAATAGTTGCTCTTCCTATCTTCTAAACATAGTGTTTATTATGTCACTGCCTAAGAAACATTGAATTCCTTCTAAGAACTTGCCAGAAATATACTCTGGTACTTTTTAAACTGCCCTACCCATTTCTAATGAAAAGCAGGAATGGCAAATTAGATTACAAGCCAAACTCACCATTGGGTCTCTTGTGCCTTTACAGTTTGATGCTGAAAAAGTATCAATGGCAATAAACAGATTTGATTTTAAAAAGGCTTGATTTTTTTCCTTTCATCGATAGAGAGGGAATAGCATATAGCTTTATAAAGCATAATTCACTTGTCCTAAAGCAATAAAACCCCACTATCAAACTGAGTGAATCAGTATTTTCTCATGAAGCTAGGACACCACCAAAACTGGCTGACTTTTTGCTAACACTGGGTGGTCCAAAAAAGAAGAAGTATTGAATCCATTCTACAACTTTGGAGAAGCAGTGGAAAAACAAATATAGGAAGCAAGTGAGCCATTATTATCTCTGGAAAAGACATATTCTGTTAAGTGTCCTAGTTCAGCTTTTAGTGTATGATTGTGAAATAGTTCAGCTAGGTAGGTAAGTGGGTGGATAGATGCTAGGAAGTAGATATTTTGGTCCATATTTCGAGCCTAAAAAATAAGAATAGTTTAACAATAGTTGATAGTATTAATGCAAATTCATTCCATAAACATTTGTTGCTCTTTGTTAGCAAGCTCTATGGCAATGATGATCATGATGATGATGGTAATACTGATGCATTTGAAATGCTTTTGAGGTTCGTTGTGGCTCCGCGAGAAGACCAGACCGTTGGAGGCTCTAATCTGTGCCTATTTTTGTTTTACCCTCCCTGATCTGCATTCCATTCCTCACTCTCATGAAATGCTGCCTGACCTAATAAGGGAGGCAGGTGACAGCACAGAACAAACTCATACTCACCCTGCCTATTTCATTACAGCAAATTCTTCGTCATTCTAGAGAAAACTCAACAAAAGTTATATTCCTCATCACTGATGGATATTCCAATGGGGGAGATCCTAGACCCATTGCAGCATCGCTGCGAGACTTTGGAGTGGAAATCTTCACTTTTGGCATATGGCAAGGAAACATCCGAGAACTGAATGACATGGCTTCCACCCCAAAGGAGGAGCACTGTTACCTGCTCCACAGTTTTGAAGAATTTGAGGCTTTAGCTCGCCGGGCATTGCATGAAGGTAAGGGAAACCTAATGGCATAACACGGTGCCTTTAAGTGGGGTTTCCTCCCTGCTTGACACTCGCCGGGGTGGGTGGGGGTGGGTGTTCGATAATACCAAACCCTATGAGGTCTTCTTCATTGAATGTGGTGCCCACGTGTCCTTTGTGTATCATGAGATGAGTTGAACTTCATAAGTGAAGATGACATTCTGACCTTGCAACAGGAGTATTTGTTTTGTTTTGTTTTTGAACAGCTGTGCTATATTTTCACTGCAATATCCATATGCTCCCACCTGGAACAGTTAGAATCAGGAATGAATAGAGGTGTGTTTTGAGACCACACACAGAGTGGGAAGCCTTGACTGAGATCTCATTCACACTTATCTGGAAAGATGAAGTAAACATTCAGTGACATGCGTAGTGAATCTCAGCAGAATGTTTCCAGAAATATACAAGAAGATGATAGGGACAATCGATACTCAACACACACTTTTTGACCTGACAGTTTGAAGATACATATGCTTATGTATATACCAAAGAGCAGTGATAGCAACAAGGAATAGCATCAGTAAATCCAATTATCAGAGTTCTTTGTACATCACTTATAAGGATGTTTCGTTGTATGGCTTAATTCAGATGAACTTCCGGGCATAGTATGGGCATGTGTCTTGGTGATCCAGGAGAGAAAGTACAGATTTAGAGGAGGAGTGGGCAGGAGATCTAGCCATAAACCAAAGCCATGGAGCAAATTAACCTTCATTTTTGCAGGTATCCATGTGAAAGATTCAGTGTGATGAGCAAATCATGGCCACACAAGGTTTCCTAGCAATTAGTGATGTTCAAAATAGGTAAATCAGCCCTATTCTCACAAGAGAAGAGTTTAGAGCAGCATCTCAGGCTGCATATGGATGGAACAACAACAAAAAATCCCACTTAGTCACCTACCAACTGAGAGCTTTTGGTCAATCATTTAACTTTTGCACACCCTAGATTTCTTATTCATAGAATAGGGTATGAGAATAGTACCTACCTCATAGGATTGTTTGATTAGAAAAGTTACCAAGGGCTTGTTATACTAACCCCGTAATAACTGTCCATTATTGTTATTATCTTGGGTGATTTTCTAAGATTTATGAGCTTCAGTTTCCTCCACTTTTTAAATGGAGATATTATGATACATAACCTATAGTTTTGTCAAGAGAATTAAATGAAATATTTAAATTTCATCCTGTGTTTGGCATGTGGAAGAAGTTCAGTAACTGGGGCTTCCTTTGTTTCCCCTTTTCTCTGAGAAAAGGGATGTGTTGAATGGGAAGGGTGGCTGTTTCTTTAGGTGGGATTAGGAAATTATGGGTGGTGTTAGCTGTGTTGTAGAGAACTCATTTCCAGTCCTGCCAACCTTGTGTCTTGTAGGATTGGGCTCTTCCACCCTAATTCCACCCTAATTTGAGCTGAGTCAGAAACTGGGTGGGACAGAATCTTCTAGGAAAGGCCTTTGGTTACCATAGCATAACAGGGTTTTGGAAGACATCCCTTTTATTACAAGAAACTAATATCGAATATGTAATACTCTGGTTGAGTTTCTGGGTTCTGTAAGAAAAGTCCCTATCTTTACTGGAAAGACACAGTCGGGGCAAAGAAAGTGAACCTCACTTCCTCTGAAGCTACTTTTTTAATATAGGTTTTTTTATATACAGTCTTTAAAGAGTACTTTCCATGTAAAGATATTATAAAATATTGGCTCTATTCCCCGTGTTGTAAACTACATCCTTGAACCCATCTGATACCCAGTTGTTTGTACCTCCCGCTCCACGACCCCGCTAGTGCCCCCTCCCCATACTGGTAACCACTAGTTTGTTTTCTCTACCTGAGTCTGCTGAAGCTACTTTTCATTTGGATGGATCCACCTTTGGTCTCAAGACCATGTTTGTGGCTGTTCTCAAGAGACATAGGTAACAGAATAATAGCTTTCTCCATTATGCATCTTGTTCACTTTTCTCTCTCCCAGACCTAAATGCCAGTGCACCAGTCTTGATAGCTGTATTTCTGTCACTCCCTAAGTTAGTCTACCACCAAATAAACCCGGGTCTTGGAGCTAAGTCCTAAATGCGCATGTTGTACCCACCTTCTTGTACCCACACCGCAGTCTACTGGATGGAGCATTAATAGGGTACCTGGTGGTCCTAGTCTCTTTCCCTTAGAGATGGGATCTTCCCTTGACTTTGTCCTTATCTTTCATTCAGTCTTAATGCAGAAACAGATGTTCCATAACTAAGGCCATCACCAATATTCAGTGGTAATTCATGTGTCTTGCTGAAACATATCCATTTGGGTCCCTAGTATGGGCACATCCTGATATCTGAGTATAGCATCATGGATCTAGCACTGGAATTTAGGCTAGATCTTGCATTTCTTCAACAGGTTAAATGAATCTTATTTGTTTGCCTGATTCTTGGCCATCCATTCTTGATACCTCATATTCAGCCTTACCCTGCCCTGTTCAGAACAGAACAGCTCTGCCTTGCATGGAATCCCCAGTATGGCTCACTTCAGAGCAGGGCTCAGATAATCAGTATAGTCTCCTTTTACACAACATGTGAAAATTCATTAAGAATAGATCCCAGTTCTATTATGCCACTTGTGTGGTGTCATTGTTTCAGCCTTTAATCAAATAATTATGGAAGGAATGGTATTAATTCTGAAGTCAGTAGCTCACAATCAGCCCCCTTATGCAGCAGTCAGGATTGCAGTTTTATTTATTTGTTGGAACAAGGATTCTGGAAATCTGGTTACTGCTGCCTGACTGCGAGCTGGTGTGGAAGCCCAGGGGACTGACCTGGAGAACTGACTGCACAACTTCCTGCTGCATCTGGAGATGCCTCGCTGGAAGTACTTAAAATTTCTGCCTGACCCTGGCTGGCCTCAAGAACTTAGGATGAGGTCCCAGACTGAAATTATCCGCTGAAATCAATTCCTAGTCTGTAGTAGCACCAATCACACACGTTCATCTTTGGGTGGGGGTGGGGAGCGGTTGGGAAAGAGACTGGTAGGAAAAGATATTTTCTCTGCTTGTGCTTCAGTTGGGTAACAAGAGTATGTGACATGCAACTGCTCCTGTATTTTTTGATGACCTTTCCCCCTGTCACTTGTGCTTGGTAGATCTGCCTTCTGGGAGTTTTATTCAAGAGGATATGTCCCATTGCTCATATCTGTGTGAAGCCGGCCAAGACTGCTGTGACCAGATGGCAAGCTGTAAATGTGGGACGCACACGGGTCAGTTTGAATGCATCTGCGAGAAGGGGTATTATGGGAAAGGTCTGCAGTACGAATGCACAGGTGAGTGCCTGCTCTCTGCATAACTGCCTCAGTTATCCGTTTCCCCATAGAAAAACCATCTCCAAACCCAGTGGCTTAAAACATGAAGTGGCTGTTATTGCCTGTGAGTCTCTGGGTTAGTTGGATGGTACTTTCGGTCTCAACTATAATGACTCATGCTTTTGTCCTTGGCAGTGAGTGGGGCTGGCTGCCCTGCTGGTCTTACCTGGGATCTCCTACCTGTTTGGGCATCAGCTCACTGGGGTCTGATCTAAAATGGTTGGTCTGGAACCATAGGGATGTCCTTTAGGTGGCCTCTCAGACTCCATCAAGCTAGCTCAGGCCTGGTCACATGGTGGGGGCAGGATGCTGAGAGGAAGAATGGTCCCTTGAAGTCCAGGTTCAGATCTGGGAAGGAAGAAGATCTGGCGCCTTTTATTTGTAATCAGTCAAAAGCCACATCACCAAAATATGCCTGTCTCTGTCCAGGATGGAAGCCTCTGGTCCTCAGGCCACATGTAACTTGTAACTGTCACCAAAAAATGTGACATTCACTCTATAATCTTTTAGCTCTTCCTGAGTCTCCATGAAGGGACATCAAAAAGCTCTGAAAATGACCTCACTTCAGAATGGAATTCACTTCCTCGACATTTGCAATTTACCTCCTCTAGGTTTCCTTCCAGGGGGATCATCATATTTTTAAAAGTTTACTAGAAAAGCAAGAAGAGCAACTTAGGATTCTTGTGTTCTAAATTATATTTTAGGAAATATCAAATATTTAAATGTACCATGGGGTTTTTCAGTGAGAGCATTTTGTTTGTCTGCTCTGTTTTGCTTAAAAGGCAACATGTGTCTTAGAACTTACAGGCTCTTCCATGGTTTGCTGTTTGGGGAAAATATATTCCCATGGAAATTAACACCCACCAGGAGAATTTAGGGGCACTGGGTTTACTTTATACTGTCCTGTGTGGTCTCTCACTGCTTGTTTCCTGGAGACATTATTTCATTCTGACGTTTGGAAGGTAGGTAGGTCTGCTCTGTAACACAGAAATGTGGTTCTCTCCCAGGAGAGCCTCCCAGGTCATGGCCTGAGCTGCTTTCTCTCTTTTCTTCTCCTTCTGGGGTATTTCCTCTTGTGTTCTTCTTTTACTTGCTTTTCTTCCTTTTTTTAAAAAAAAATTAAAGTGTAGTTGATTTACGGTATTGTGCTAGTTTCTGCAAAGTGATTCAATTATATATTCTTTTTTATAGTCTTTTTTATTATGGTTTATTACAGGATGTCAAGTATAGTCCCCCGAGCTATACAGTAGGACCTCATTGTTCATCCATTCCATACATAGTAGTTTGCAACTGCTCACCCCAAACTCCCATTCTCAGTTTTATTCTTGTTAACCTTCATCTCCGTTCTCTTAATTTCTCCTATCCCCCTAGCCCTGATCCCAGCTGCCAGACATCCTTCCTGGGTCCGACCATCCATGCTCTCCCAGCAGAATCACTCCTTTCTTGGCCCTGCTCCCACTCCACCCAGCAGGATTTCTCATTTAAGCAGAAAAAAAGAGGGGGGAGGATCAGCCCAACTGCCTCTGAGTTGGCAAAATGCCTCCCCTTGAATCTTCCCACACTTTCATGAACAGCCCAGCTTGGCACGCTCCCCAACACCCCCTCCTTCCGTCCTCCTGTCCAAGCCCACCAAACACAGGCAGCAGCTCTCGTTTTCTTTGCTGCATGCTGTAGTCAGCATGTCTGCTTTCCGTGTGGTCCTAGACTGAACTGCTCCCTGCCAATGAGCCACTTCCCTGTGGCTGCCTGGAAGCCTCAGCCATGATGCACCCAGCCCCCACTGCTCCCGGGCACTATAATCTTGCATCCCAGGGGATAAGCTGCAGAAAGAGAGGGGGCCAGCTCACAAACCCACTGCCTCCCAGTTACTCAAGTTGCGGTGGCTGCTACCCATTGTGCATTCCAAGCCGAAAGGCACAGGAATCCTTAAAATGTATGAGGTTGGGTGGCCCTGTCAGTGGAGCCTCAGTAGAGGGGACAGAAGAACTCTGGCTGCTGGGTCCAGTCAAGAACACCAAGCACAAAAGGATTCATTTATCTATCCCTTCTCTTAAGTCAGTAAGTCTTCCTTACATGCAAAATTTCAATTAGATATAGTTCATTGATACAAATATTGATATTGTCATCTTCAATATTTTTTCCTTAGAAATTAGAGAACATGGTTATTAGACCTCTGAGCTGAACTTTGTATGTTTGCAGGAGGCAGTGCTCATCACTGGCTTCTCCTGAATGCCAGTGAGCTAAGAGAAAATAAAGTATAACCTTCCTATGTCACAGAAGACTCATTGCTAGATTCTTATCATTGGGAACAGAAGAAAAAAATATTAGCTCTCAATCATCCAGTACTGAAGACCCAGAAGTTCTGAGCCCCTTTTAAAATTGATCTGGGAGTTCCCATTGTGGCTCATTGAGTTAAGAACCTGACATAGTGTCCGTGAGAATGCAGTTCAATCTGTGGCCTCTCTCACTGGGTTAAGGATCTGGCATTGCCACAAGTTGTGGTGTAGGTCACGGATGTGGCTCAGATCTGGAGTTGCTGTGGCTGTGGCATACACCGGCCACTGCAACTCTGATTTGATGCCTAGCCTGGGAACTTCCATATGCTGCAGGTGCAGCCATAAAAATAAATGAATGAGAAGAAAGGAAAAGAAAATAATCCATTTGGTTGACAAAGGTTTCTGAGCATTTTCTCTGTGCCAACCAGGCAGAGTGAACAAACAGACATGGTGCCAGTCTTCTTGGAACTTCCAGTCTAACTATACAAAACAATTTATAATCACAAAGTGGGGTGTATGGTATGAAGAAGGGTCTCTAGGAAAGGTTAACCTAAGATTGCGCTCTCTACAATCTAAAGGATGACTAGATGATAGTTATTTTATTGCTTCAGGAGAAGGGTTACCTTTCATTTGGAATAGTTGAAATTCTGAGTACTTATCGTCATTGTAGCAACCTTTCTGAAGCAAACTGTTTCTCTTTAGAGCCAGAAGGAACCTTAGAGATTATCTTCTCTAAACTCTTCATTCTGCAAAAGGAAATTGAGGTCTCAAGAAAGAGGACCAGTTTGCCCAAGATGGCATTTCCCACTGTCCATCAGCAGGACCCAGGATATTTTTTTCTAAGTCCTGTTTCCAAGATATCAAACTGCTTAATTTGCATTTTTGAAAATATCTTCTTGTATACATTGCTTTTCAGAGCCCATAAACACTGAACTGTGCTCAAAGTATTTAAAAACACAGAAAGATCTGGCTCAAATTCAACCTCTGACATTTACAAACTGTGTGGCTTTGGATGATTAATTCCTTCTGATTCTCAATTTCTTCTATACAATGGCCTTAATAATGGCATAGTTTAATGTATATATACTTTTTGGTATAGTTTTACATATGTATACATGTACATATATGTATATATGTACACACATATGTATTTAGAAGTATACCTATACATATGCATATATATATATACACACAAACACATGTATATAGGTGTAGACAGATAATTGAGAGAATATACTTAGAATGCTTAGGACAGTATCTGACATATCAATTCTCAATCAGTGGTAGCTTTTATTTTTAATCATTATTGTGAGATAATATAACTATTAAGAGAAAGCTAATGAATGGACATTAGAATAAGTATCCCAAGAATGAAGATAAGGGATACCATCTATTTTGTAAAGTCCACTCTTCTGGGATAGACCAGTGGTCCTCACCTGAGGAATTGTGCAGTGGGGAAGATCAGACACCTCTGTGTGGGCGAATACTATCAAGAAGCCTTGCCCCTCCTGAAGGTGAATACCATATTGACCTGATGAGTCTCCAGTGAAAATCAAGAATCTTGGGTGAGAAAAGGCAGTGGGATAATATGCCATTGGATGTTGAAGTAGAGGTGGTTCACTTGATTAAGGAAAAGTTATATGCTGAGGCATTGTATTTGATAATTAATTTCATAGACAAGCAGAACACCAGAGTTCTCTGTAAGGCTTCTCCTTACCATTCACTTGGGAGATGAGGAAATTCCATCCTGATCTATGGGAAGTTTGTGGCAAAGGTAGGCTTAAGGTCTTCCAGTTCCCAGTCTGTAGTCCTTCCCTTATGCTGGACCCTGGGAGACTTTAAAGATAGCTGATCACTACGATGTTACTGCAACCTCCTTCTCTTTGTCCCTCATTGCTGTGGGTGATTGGCGATCTGGGTTGCATGGGTCCTCAAACAATGGCCACTCAGCACCCTGGCCAGGGCAGTGGCTTTGATCAAAATGGCTTGAGCACCACTGTCACAGGAAGCATCCATGGACAAGACTCTGATGCATAGAAAGATTTTATTCATTGTGAGTCTTTTTCATATAACATTTTAACTTCAATGCAAGCCTGAAGATATTCTTTAGAAATTACTAACAAGTAATACTTTATCAAAGACTTCAATATTTTTGTTGTTTTTTGGTTGCACTCATGGCATATGGAAGTTCCCAGGCCACGGATGGAACCTGTGCCACAGCAGCACCCCAAGCCACTGCAGTAACAAGGCCAAATCCTCAACCCGCTGATCCACAAGGGAAATCCCAAAGATTTTAATTTCATAAGACATTATCTACTATATTTGAACTGGTATTTAATTTCCCTTGGCTTAAAACTTCTTCGATTTGGTTTCACAATAATCGTGTGCTCTCAGCGGGTTGTCTTGAAGGGTGTGTGCTAATAGGCTTTATGGAAGAGAGAACCATATAACAAATAGATCGTTGGAAATAGAATAATGCTTTGTTCATGTGTGTTTCATTGTATAAAGATGCTGAACACAAAAGCCATATTTGACAAAAGCTAAATTAACATTAAAAAAAATCTGCTAGGAAAGGAGAATTTCAAACACAACTGTACTGAAATATTTATTTATTTATTTATTTTTGTCTTTTTGCCCTTTTAGGGTCACACCTGCGGCATATGGAGCTTCCCAGGCTAGGGGTCCAATCAGAGCTGTAGCCGCCGGCCTACGCCACAGCCGCAGCAACGCAGGATCCGAGCTGAGTCTGCCACCTACACCACAGCTCACAGCAACGCTGGATTCTTAACCCACTGAGCGAGGCCAGGGATCGAACCCACAACCTCATGGTTCCTAGTTGGACTCATTAACCACTGAGCCACGATGGGAACTCCACAGCTGTAATACTTAAAATGCTATTCTCCAAGTAGTCCAGTGTAAGGGGGCATTGCAATGAAAGAAATCAGGTTCAGCCACCAAAATAAATTTCAAAATAATACCAATCCTTTGCTTCATTTTCTCAACTCTAAAATGGGGAAATAGAGACCACAGCAATTCTTAAAAATATCCCTTTTTGCTCATGCATTCCTTCCCTTGGAAACCATACTCTTCTGTACTTACCTCTTCAACTCTCCCCTCAGCCCCAACCCCTGCCATACGCACGTCCTTGCTCATGCCTCCCAAGGCCTCGCTCAAACCTCTTGTCCTTTTTGCTCTTTCCTCTTGATTCCACATTATTCTTGGGGAAAATGTGGAAAGGCCAGGAACACTCACCTATCTTTCTTTTTTTTTTTTTTTTGAGGGGGAGGTGTTATAAAATCAGTGCTTTACAAAAGGCTGCTGATATTTCATTTTAAAAAACCCTACATTACTCAGATTCATTTACTGAAGCTATCTTGTATAATTCAGAAATTCAGGTATGGGACTTTAATGCGAAATGAGCTGGGTGAGAAAACACCCTTCTAGGATTACTTATTGAACTCAGCTAAGGAAAGAGGACTGAAAAACTGGGGGATCTAGTGAAAAGAAGGAGCTTCCAATTTCTAGGATTATTATCCTCCTTCCTCACATTTAATACAGGCCTTTGGAGGTGGTGGTGGTGATGACCTTGACGACGACAGTAGCGATAATTGCTGCTGATAATAATAATAGCTACTATTGAAATAGCACTTGCTATATTCCAGACAGCACTTAAAGCTTTGGTATATATTAACTCATATAAAGGTCACAGTAACTCTCTGGAGGATGGTTTCACCTTAGGGACAAGAAAACTAAAATCTGAGTGGTTATGCAACTAGACTAATAGACCTGCTCTATTAACCCAAGTTATCTGCCTCCAGAGCCTATAGTCTAGCTATAGAGAGAGACATTCAACAAATAAATCCAACTAAAAACATAGTTTCAAATTTCTATGAAGTATTAGTTTGATTCTCACGAGGTCATCAATATTTTATTATTTTCAACCCACAAGATAGCAGCTTCATGCAGTTCAACCTAACACGAGGCAGGAAGAGAAGAGAATGAATTATATAAAAGACAAATCTGATCATGCTTACCATTTTTGTTTTTGTGTGTTTGCTTTTTTTTAAGGCCACACCTGTGGCATAGGAAAGTTCCTGGGTTGAATCAGAGCTGCAGCTGCAGGCCTGTGCCTCAGCCGTGGCAGCATTGGATGCTTAACCCACTGAGTGAGGCCAGAAATCAAACCCACATCCTGTCTGGTTCTTGACTCACTGAGACACAGTGAGGAACTCCTACTGTTATTTGTCCTTTTTTTTTTTAAGTGCCACACCCATGGCATATGGAAGTTCCCAGGCTAAGGGTTGAATTGGAGCTGCAGCTTCTGACCTACACCACAGCTATAGCAATGAAGAATCTGAGAGCCATGTCTGCAACCTGAACCACAACTCACTGCAGTGCTAGATCCTTAACCCACTGAGCAAGGCCAGGATTGAACCTGTGTCCTCTTGGATATTAGTTGGGTTCATTATCACTGAGCCATGACAAGGACTCTCTTCTGTTTTTTAATGGTGACTCATGGAATAAACTTCAAGCTCCTTACCATAGAGTAAAGGTGGTATGATCTGACCTCTCTTTATCCACTGAGCTAAAATCTGGAGTTAGTTATAGTTTCCCCCAAATGCCACACGATTTCATTCCCCAGACCTTTTCTTCGTGCTTCTTCTGAGTCTCTCTCCCACCACACCCAACTATTTTCTTTGTTCTTACTTCATCAGACTAGTGATTTAATGGGCTGTGATTTTCTAGTTCACTCTGTATTTCCATTGCCGGCCTTCAGAGCCCATCAAGAAAAGCAAGTAGTGAAGAGGCCAAATTGAATACCAGAATCTTAAACGGACAAGAACTCATTATTGAAATCTTAGGCAATTGTGTGGTTTCCACGTCTGCCTCGGACACCTCTTGGAGCCTTAGCCAAAGGCACATGGTCAGGAATTTTTAAGAATGTATTTAATTTATTTGAATGCAAAATATTTATGTTTGCTTAAATTTTGTCCACAGTAAATCAAATATAGTGCATGGTTAATTTACTAGATGAGTCATTTTACATGGCTAGATCATCATAATCAGCTGTGAATAGCCAGTGAACTCTTGTTGTAAATCCAAGCGGTTGCAGCTGTTGTGTGTTTTCCCTGAAGGGATTTGAGAAACACAGAGGATGGAGACAATAGTTGTCTTGAGGCCACTGCTTTGCAGGCGTAGACTCCATTTCAGTGAGTTTGTGATGATTAGAAGATTGAAAATTATAGCTGGAGAGGGACCAAGGCTGAGGACCAGGTAATGAGCCAAAGCCCCTGTTATGTTATTTTTCCTAAAAGGAGGATACACTGTGGAAGCGGAAACAGTGGAATATTTATGTAGGAATCTCTTATTACCCATGTAAATATATGCACACAAATCCCCACCTCCACTCTGCACACATACACATTTTCCTGTCTAAATAGTATGTCGTTTCTTTGGAGAGAGAAAGGACAGAGAGCTCTAGAAATTCTTGAATAGAAACCAGAACATTTGGAAATCTTGTTCTCTGAGCAGAGCGTAGCTGATTTTTCCCCCAAAACATCCCCAGCGGTGCCTAATAATGGATTTGTAAGGTGTAAGGAATTTGTACAGTGTATTACTGTTTGCTTTTTATGAGGGAATGTTGCTAGCATGTTGACACTGGTTCCCATCCACTTGAGGCAGATGGGTCACTGCTGCCAGGACTAGCCTAGTGTATATTCGGTCCAGAAAATTCCGTGTATTTTCCAGTCTATCATAGTTTTATAACAGGAAATCACATATAATTCGACTCTAGGTGTGAAACCTAATCAAACTCCAAAGTCAGTATCTTGTGTTTAAATTCAGTTATTGTATTCTTCAGCTCTCTAACTTCTATTTCATACTTGATGAGGTTCTCAGTGTGTTCATTCAGTCTTCTCTCTTCTCCCAAGTGGCCTGAGCATCTTTAGGATTCTTACCGCAAACTCTGTATCTGGTGAATGACTTCTCTGTATTTAACTAAGTTTTTTTTTTTTCCCCCTGAGGCTTTGTCTTTTTTTTTTTTTTATTAAAGTATAGTTGATTTACAGTGTTGTGCCAATCTCTGCTGTACAGCAAAATGACTCAGTCATGCAATATATATACATATATATATATATATTCTTTTTCTCCTATTATCTTCCATCATGTCTTGTTTTTTGTTGTTGTTGTTGGGAACGTATTCCTCTGTTTCTTCATTTTACTCGACTCTCTGTGGTGCTTTCTGTGCCTGAGACAAAACACCCACCTCTCCCAGACTGGAAAGAGTGGCCCCATTAGGAGAGGACCCTTATGGTTCAACCCTTCCCAGTTCTTGGTTGTCTCTTGGACCTTTTTGAATTGTCCAAGTGGCCTATTTTATTTTTGTCTTTTTAGGGCTGCATCCACAGCATATGGAAGTTCCCAGGCTAGGAGTCTAATTGGAGCTACAGCCTCCAAGCCTACACCACAGCCACAGCAACTCGGGATCCGAGCCGTGTCTGTGACTTACACCACAGCTCACAGCAATGCTGGATCCATAACCCACTGAGTGAGGCCAGGGATCGAACCTGCATCCTCATGGATACTAGTGGGGTTGGTTAACCACTGAGCCATGACAGAAACTCCCATGTCCAAGCGGCCTATTTTTAATGGCTCCTGTCAGTTGAGGTTGTTCCAAGACCTGTCAGTGTCCCAAAGGGGAGGATTGCAGTCAGCACCTAGATTTAGCCGTTTGGAAGTCAGACCCTCCAGGCAGCAGCTTTTAATGTATGCAAATATATAATGTCCTCTCGGACCTCCCATGTAAGACCTGCTGTCCACCAGACGCAGGTGATCTGGAGGTGTCCCCGGGTGGCAGTCACAAAAATTGGGACTCCAGATGCATGTACAAACTCCTTTCCAGGAGATATTGGTAAGGTGTGTCGGCGAGGCAGAGACCTCAGGCAAACATGGCCACCAGCTGCCTCGGTGCCCTGCCAGCACCTCTCTCAGCCTCTATTTGCTTGTCAAAGCCGAACCGGCCTTTCAGACTCCTGGAAAAGCAAATAGTCCTTTTCCTCAGAAAGATGAGGGCTGTGTTTCAGTCTGCTGTCTGTGCAGTGCCCTGGGGGTGGCAGCCGGCCACAATCTGTCTCTCCAGTTGTTGCAATCCTAGGGGACCCAAGAACACTAGCCGCCCGCCGGCATCCAGAGCCAGGCATTGAAGAGGCATCTCCTGGGTGGCAGCTGCAAAAACGAGGGCACCAGACATGTGAAAGCTGCTCTCTGTGAGATACCGGCATTTTGGAGCGTGACTAGGGAGAGCATGAAGACAGCACCTCCCCTTGGAGAGCCCTGGAAAGGATTAGCCTTAGCACTTACACATGTGCTTAATTGGAAACCTGCCCCTCAGGCTACCACTCTGATGATTAACCAATAGGCTGCCTTCATAGAAAGTCTGAACTCCTGGGCCGCTTGCCTCTTCCGGTCTCTTGGGGGTGGAGACTATTTAAGAACCCTTTCTCCATTGGTTACGGCCCCCTGAGATCCACAAGCCCAAGCCCCACTGGCCTCTAGATCCAAGCAATCAAAGGCCATCCCTTACACAGCAGCCGCAAAATCCAGGATACACGACGTGTGTGAAAGCTCCCCTTCGGGAGATGCTATGGCACTAGGGTACAGCAGAGGGGGAATGTGCAGATGACATCTAATGGGGGAAAGAAGGAAAGAAAAAAAGATGATACCCAGTGTCTAGAGTAAGGAAGAAGGGAAGATGACGCCCTGCAGCCAGCGGGCTATAGTGTGTGCTAAATTCAGAGCCTTAAAGTTTAGCAGGTGAGCCTTAAACATTGGCTGGATGTCTCTGGAAAGGCTGGCCCTGGGCTGAGTCCTGGGACAGGTGAGTCACCCAGGAACCCATTAAGAGACGTTTCTGAGTTCCTTATAGGCTGGGGGTCTTGAGTCCCACTGGTCTCAGATGCAGGTCTTCTAAGTTGGATTCAAACTCTTCTTTCCCCAGAAAGAAGGGTTTTGAGTTCTCTCTTGATTGTGACCGGGATGGGGTTTTGGGGAGACTGTGTCCCATCCCCTCCTGCCTGCCGTGATGTGGGGCTTCTCCCTCGTTTGCCTGATGTGTGGGGTTGCTCAGACTGTTCTTAGGTTTCTTCGGAGGGAGTTACCCCAGTGTAGCTGCAGATTTGGTGTGTCTGTGGGAGGAGGTGAGCCCAGGATCCTCCTACATCACGGTCTTGAACAGGAACCTCCTGAAGTCAGTATGTGGTTTTCTTTAGAAATACTCGTAAAAATATACCCCAGATTCTAAAATGGTCAAAAGAAGGATCGTGACCAATTCCTGCTTATCACTGTAAAAGCGTCCTTTTTCCCTTCTTCTTTTCCCCAGCCCCTATTGTAACTCTTTCTGGCAACAATGAAAAGGAGACAAAGGGAGAACATTGAACATCTGTGAAATCCGTGGTCTTCAAATGGCTTTGCTCGTGTAATCCTTTAAGAAAAATTGAAAACCTATGTGCCCCTCATTAATTTTTAAGGGGCTATATAAACTTTTTGGCAGAATTTTATTTTTTAATTCTTAAAATCCTTTTTCCATTTTTGTTGACATATAGTTGATTTACAATGTTATGTTAATCACTGCACAGCACGTTGATTCAGATATGCATATATATGTATTTACACACTTTTTTAGTATTTTTTCCATTATGGTTTATCATAGGACGTTGAATATAGTTCTCTGTGCTATACAGTAGGACTCCTTTATCCCCTCCCTGTATAATGGTTTATATCTTCTAATCCCAACCTCCCACTCCATCCCTTCCCCAACCTCCTCCTCTTTGGGAACCACAGGTCTGTTTTCCTTGTTTGTGAGACTTTTATTTTTTAAATTTAATTTTGTTGGAGTACAGTTGACTTACAATATTGTATTCGTTCCAGGTGTACAGCAAAGTGAATCAGTCATATATATAAATATATATCCCTTTTTTCCCATAAAGTAGATTTTCTTGTGCTATGCAGTAGGTTCTCGTTAATCATCTCTTTTATATAGTCATGTGTATATGTTATTCCCACCCCGCCCAATTCTTGCCTTCCCCCAATGGTTTCACCTTTGGTAACCATAGTATTGGTTTTGAATTCTGTGAGTTTGCCTCAGTTTTTTTTTAATTCCTTTGTATCATTTTTATTAGATTCCACCTGTAAATCGTATCATGTGATATTTGTCTTTTTCTTCTTCCACCTTGTAAAAGGTAGCATTTCCATAGTATTATACTGATGTTTTAAAATAAAACTATTTTCACTGTTAAGTGTATCCACTGAAATCTAAATACTGCAGCATATCTGATTCCTTTGAATAATAATCATTTATGAACAAAGAAACTTTTTTTTTTTTTTTGCTTTTTAGGGCCACACCTGTGGCATATGAAAGTTCCCAGGCTAGGGGTCAAATCGGAGCTACAGCTGCCAGCCTCCACCATAGCCACAGCAATGCCATGAGATGCCATGAGCTACGTCTGGGACGTGCACCACAGCTCACAGCATTGCCGGGATCCTTAACCCACTGAGCAAGGCCAAGGATTGAACCCACATCCTCACAGATACTAGTCAGGTTCGTAACCTGCTGAGCAACAATGAAAACTCAAAAGCAACTTTTTTTAAATGCAAAAATTTTACATGTTTTCTTTTATCTCTTTCACTCCACTTCTACCATGTAATTCTAATGCAGGGCAGTTTTATATCCTAAAGACTTTATTGATCACAGATTTTTACTTCTCTGCTACAAAAATTGTTGATATTAATTGAAATATTTACATTTTCTGTGACCAAAATTGCTAATAGATTGAGTTATTATTGCCCTTGTTATTTATATATAGTTTGTCAAACAATATTACATGTTTTGATACTTATTATATGTAAAAATAAGATACTATTGGAGATTGATCCCTTAATGAGATAGATTACTCAGTAATTCATGGATCCATGGCCTTCTCTTATTCACTCTTGGAATAAGAGCACATAGAGCATTAATTTCATTGCTGTTTTTTGTTTTAAAGGTTTTAGAGCTGAAAACCTTGTGTTGTTCTGTTGAAACTTGAAAGAGTTGTGTTAAGTTGTGTCACTCACTTGGTTCTTGGAGTTGCTGATTTTAATGTCCAAAATGACATGTTATCTACTGTCAAAAGATTGCAAATGATCTCTTAGCTGATTAGTCACATAGGGTGAATTTCAATTTTATTGAAACTAAGGAATTGGAAAATTTTTTTACTAGCAAAGGGAGTTGTTAGCCTATCATTATAATCATTCGCTTTCTCAAATGTCTGGGAAGCCCTCACCCCAGAGACTAGGACTTGACCAAGACTAATTAAAAGACTACCTGTTAACAATTTCACTTGGAAGCACTCTGTTTAACCTAGTCGATTTGGGGGAAAGCAACCAGTACACATTTTAATAAGCCTTTAACAATTCAATAGTTTTTGATGAAATTATTTTCCCCTAATATATGCCTTAATGTATTTTTTATCCACATCTTGGAACTATGGATTTAGCTTATTTCATTTCTGGACGAATAGCTACCATATCACCTATTAGTGAAAATATTTTCCCCAGTCAAACCTATTCTCCAAATCAGATTTATTTTCTGACAGCAAAAGGTGAAATAAGCTAATGGACATTCTAGTGGCAAGCGCATTACTTCAGAATTCTACAGTTGATAAACAAGGCAGAGAATTCATTAGCTGGATGAAACAAGCTGCCACCACCTTCGAAATTGCTTATGGATATTTTCTTCCTTGCTTTGCATTCATGGGACTCTTATAAAGAAGTGGCATATGCTTGACAGTATTCAGGGGTTTGAAAAGGGAAGGTGAACTGTGCCTTCCCCCCACCAACCCCTACAATGTATCTGAATTCAAAACATCCCAGAAATGAACCAAAATACTCCATTTCCAATGTCAGGAAATACTGAAAGATATTTAACTGAAATAGGTGAAAGACTAAAGGCAAATGGAAGTTCCCAGGCTAGGGGTTTAAAGGAGCTGTAGTTGCCAGCCTATAGCACAGCCACAGCAACATGGGATCCAAGCCGTGTCTGAGACCTACACCATAGCTCATGGCAATGCAGGATCCTTAACCCACTGAGCAAGGCCAGGGATCAAACCCACGTCCTCATGGATGCTAGTCGGGTTTGTACTGCTGAGCCACAATGGGCACGCCGGACTAGAGCCATTTCTTAGAGCACCTCCTTATGGTGCCTTGATCTGGAGGATCTCCAAATACCAAGCTTTTGAATTGTGCTGTAACATTTATTGCCTTGAGGCAATGCACCAAGATTTAGAAAGGGTGAAAAGTACACATTTCTGTTGAAAAGTGAATGAAGGGCAGTTGCGTAAAGGTGCCACCGACACTTTCTCTGGAACATCAGTTTAGGAAAAAGTACATAGCAATGATGAGGTCCTGGAAACTGGCTCTCCAAAATGATTAATGTCACATCTGCATGCCTCTTGCAAAGTCTTGCCTTGTTTGCAGAAGAGACTGTGAAAAAATTTTAAGTTTTTCTAATGTCATTCATCTCTGAAGAAATTAGCCTGCAGACCCAGCTTTCTCAGAGCCCAGAATCCATGTTGTCTCTGCAGCATTTTATTGCCTACAGTTCGTCCATAGCACTCATTGCACAGTCATTATCCGTCAAGGAAATGATCCAGAACTACTTTGTTGCTCTTTCCAGGCTGCATTTAAAATAAGCAGTTGCTCTGAAGTTATAGCTTAACATCTCAAGTGTTCGGCTCCATGGGATCTGCACGAGTTGATGCTCACAATTAAATGTTAGATGCTTAGCCAAATGTGGATGGAAGCCAGTGTTAGCAATTCGAAAACGATAGCCCAAGCTAGAAAAATGACGGGCCCTGGAAGTATGCTAAATGCTAGAGATGCCAAGATATAGGATGCCATCCTTAAACAACCTTGCGTTTATAAGTAGTTATGGATTGCAGCTGGTGGCATGCATGCTACAGATGAACCTAGTTCTGTCACTTGCTGTCTTTTTCTGGGCAAGTGCTTTGTTCTCTGTGGACCTTAGCTTCTTCGTTGTTGAAATGGGATTAATAACAATAGGATTGTTATAAAGATTCAACGAGATACTATGTGTGAAAAGCTTGCTGCAGTGCTTGGCATAATAATAAGTACTTGATTAATTTATGTTATTATGCTCTACCAGTGGGAGTGGTGGTTCTCCAGGGAGAGATTTTGCCCCCCGACCCTGGGGATATTTGGCAGTGTCTGAAGACGTTATTGGTTGTCATAGCTGGAGGGAGCTACTGTCATCTAGTGGCTAGCAGCCAAGAACGCTGCTAAATAGCCTACAATACACCAAACAGCTGTGACAAGTTCCAAATGCCAGCCTCTACTGAGGTTGAGGTGCCTGTACTATATTGACAAACTGAATTAATGCTTTAATGCAGGATTCAGAAAACATTACTGTATCTTTTTTTGAAGTTTTAGAATAAATATCAGAACCATGTGATTCTACTGGGCTTAAATGGTCTCGTGGGTATGAGCATTGCAGTATCTTATGCTCCAGCTGCTGGTGGCTTCCATGGCTCCATGCTTGTGCGTTTTTGTTTCCACTTTGGCTAGAATATCCCACGTCTCATCTGTCTGTTCAGTTCTTAACAGTCCGTCAGGATTCATAACAAACTCACTGGTCTTATGAAACTTTCCCTTTCGTTTCTTTTTTCCCTGGCACAGTTAGATCTAGATTTTTTTGGTTCTCTTAAATATCTTTTTTTTTTTTCCTGTTACCACATAGTGTCATCATTTGGGGTAGGTTTTATTTCTTCTCTGATAATCTGTGAATTCCTTTAGGGCAGGAGTATGTCTGTCTCTTTTTATCACCTCTGCTACATGGCATTGGACTTGGAGCAATCATTAATAAATTGTGAGTATATGAATGAATGAGTAAATAAGTAAAGCAAATTGCGTGTTTAGATACTAGAACACAGCATATGGAAACTCTGCTTGGTTCCCAACTTCCTGGGAATTTTCCATTCCTTTTTCAGAGAAACGAAGGTGAACAAGTGTACTGACCCTTAGCAGCCCTGGCTTAAACTCAAAGTAAGCCATCTGGAAGGCCGAGCTCAACAATAGGAAGTGGCTAATCTAATCACACATTTATCTCTTTTATATTATCTAGTTACTGAGATTATTTTCCAGTTTTAGCTCTAAAACCGTGGTATAGTGTGTATGTATATGTGTGTAGGTATGGATAATGAATGGTTTGGGGTTGTGTTTTAATTGACAGTCAAAAGAGCACTCTAGGATGTGATGGATTTTTACCATTTAAATGATCAGGCAACAAATACAAGGCAAACCATTATTGCTATAGGTAACATAATGTTAGTGATTGTGAAATTTCCCATAAAATCTTGAGATTTATAAATTTTGGCAAAATATGGAAACAGTTATATGAGAATAAGTTATGAACTAAAGAATAAGTTATGAGAAAAAAAAGTAATCATGTGCGAACACATGTGAAGTATGTGAAGGCATAACCATAAAAAATTTATAAGGCAAGGTCACTCTTTTTCACCATCAGTATTTAATATTTTAAATTAAAAAAGAGCTGTTTTATTATTTGCATATGATATTGTTATCCTAGAAAATCGATCCAAAGAGATCCATGGAAAACCACTAGAATTAATAATTTGAAAGGTGGCAAAATAAATACTTTAAATCAATATTATTTTTGACTGCACCCACAGCATGTGGAAGTTCCCAGGGCAGGGATCAAACCCATGCTAGTGTAGCTATAAGAGCCGCAGCATGACAACGTCATATCCTTAACCTGCTTAAGCCACAAGGCAACTCCTAAGTCAATGGATTTTTATAGAGAAACATTGTTTTTAAAATGTGATGAAATCCCTTTTACAATAAGAAAGGAGTTCCCGTTGTGGCTCAGCAGTAGTGAACCTGACTAGTATCCATGAAGATGCAATTTCCATCCCTGGCCTTGCTCAGTGGGTTAAGGATCCAGTGTTTCCATGAGCTGTGGCATAGTTCGAAGACATGGCTCAAATCCTGTGTTGCTGTGGATGTGGCGTAGGCTGGCAACTACAGTTCCAGTTAGACCCCTATACTGGGAACTTCCATATGCTGTGGGCACAGCCTTAAAAAAGACAAAAACAAAACAAAAGAACAATGATAAGAAAAAATGTTCCTAAGGATAATTTGAAAGAGAAATGTGTGACCCTCATGAGGAACTGTGAAATTTTGTAGAAACTGATATATGAATAAGAGGGTCAATTTATGAATTTATGCAGGAGGAATACTCTTCTCTAGTCATCTAATACTCATGCATACTCTTCTTCATATTCTGATCCATGTATAAAGCAATGGTTAGACATAAAGAAATATCCTTGACCTCCAATCAACCGTGCCTCTGTAGAGACCCAGATCGCCCAGGTTCCAAGATGAAGCTCCTCTAACTTGGGTATTTCTGGATGCACCTTGTAGTTTTGCTTATCTGCCTTTTGCTTTTAAAATTTTTTACATGTTTTCCTTTGAGATAATATTGTCACATGCAGTTTTAAGAACTAATGCAGAGAGATCCTCTATATCATTGTCCTAGTTTTTCCCAATGGTGGCATCTTGGCAAACTGTAATATAGGATCACAACCAGGATATTGATATTGATATAGGCAAGATGAGGGCAGTTCCACCAGCATGAGGATCCATTACATGTTTTTTTTTTTTGAGAACTACAGACACTTCCCTTCTACCCCTGGCTGCCCCTACTTTAACTTCTTGAAACCACTTATCTGATCTCCATTTCTATAATTTTGTCATTTCAAGAATGTTAAGCTCAGAAAGTTGAGACTAAAATGACCTCTCCTTTGTTTAGGAGACAATTCCTCCCTTAAAAAAAATAAAGTTCTACTGGGTGAGAAAAAAAGAATTTTATATAATCATTCCTCCAGCAGAGGAAGAGAGATGAGGAGCACTGGCTTTTTCCTGCCAGGTGGAAATCTAGGTTCCTCATTTTGCCCCGTTGACCACAGATATGTATGTATGTGTGTGAAGGGGATCCTCATTTGTTGGATGTAGATGGAAGTTCAGGCTTTTTGCTAAATGTCCAGTGTTACCATCCTGGATGGAACTCGTAGGGGTGCTCTGTGATTGCTCCTCATGTGACCTCCGCTAACGCTACAAGGAAGGAACCTCTTTACTGCTTGGTAGTGGTGCAAGTCCTCACTGCCCACTAAGCCTACTCTGAGACCCAGTCTCATGGGGGCAGGGAGGGACGCCTTGTTACTTCTGGGTGGGTATGGAAGTGGGACACAATCCTCATGCCTGTTGTTTCTGTTGGCGTGAAAGACCCATCTCTCTGCATTCTCTGACACCAACCCTGAAAGAGGTGTTTATAGAACTTTGCAGGAATGGAAGTCTAGGCTCCCCACTTGGCTTCTGCCTAATATAGCTGGGGTCGGACCACAGTTTTTTTCTGTGGTGTTTGGCTAGAGCAGAGCAGTTTATTGGCTATTGTCCAAAAGTGTTCTATCTTGCTAGGCTGCCCTTTTCTTCATCCTTTGTCTGAGATGACTGTATCTTGTTGTTTGGGGAGTTTTTTGTTCATCCCCATGGGTGTTTTGAGGTTGCCAGCTTCTTTAGCTCTAAGTCTGGAATATATAAGGAAAAGAAACCCAAGGAACTCACTACCATGTTGTTCTTTGAACCTGGAGGTCCCTAGCTGGTCTGCCTTCTTATCATTGTCATTTCATGTGTATTTTATATATAACATCTAGAGGATTTAGTTGAACTTCAGCAGAAGGACTAAGGAAGTGTCTCTACTCCATCTTCCTAAAAACAGATTCCTCTGCTTTTCATGTGCATCATTTCTTATCTGTTGACAGGTGTTTCCACGATGATTGTATCACTCCAACAGCAGTGTTGTTCTTTATGCGTTATGTCTTTTGGGTCGCCCTTTGTAGAAACATAGTGATGTCAGTTTTTCTCACATCCTATTCCTGATGGTGACTTTTTTTTTCCTAGAAAACCAAAAGTAACCAAAGGGAAAATGGGGAAGAAGTGGTTAATGGCCAATAAATGATAACAATTTTAGAAAGAGTTATGAAGAAAAACATTAAAGCAATTAAGCCAAAACAACCCATTAACTAACTATAGCTCAAATTTCTTGAATCATCCTTATGTCTAGAAATGTGTGGGGCTGAATTAATCTTTCCATGTGTTTGAGAATGAAATGTCATTGTCCTTCCGAATCATTCTCCAAAAGGCATCCAAAATGATCTTGTCACACACCCTAACTTAAAACGTTGTCACTATTCTTCTTGTTTTAAGGATAAACTCCTAGCTTTTAAAAGTAGCCTAACCAGCCCTAATGGTCCTGGCACTCACTTTTCTAGCCCCACCCATCTGTCCTCCAGCTGGAATGAACTCATGTTTTCAGCCTTGCCCTCGTTTGCCTCTGGGTCTCTGCCTGTTGATTCCCTCCATTCTAAATGCCATGACTCCGTTTCTACTCCCCTTCCCCCCACACGCTGCTATGCTTGGTTCTGGCCTTACCTCTGATCTCACTTTGACCAATAAAGCTTACCTGACCCCTCCACCCCTGCCTCAAGTCTGGATAACATCTCTCTCATATGTTATCATGTAACAGATGACAGGCGGTACTTTGTCCCTCTTTAATCATCTCTTGAAGACCACAAGCAAAGCTCTATCTTAATTCTCCCTATCCCAAGTATCTCATTACCTGTCATATCCTTTCCATCCCTACAGAGGGTCATACATGTTAGTTTTACAACCCCTTCATTCTAAACTTGATCACACTTACATCATGATAGAAAAACCAGTTCTCCAGTTGGTTACATAACATAGAGAAGGTCAGACAGTGTCACAGCCAGTAGAAATCAGCAGAATTCTCATCCAGGGGTTCTCACTTGATCCTTTGCACCACACCCTCTTTTAAGGGATGAAATGGGAGAAAAGTGGTGACATGGTGAACTTTAATGTGTTGAAAGCATTGTAATTGCCAAAGTGAAAGGCTCACAATTTTATTTACACGCAGATATTCAGGAAATAATCCAAACATTTTAATATGGGGATATGGAAGGGAAAAAATGACTAGATGAGTGGAGTGCTTCAAGATGCAGTAGATTAGACCACACAGATCATCAGAATGAGTGCCGGGCAGGTCAGATCATTCTGAATCAGATTTTATGGAAACTGCAGAAGAAAGTCTTCTAAACCTGTTCATTGACCCCTTTAACTATTTATTGAATATGTTTTAGGTACTTCAAAAGACATGATCGTTGCCTAGTACTTGCCTTAATGTAGCTTAATATGAAATAGGGCTATAATTACTACAAAGAATTCGGAATGTTTGCTGTGAACCAAGAATTATGGTGAATATAGTTCTAAGCAACTGATACTGAATCACAATAAAAATAATGTGATGTACGTGATATAAAAATACTGTATCTGTTCAAACATATTCATTCTTAGTTATAGAGATGAGGGGATTTGGAAGATAGGATTAGGACAGTTACAGAAGGGGTACTGTTGTGGATAATGGAAAGTTCAGACTTGTGATGGAGACTGAAGTTAGCTTGTATAGGTGGGAAAAAGTGGGATTGAGGGTAAGAAAGGTAAGGAGCAGGCACTAGATTATGCTGGGACTTGAACTCCAGGCTACAGAGGTGGCCTTTGGTCAATGGGCAACTGTAATCTACTGAAGATTTTTGAGCAGGAAAGTAGCATGGTGGGAGCCATGATATAGGAATATTAATTTGGCATCTGTGGCCAGAAATCACTGAATCTAAAGTAACCTAGAAGAAGAAATGGATGTATAGAAGTTACAGATCATCAAGTCATAAAGTAGTAAGGTCCTAAATTACCATGGCAACAATGGGCATGGAAAACAGCCGCTGATGTTATCCATATTTCCAAAGACCTTACATTTTTATTGAACCAAGGTAAGAGTAGATGAGGAAAGGAAAATGTTAAACATTAAAAGAATAGACAAACCAGAACAGTCTAGCTTATGTAAACCTTATTTTCTTCTTTATACAATTCTGAGTTATTAGCTATTTTAGAAAAAAATAAAGTTACAGATAGTTCTATGATCGCCAGAGGCCTTTCCTCAAAGTTCTAACCCATGAAGTTTTAATTATAAAATGCAAGATGATCTCACATTTCTTACCCAGACAGTAAACATCTTAAAACAATTAAGAATACACAGTCTTCAACTAACAAGACTTTGCCTGAGTATGCTGTACTCAGTCAGGTTGTGTTTGTGCATGATAGATATGTTTATAGATATATGAATTTATGTGTCTATCTGTGTATGTGTGCATGCACATGTATTCTTGTCATATGATGCTTACTTTACTGATGCATCTTTTGGACACAGTTTTTGGGAGGTTTTGTTTTTTATTTTTAGATGGACTTATCCTAATCCATCAGTAATCTCCTTTCTCATCTGAGCAGGTGTTTTCACTTGCAACCTGGTGTCCCACAGCTAGGGTGCCATTTTCTGCTATGGTACCACATGGTTGCCTACATTCACAAGTTGGTCCAAATAATTTGTATTCCAGCCATATCAGAGAGACTGGCATGGAGTCTCCCATGGAGACTGGCAGAACACAAATTCATTTTACACAGATTCAGATATGCAGAATCCATGACAGTTAAAAGTCTCCTCATCTAATTCCTTGGTGAAAATAGAAAGGATCTTGGAGATTTAGTAGAAAGAAAGTCCCTTGAACATATGCCTAGGTCCTTGTATTTGTGACAAGTATTGGCTCAGCCTGGGGGAAAGCTTGTTCTCTTCTAGTGCTGTGCATCTTTCTGCTCAAAATCCTAGCACAACTCTTTATAGGAACAGATTCCTTATTCAGAATGAATCCATGCATTTGAGAAGAAGCATGACATTGTAATAATAAAGATCTTCCTCTGGGGGGCCCAAATAACTTAATTGATGCCTTACTTAGATATAGCAGAAACTAAGGCTTTTGATTTGTACAATGGGTATCATCATCATCTACATGAATGGGTATTCTTGGAGTTGTGTGTCATTCAGTCTGAATGCAGTTGATGCAACTGACTCAAAACTATATTCTTTAAGAGATTTGTTAACTGTAAAGGTGAATTGTGCAAAGAACAGAAGCTCTTAATATTTATAGAGATTTTAAAAAATGTCAGACTATAAGAAGGAATTTTGTAAAGTATAAGTTACTGTGTAATAAATATCGTTAACTGAAATCATCTTCTAAAGAATTGATATTTAGAGAAGGAGACTGTATATTATACATTCCAAACTCATTCATATTTCACTCAAAAAATTATGTTGGCGACTGAAGAAAAATCTAATGTTATTAGCACAACACAATAGCTTCAAGAATCACCCTTCCGGTAATAGTAGCTGATAACCGCTAAGATGTTTCTGAAAAGAGAAAGTACTTACTTTAACAACAGCAAAAAGAGCAATTAAATAATATTTGGTGCATTTCCAGGAAGGGAATCATTTCACATTATAAAGAAAATCATACCCTAGCCCTTTACCATCGCTTGTGGAATTTGTTCAAACCACAGTTAATTTTGTCTTTTCAACTTTTGCGTGGTTTGAAATGAGGAATTTTCCCCCTTGGGAATCAAAGAAGTTGATTACACCTCTCCCACTAGAGTTGTGCAATGCCTTTAAATAGTTCTCCTGAAGTCTGTTTTCTATTATCATTATGAATTTCACAATACATTTCCAAATGTACTTTTGGATATTTTTATCCAAAACGCTGTTCTCCAGTGTTGTAAACTCTCGATTACTCAAAATGTTTTGGAGACCAATAGTCTAAGATTAGTTCCCTTTTATGTAATATTATTTTAAAATAAATTATGATATTTGTAGATAAAATGTGCTCATAGGAAAAGTTTTTTTAATTTTTTAGTATTTTTCTGTTTATAGACTTATGAAGTATTAGCCTTGGGAAGGTCATAGTAATCATAAATTATAACTTCTATATTTTGTAAGAGAAGAAAAAAAACGTCACATGCCTCTGACCCCATAGCTTGTTAGCAGAGGAGCCAAGAGAGCTGCTCAATTATTTTGGATCCTAGTCTGATGTCCATTCATCTGGTCCTGTTGTTAGTCCCTCTGACTCTGATCCTTCCTCCACACTAACTTTCCAATAGAGCTTGTTCTCTCTTGTCCTCCTTTGAGTGACTGCTGGCTCAGGCACTGGGATGGGCAATGGCTGGGTCAGGTGACTGGGAGACTCTCTGAACTTACAAGAGCGTGTTCCCCATGAGAGAAAGAGACAAGAGCATAAGTGTGATGCATATCAGAGCAGAGGTGAGGGTAATGTGCTCCAGGACACAGAAATGAAGGCACAAAATCCATCTGAAAAAGTTGGTGGAGCTCTGAAGAATGAATCTTGAAGGATGCTAGAGGTTCCCTCAGAGGAAGGAAAGCATATGCAGAGGCAGGAGCTAAGTGGAAGACAGGAAAGGGAAAAAGAGATCATATTTTCCAAGCACCAGAGCATCTACTGGGCACAGCAAGCCTGTAAAAGGAGTATAATCATCTTTTGTATCATTGAGAAAATTAAGAGTTGGGGACATGATTCTAGCATGTACTGAATGCCAGCTCCACGTCTGGCACTGTTGCTTTACTCACATTATTTCAATTTATCCCAGCAACAATTTATAAGGGAAGTACTACTGACATTATATGCAAAGAAACCAAGTCTCAGAGAAATTAAGAAAATTGGACAAACTCCCTAAGTCCAGCAGATTGAGGTCAGGGAGATGTGATACAAAACCGGTCTCTACTTGATTCTGAAGCAGCTTCCAACTAGTACATGGAATTCCCTGGCTCATTGTAGCAGACAGGCTGGGAGGTTACAGACAGATCAACAATGTCTTTGTAGATCACAGTAAAGAGAGAGGGCCTCGTCCTGTTGGTGCAGGGTTTTTTAAAATTTTTTTATATTTAAAAATTTTTTATTGAAGCGTAGTTAATTTACAATGTTGTATTAATTTCTGTTGTACAGCAAAATGATTCAAAATATATTAGTTTTCATATTCTTTTCCATTATGGTTTATCAAAGGATATTGGATATAGTTCTCTGTGCTGTACAGTAGGACCTTGTTGTTTGTCCATCCTGTATGTAATAGTTTGCGTCTGTTAATCCCAAACTCCACTCCTTCCCCCCTTGGCAACCACAGGTCTGTTCTCTACATCTGTGAGTCTGTTTTTGTTTCATAGACATGTTGATCTGTGTCTTATTTTAAATTCCACATATAAGTGAGATGGTAATTGTCCTGCTTTTTTTGACTTCACTTAGTATGATAATCTCTAGGTCTATCCATGTGGCTGCAAATGGCATTATTTCATTCTTTTATATCTGAGTATTGCTCCATTGTATGTGTGTGCATATATAAGTATATATATATACACACACACACATGCACACACATACATCATCTTTATCCATTCGTCTGTTGAGAGACATTTAGGTTTTTCCATGTCTTGGCTATTGTGAATAGTGCTGCTATGAACACATAGGGGTGCGTGTATCTTTTCCAAATAGAATTTTCTCTGGACCTATGCCCAGGAGTGGGATATCTAGATCATATGACAGCTCTATTTTTTGTTTTTTTGAGGAATCTCCATACTGTTTTACGTAGTGGTTGCACCAATTTACATTACCACCAAGAGTGTGAGAAGGTTCCCTTTTCTCCACACCTTCTCCAACATTTATTATTTGTAGACTTTGTTATTATGGCCATTCTGACTCATGTGAGGTATACCTCACTGTAGTTTTGATTTGCATTTCTCTAATAATTAGTGATGATAAACATCTTTTCATGTGTCTGTTGGCTATCTGTATGTTCTTTGGAGAAATATCTACATAGGTTGTCTGCCTATTTTCAATTGTGTTGTTTGGGTTTTTTGTTATTGAATTGTATGTGCTCTTTGTATATTTTGGAAATTGTGTCCTTCTGGATTGCATCATTTCCAAATATTTTCTCCCATTCTGTAGGTTGTCTTTTTTTTAGTTTGTGGTTTCCTTTGCTGTTCAAAAGCTTCTAAGTTTGATTAGGTCCCATTTGTTTATTTTTGCTTTGCTTTTATTTCTATTGCCTTGGGTAACTGACCTAAGAAAACATGGGTATGATTTATGTCAGAGAATGTTTTGCCTATGTTCTCTTTTAGGAGTTTTATGGTATCTTGTCTTATATTTAAGGCTTAAAGCCATTTTGAGTTTATTTTTGTGTCTGGTATGAGGGCGTTTTCTAACTTCAATGATTTACATGAGGTTCTATGAACTTCTCAGCACCACTTGCTGAAGAGACTCGATGTAGTTTTTGTGTAAAAAGTGATTTAATTAAATTTACATTTTAGAAAAATGTTCAGACAATAACATCTACGATGGATTGATGAGAAATAAAGCCTGAGGGACCAGTAAAAGGACTTTGAAAAAACCTGGAAGAGAGATGATGAGTTCTGACCCAAGACAGGAGCAATGCTGATGGGGGCGGGGGATGGGTGAAATTCAGAGGATTTTTAAGGATTAAAATCCAAACAACATGCTTTTCATTTGTATATTGAAGGAGATGGAGGAGGATTCAAAGTGATCTCTGAGGTCGGAGAACCATTAAATGTGAAATGAAACATAGCATTTGAGACAATGACGTTCTTATATATAATTTTTATTTACTTTTAATTATTTTCACACAACACTTATCCAGTGTGACAAAACAGGAAAATGTAGATCAGCAAAAATAAACAAATCTGAAAACCTCGTAATTCTACATGACTACACCATGTATACCTAGCCTTCTAGATCATTCTTTCAAGTGTCATTCATACATTTATTAGCCAAAAGATCATACAATTCATATAGTGTTTGACATGCTTTTTTATTCTTAGTTACACAATTTGTTTGACTTTTCCATGTCAAGAATTGTATTTTTTTAAAAAAATTTTGAGTAGAGTTGACTTACAGTGCTGAGTTAGTTTCAGGTGTATTGCAAAGTGAATCAGTTACACATATACATTCCTTTTCAGATTCTTTTCCCACATGGGTCACTGCAGAGTGTTGAGTAGATTTCCCTGTACTATATAGGAGGTCCTTGTTACTTATCCCTTCCACATATAGTAGCATGTATATGTCAGTCCCAACCTCCCATTTTGTCCCTCCACCCAACTTTTCTCCTTTGGTAACCATAAGTTTGGTTTTGAAATCTTTGAGGCTATTTCTATTCTGTGAATAAGTTCTTTGGTATCATTTTTTATTAGATTCCACATATTAGTGATCTCATAATATTCATCTTTCTCTCACTTATTATGATAATCTCTAGCTCCATTCATGTTGCTGCAAATGCTATTATTTCATTCTTTTTTATGGCCGACTAATAATCCATTGTATATATATACCACATCTTCTTTTTTTAGTCTTCTGTTCATAGGTATTTAGGTTTCTTCCATGTCTTGGCCTGTTGTAAATAGTGATGCAGTGAACATTGGGCTGCATGTATCTTTTCAAATTACAGTTTTCTCCCAGATACATGCCCAGAAGTGGAATTACTAGATCATATGGTAGTTCAATATTTAATTTTTAAGAAATCGCCATACCCTTCTTCATAGTGGCTATACCAATTTACTCTCCCACCAACAGTGTAAAAGGGTTCTCTTTTCTCCACACCCTCTCCAGTGTTTATAGACTTTTTGATGATGGCCATCTGACTGGTGTGAGATGACACCTCATTGTGGTTTTGATTTGCATTTTTCTGATAATTAGTGATGTTGAGCAACTTTTCATGTGCTTTTTGGCCATATTTGTCTGTAAATTGTATTGTAAAATTGTATTTTTACAATTGTATGTAAAATTGTATTTTTATGACTAATATTTTATTGGATGCGTCATAAGAATTTAACAAACCCCCATCTCCTGACATTTGTGTCTCCAATGCTGTGTAATAACACATATTTAATATACATACTTAAATATATAGGTAAAAATGTGTACTTTCACATGGACAAATTCTTAGTAATGAAATGCTATATCAATGGCAAGTTCCTTTTGATGTCTACCCTCATGTTACTCTGCAAAATAGAGAGCCTGTTTGCCTCCATGCCCACCAGCAATGGGTACTAACATCCTTTGACATTTTTGCCAAATTCAGAGGTAGTCATCATTTGGCATTTCTTCATTATGAGTGAAGTTAGACAGTTTATCCTATGATTATTAGTCATTTTCATTTTTCTTAATTTCTGGTTCTTATTCTTTGTCAACTTTTCTAGTAAATAATCTTATCTTTTTCATGTATTATATAAATCTCTTTATGTATTAAGCTTTCATTTCTCAAGGTAGTAATTTGCTTTTTCAAGATTTTTCAAAATATGAAACATATCTTTGTATATTCAATTCTTTTTAACCTGTATGTCTGGCTTGTTTTAGGTTTATATCTTATCAATAGAGTTAAATTAACACATTAGTATTACTGATGGCAATTGATAGGTTTGGTTTTATTTCCATTATCTTAGTTTATGCCATTTTCTTATTAATACCTTTTGTTATTTATTTTCTTGTCCTACGTTTTTCTGTCTTTATTATTTAGGGTTTTTCTCCTCCACCGATATGGAGGTTTTTCATTCCTTTTCTATTTATAGTTAAGTGTATTTTTGTGTACAAGTTCGAACCTATGTTTTTTTCTTTTGGTTTTGTAATATTGATGTATCTGAAAAGAAATGAAAACTTCACCTTTTCCTCTTCCCAATCATCCCTCAGTTTCTCTCAGATTTTAAATCATCTTCTTTATAATATACAGAGATTATTATTTTCCTTAGACCATAATGTCTTCCTTTTTAAGAAGAGGCTTTATTTGATATTTGTTTTCATTATCACAACATTTTAGCAAGGTATTGAGCAGTATACCACGTGTTCTACTACTATCTTAATCTCAAGCAATTTATTAAATACTTTTTTTTCCTTCATACTTGAGTACATGGCTTTCCTTTCTGTGAAATACATCTTAATGTCCATGAAGCCATGAACATTTTCAAATGTCTTTTCTTCCCTCATATTTACTAATAGCTTGCTCAGATAATAGAATTTCAGATTCATAATATTTTCCCTCAGAGCTGTATATATTATTTCATTCTTTTTCATAGCATTTGTTTCTGCACAGGAAAAACGAAATGTCAGTCTGATGTTCCCCATTATTTTGCATTTCTTTCATAGATGCTTATAATACTTTTCCTTTATTCTATGTGTGAATCTCTTTTTATTAATTTTGCCTGGAACTTGATGAATTTTTATTGCACTAAAACTTCAAGTAAGGAATATATTCTTGCATTAATATCACAACTATTACTTCTCCAGGGTCTACTCAATTCTGTTGTTCTAGAATTTTATGGCTTCTTTTTATTGCCTCCAATGACAACTTTAATTATGCTGTTACAGCTTGTTTTCTTTTCCATCCGTGTGTTTATCTTAATCATTTTCTCCTACAGCTGCTGACTTCTGTTTAAAGGAGACAGTGTTGTTTTGTATCTTCTTGAAAATCTGTGCAAGTATTTACTGAACTTTTTATAGAAAAGACTACTCAGTAATATGAATAATTAATAATTCAATATTTAATACTATGATTCTTTGAAGTAGTGTTCCCTTTTTTCCTGCTGAAACATTTTCATGTCACACATCATTATAACTATTACTAAAATGTTTCTTTCATTCTTAAATAGCTACAAATTTACCAAGTTCTAGAATTTTCTTCCATATACATGGGAACATATTACCTTCTGTTTTTAAATATAATCAAGACTGTTAGAAGCTTGATTATTTTCTTCTAAAAATTACATTATATTTCTGTGTCTTTTCTCTCAATAATGATTGTTTCTGTTTTTAGCATATTGTAGCTATTGAAACAAGGACTTTTGTGTTCAGGAAACCTGGGTTTGGACATAGCACACGTGTGCTAAAAAGTGTAGCTTCTGGATGGCAGTTATCTGGGTTCGAATCCCAACTCTGCCATTTACTCACTGTGTAACTTTGGCAAATTATTTAATCTCTTATTGCCTTAGTTTTCTCATCTGTAACATGAGATTAATGATATTAGTCACTTTATAGGTTTTTAAAGAGATTAAAAAGATAGTACTTATAAAATATGTAGAACAGTCCCTGGGACATAGTGACTGCTATGTAAATATTTGCTTTAAAATTCTGGCAATAATCTTCATCTCAGTTTTGTTGTAAGCCTTGAAAGTCTTTAAAGAACTAAATAAGCCGAAGCTTATCTACCTGGAAACAGGCCATAAACAAATGACAAGAGGAAGAGGAATGGAATGTACCATCATTTGAAAATATTTGACTTACTAATTATGAACATGTTAAATGTTATTTTGAATTTTCATCATAAAACTATAATAAACCAATGTTAAGTACTAAAAAAAATTTCTAGCTCTATCACCTAGTAACTGAGTAACTTTAGTCAAATCATCAGATTGCCCTCAGCCTCCATTTTATCTTTAAAATGGACACAATAGTAATAAATATACTGATTAATAATATTAATAACTATTAACACTACTTAATACTGTGAGGATTAAATGAGGTAATTTGTATAAAATAGCCTCACATAAGTGCGCATTACCTGGTTGCTACTCTTTTTTTCAATAATGTAATGCATACTTGCCTATGCTACGTTTATTTGGCTTAACTAATGCTGCAAGTCCCTTTCTTCCACAATTTCTCTATTGTTGAATTATTAATTACAGATGTGTAACTCCAGAGAGAGTAAGTTCAGATTCAAAGTCACTTTGTCAGTACCTAGGGAAGATATGAAGCAAAGTCAATTAGATTCTGCTTTTCATCTTTTTTTTTTTTTCCTTGAGTCTGGGAAAAGCAGGGCCAGTGATTCTTTTTTCTTCAAAGGGCCTATTTCCCATCAGTAGGATCATTTCCCCTCAAGCCCTTCACTTTCTCTTCCTCCTTTGTCCAGTGCTTTGAGCAGAAACAAAGGCCTCAGTGCTTTTTGCATATCTACAGTTATTCTCCTCTGCTGCGAGTGCGTGGTGGTGCAGTGGGGAAGGTGCAGCTGCACAGGTTGCAAGGGGTGACAGATTATGGGGTGTACTGTCTTTATCAAGATTTTTCTTTTATTCATTGAGTATCACTGATTTTTTTTTAAGCTCCTTAATGTCTGTATGCTGCTATTTTGAGTTTTTCTACAAGTAAGCCCTGCTGTATCAGGCCATGATGTGTTGAGATTGTAACTCATTGTGGGTCATCAAAGAGGCCACTTCATTACCTGCAGATAGCAATCTCCATCATTTGTTAAAAAAAAAAAAAAAATCTTGGTTTCTCTTCTTGCTTGAATTATACAATTATTTCTATGAAAAGCTATTGTTTGGGACTCCCCTCCCCAATTCATTTCCAAAATGTTTTTATCTGGCCATTGACATACCACATAAAATGGACTTCCCTGACTTACCCACAGCCTGCCCATCGGGGACCTACAAACCAGAAGGTTCTCCAGGAGGAATCAGCACTTGCCTTCCATGTCCTGATGAAAATCACACTTCTCCACCTGGAAGTACGTCCCCTGAGGACTGTGTCTGCAAGGAGGGTTACCGAGCATCTGGCCAGACCTGTGAAGGTAAATAGCTCAACGCCATGGGCAGATGGAAAATAGAGAAGCTGATCTCTTTCAGGGACGTGATGCTTGGTGTTTTTACCTAGTTCACTGGGCATAATCTTTAATATTCCTTTCTCTAATCATATTTGGGGGAGATTCCTTGTTTTTACATGTAGCATTTCTTATCATTAAATATATTCAGATCTTGCTTTAGAAGAAAGGAATCTGAGGCTCCAGAAGTGATAGAACTATGAAAACAGAAAGGTTTAATATTGGAAAAGGTCAAAAATGAATCCAAGAGAGAGAAGTCACAAACTTAACAATAAATTTCAATAGCAAGTGAGCTGGTTTGGGCCCTGGTGATGGTTAAATCCATTTAAAGAAAATATTTTTGTAAGTAAAATGCATTTATATAATTCATACAAAAAATTAAAAATATTAAATTAGCCAATAACATGTCCAAGAAGCAATGGTTCTTGGCATTTGTGGCAGACATGCTTTGCTGGCCTTGTTTGTTCTTTATTTTCTGCTACTTCACTTGAGAAGGAAATAGCTAATGATAAATGAAGGTCAAGAACAAGAAAATCTTTTGCCCAGTAATGCCATTTGTGAAAATATGGATGGAACTAGAGACTTGCATACTGAGTGAAATAAGCAGAAAGGCAAAGACAAATACCATATGATATCACTCATATCTGGTATCTAACATACAGCACAAATGAACCTTTCCACAGAAAAGAAAATCATGGACTTGGAGACAGACTTGTGGTTTGCCTAGGGGGAGAGGGAGGGAGTGGGGGGGATTGGGAGTTTGGGATTAACTGATGCAAACTATTGCTCTTGGAATGGATTAACAATGCAATCCTGCTGTGTAGCACTGAGAACTATGTCTAGATACTTACAATGTAGCATGACAATGGGAGAAAAAATCATGTATACATGTATGTGTAACTGGGTCCCCATGCTGTACAGTGGGGAAAAAAAAAAGTGTGTTGGGAGAAATAACAATAAAAAATAAATTAAAAAAAAAAAAAGAACAAGAAAATCTCATATCCACATAGACATCAAGATCAAGCATTTTAAAGCTTAAAAAATAATCTCTAGGAGTTCCTGTTGTGGATCAGCAGATAAGAATCCAACTAGTATCCATGAGGATACAGGTTCTATTCCTGGCCTTGCTCAGTGGGTTAAGTATCCTGCGTTACTGCAAGCTGCAGTGTAAGTTGCATATGCAGCTCAGAGCCCGCATTACTGTAATAGAGGCATAGGCCTGCAGCTGCGGCTCCGATTAGACCCCTAGCCTGGGAACTTCCATATGCCATGGGTGCAGCCCTTAAAAAAAAAAATTAGTATGTTTTTAAATTCAAGTGGAAATGAATATCTACTAATAAGTATGAGATGTAAGTGTTCTTCTCAATATACCCTTAGAAATTCTTGTGCAATCAATGGGAATGCTGTAGGTAATTTAGCTCTATGTATAAAATGTCCTCTCAATCAGAAAAAAGGGGAGGGGGGAGGCTTTTTCAAAGACCAGATTAACTTTGCTTTTTAATTTCCTTTTCTAAATGTTAGTTGTCCACTGCCCTGCCCTGAAGCCTCCTGAAAATGGTTACTTTATCCAGAATACTTGCAACAACCACTTCAATGCCGCCTGTGGGGTCCGATGTCACCCTGGGTTTGACCTCGTGGGAAGCAGCATCTTCTTGTGTCTACCCAACGGTTTGTGGTCCGGTTCTGAGAGCTCCTGCAGAGGTATGCAGCCTGCCAATTCACATTGTTTATTCTCTTGCTTGATTTCCTTGACTTAAACTCTAATGGACTAGCAAATTCTTTGTTTCTTTTGATTTCATGGACCACAGACCACAGAAAGAGGAAAAATTATAGGAAGTTTAAAGTCAGAATGACTAAGTTCAATTGACCACATGATCATAAACCCTATCCTTTGTGTTTCTTTTATGAACGAGCAAAGGAAGGCCCTGCCTGGGAAGGAAAAGGACAGGTTACCCTAAACCTCAGATTTGAAGCAGCCAAGACAGTGTCCAGGGAGAGTTTGGGGATGGTCACTGTGGGGCTTTGATGTCTGCTTTGATGGTAGGACTTGGGGAACCACACCATTATCCTGTGACAGGAGCAGTTTGCCAACATATACATCCCCAGCCTTCCCTCTGAATAGATAGCATACTATAGAAAGTGGGAATTTACTTAAATGAGATCCCATAGAGCCTCATCCAGGCAACAGAGAAGAGGGCAGTACCTCAAGTAGAACCCAAGATACAGAGAAACAACAAACAAAATTGACAGTACCTTAATTCACTTCCACTCTTGCCATCTTCCAAGACCTGCTCTCCCACTTCTTACAACTATGGCCTGGCCAACTTGCTCAGGTTTTCCAGGTTGCATTGGAAGAGAAGATCATCTAAGAAAAGGGGGAGCAGCCCAAAGGACTTGAGAATCCCTACCCATGATGCTTCTGAATATAGTACTCCCCCGGCCCCCGCCACTGCCAAATGACACCCACTCGGATTCTAATTTTAGATAAATAATAGATAACTGTTCAGTACAAGGAAGTTCCATATAAGACTTGAGATTTACACAAAAAATTATTTGTTGCTTTTCTGAAATTCACATTGAACTGGATAGCCTCATTTGTCTGTTTTTATGCTCTATTTGGCAACCTTACCCACACTACATCCCCTAGGCATCCTTTGGCAATACATTTTGCAGATTTGACTGGCCTGAGAACCTACATCACCCAGCCCACTGAAGGAGGGGAAGAAGTTCTGTCTTCTGGTCTTCTCTTGGCTGCCACACCCAAAAGGGAAGCCAGCCTACTCACAACTTCAAGGTCATTTGGGAGACATTCACTGTATTCATCAGCTGGCAATACTGAACCCATCTATGAATATGAATTTGCTTAAGTCAGATTCCACTCCAGATTCTTTAATCTGTGTTTACAAAAGGAGAAGGAATTAGCAAATTTAACAAAGGAGACCTGAAAGAAAAAGGGAAAAAAAATGGAATCACTGAGATTCAAAGGCAATCACATTGGTAAAATAAGACCAGGACTCCAAGAAATGGGAGAAAGCTGAGAGCAGAAAGATTTTTTAGGGAAAAGAAAAAGATTCCTAACACGATGAATAGACTTAGTTAAATAAGTTCGTAAATCAGAAAATTGACTCGAGAAATTCCTTTGAAAGTAGAGCAACATTTGAAAGATTTTTTTTTTAGTGATGAAAGAAAGTGACATGAGAATATCACAGGAAATAGGCTCTTCTCAGATTAGGAGTCCAGAGAGAGAGTGGAATGGAGGAAAATAACTAATAGAAGATCAAAGACTACATCTGCAAGCTGAAATCCTGAAAATATACATGACTGAAATCTTTGATACTCAGTTTAGAATCACTTACTGTGTGCCAGAAAAAAAAAAATTACTGAAAACAGAGCCATGTTCTGGAAATAATCTTAGTGAAACTTCTGAAAGCCCTGGAAAAATTAGAAAATTGTGCCTGTTTCACAGTTAGCAATAATAACATTACCTATAAAGGAAAGAGAATCAGACTTGCCTTGAGTCCATTATTAGCCATTCTAAATATGAGAAGATGAGTATGTCTCCAGAATTCTGCAAAAAGTAATTAGACCCTAGATTTGTAAAGTCTGACAAGTTCTTGTATATGTGGGAACGCAAAGCAGAGACATTTTCAGTCATTACCATTTCTATTACGGAAGAAATTAGAGGAAGCTTTTAGATACATTCCTGTCAAGTCACGTAGTCATAAATTCTGTGTAAACTCTCTACGTCGTCTTCCAAATACCTCATGGCAGAAGGTGGAAAACATGGCATTTTAACTTTCCACTCACTGGCCTTCTAAAGAAGAGAAATCCCTTTAGGATAAGGCAGACTATCCCTTTAGGATAAAGCCTGACTCTTTGCGTACAGTCTCCATCCTGAGCTTCACATCGTACACTAAAGCCATAAGAAATGGCCATGGCCCCTCAGGAAGCCATCCCTTTGCAAGTGACAGCCTTGTTAGTCTGATCACCCCACCTTTGGTCCCCACATATAAGCCCTCCGTGTCGCCAGCCTCGTCAGCTTGGATGGGATGACCCCCTAACCTCTTCCATATGTGTGTTCCCAGACCTGTCCTGCCCTCCTCCTAGCCCTTGTGCTCTGGGTGTCAGGGTCAGTCAGGAAGCACAGAAAATTGTACAGAACATCATCTGTATTATGATAAGTAACTTATTTTAAGAATCGGACCTTATACAATTTTAGAAGGAGGTGGGAAGGGGAAAGTCTAGAAGAGATATTGGAGCATCCAAGGGGCTACTACCACCTCCATCTGAGAATCCAAGCTCACCCAGCTGCTGAAATGGAACCACCAGGGAGAAGCATCTTCCGAGGTCTTAGGGAAGCTTCATCGCTGTGTAACCACGCCATGATGCTCTACAGTCAGAAACCCAGTAGTGAGCTTGGGGCTGCCTTAGGTCAACAGGGTCAGCCATTGGGCTCTGGGATGGAGGTGAGCAAAGTCAGGCTGGAACCATCTGGGCGTGTCTGCATTTGTCCATCATGGAATCTGCCTGCGATGACTGCTGCTGCTTTCTGCCTTCCAGAATCAAGAGCAGGTTCTTCTTTTGATTAACCCTAAACTGGCCCACAATAGGGGGATTCTGACAGCATTTTCCAGCTTAACCAACCTATTAAAATACAAACCACCTGAAAATTTAACAAATATACATATGGATAAATACTTTGACAGATGCATTGATGGTACACTTGTGTCATTTCCTGTTGTGCAGTCCCATTTTTAAAAAGCAGGCTTGTTGTCTTTTATGCATTTTGCATAAAATAAATAAAATAACTTTAATCAAAATAAGAGCAATGAGCTCCAGAATATGTATTTCCTAAGATCCCTTCAGTTTCACCCCCAAAGCTACTCCCCGACTTTCCAGTGAACAAAGTTGTCCTGAATGAAGATACTTAGTCAGGCTCTTCCTCTAGCTCTTCATTCAGGGATTTAGTTACAGGCATACCTCATCTTATTATGCATTGCTTTATTTTGCTTTGCTGATATTGCATTTTTTTTAACAAATTGAAGGTTTGTGGTAACCCTGAGTTGTCGGATCATAGTTAGCATCTTTTAGCAGTAAGGTGTGTTTAATTAACGGTTGTATATTGTTTTTTAGAATAATGCTAATTTGCACATTTGATAGACTATAATATTTAAACATAACTTTTATAAGCACTGGGAAACCAAAAGAAATGTGTGACTTGTTTTGTTGCGTGGTCTGGAACTAAGCCTGCAATATCTCCAAGTTATGCCTGTCCTTGAGATACTGGTCTATGAAACATATACCATAATTCATAAATTCCAAAACACTTCTCCCCCCCCCCGACATTTTAATATCCCCAAACTGAGATGCACCTTAACATCTGTGGCATTCAATCCTTTCACAGATATTATTGTTTCATTGTTAAGCAGCATATAAAATAATGTGCCTTATAGTTGAGCCATTTGGGATTCAGTAAAATATGGCAGCTGTGTGGGGACTCACTTCTGTTTCAGGATGAATAATAAGGAGAGAGTAGCATTTTACAGATCTAATTTAAACCTAATTATGAGGACAGAGGGTAATTTCAGTTATTTCTTTTTCTTAAAAAATCTTCCTAAAAGTAAGGCAGAAATATAAAACCAGTGTAACATATAAAACTTCTTACAAGTTTCATGTTACATACTAATGTTTTGTAGTGTTAAATAATAACTAATAGGCTTGATTCTTTTTAATATTTTTATTGGCATATAGATGATTTACAGCATTACGTTAGTTTCAAGTGTACAGCAAAGTGAATCAGCCATACATATATATATATACACACATATATATATACATATATAGACACACATATATATACATATATATACACACACATATATATACATATATATATACACACATATATATATACATATATATACACACACATATATATACATATATATATACACATATATATATACATATATATATACATGCATTCTTTTTTTCATATTCTCTCCCCATAGGGCTATCAGAGGGTATTAAATAGATTTTCTCGAGCTATATAATAGATCCTTCATGCCAATTGATTTTGTATATAGTAGTGTGTATATGCCAATCCCAACCAAGCTTGATTCATATTCTTCCAATTTTCATAAAGCACTTAGCACTTTGGTTCTTTTGGTGTTTTTTGGTTTTGTTTGTGTGTCTTTTTTTTATTTTTTAGGGCCGCATTGCAGCATATGGAGGTTCCCATGCTAGGAGCTGAATCAGAGCTACAGCTGCTGGCCTATGCCACAGCCACAGCAACACCAGATCTGTGCCACGTCTGTGACCTATACCAGAGCTCATGGCAATGCCAGATCCTTAACCCACTGAATAAGGCCAGGGATCAAACCTGTGTCCTCATGGATGCTAGTCAGATTCGTTTCCTCGAGCCAGGATGGTAACTGCCACAATTTGAATTTTATCTGAATTATGCTTTTTTTTCCTAAACTGGTAAAGATTCCTTAGTTGATTCTCAGTGATTACTATCTAAACAACATCACAATAAAGTAAATTTTGTGACGGTATTTTTCCTGAGAAAAAGGTTCGAGCAACAGTGAGAAACCTACCTTTAACATCAGATTTATTTCATATTCAGTATAGATGCTGTCACAATTGGGAGATTGACAGGAAGTGTGACTCTGAGGAAAAATCCGGTGTCTTTCAAATGAGAACCAGAACAAGTTGTCACGTTGCTAGCTAGTAGATTGCTCTCTTAGAAGACTAAATCGCTGTTTTCTAAAAAGACTAAGTATGTATGACTTGCTTTAACATGAATGTAAGCCCAACATTTATCGCAGAATTTTTCAGCGTATTGAAATAAAAATATTTTTAAAGTTGAAACTAAATAAGCATGTTCCTATCAAAAATAATAAAAAATGGTCAGTCTTAGTTGGAAAATAAGATAAGATGTTTAAGAGCTAAATAGGAATTATTACATATGCTTTGTTTTCCCTGAGGAGCAATGAAACTTTATTAAAACCAACATTTGAGAAGCAATATAATTTGCATGTGTATGAAACACCAGCTCTAATTTACTATCAGTTCTCCTGAGAGACGTTGCAGATTCATTTTGTCTCAAGTTTTGAGCAGTTTATTGGATTGGAAAGCATTTGTTTAATATGATTTTCTAGATTTTTATATATCTTGATCATGGTAATTCATCTTAGTCATTTTGTAATCCTACCTGGCACTTGGCATTGTGCCACACTTGATGAGCACCCTCCAGTGGAAGGCAAAAATATCTCTACATGTTTGATGGACATAATCAATAAAGAGTCTACTTGCATGATGGACACATTCAATAAAAATCAACATGGGGAAGGCAAAATCATTCTACTCATTTATCTTTAATAGCTGACTTTAGTCCAAACCATCCCAGTGATTGAAAGGCTAGGGTTAATGGTTTTTTTTGGGGGGGGGGGCGGTTAATGGTTTTTAACCTCTACTTGAATTTTCTCTGAGGAGTAATCAATCCTAAACATATATTTCATATATCCAGTATTTACGTTCTGCCAACTATAATTTGATGGGTTTCTTCAGAGTAGATTCTGTCAAACCATGACTTCAGTTGAATATGCTCTGAATATATTACCCCCACTTCCTTTCCTATTATTTTGAAGTTCAGCTTTCATCATAAGTAACTACATGCTTGGTATGAAAAATTGGTAAATGCATAAAGGTAGAAGAAAGAAAAGCACATCTTTCACAGAGTCCCAACAAAGTTCTTGAGTCCCAGATGATTTGGTTCAAAAACACTTAGAGATTACTATGTTGTCTTTGGACCTTTAGTGTTGCAAGAGTGTTATCTAAGAGCAAACTGAACTTTGGTCTTTTGTAGGAGTTGGTTTTGGTTTTTGTACAATGCCTGATGCTTAGAGGAGAGTATCTGTAAGCTATTAAAATGAGTATATACACCCATACGTTGGCATATTCAATAAGAATCCACTCTCTTGTCCTCTCTGTGTATCTGTGACCAGGATGTGCATGCCTAGCTGGAAAGGTGCATGGGCATGAGTCTGTGCAGCCCCCATCTCTCTCTCTCCCCTTTCCTTGCATTCTCCTTTCCCCATTCTCTTCCACATTTCCTTTCCTCTTCTCTTCCTCTTTATCGCCTGACTTTCCCCTCCCCTTCTCATTTCTTTCTTTTCCCCTCTTTTATTCTGTCTCTTTCCTTCCTCTTTGACTCTCCTTCCCCCTTCTCCTGATTTGAAATCCTGATTGGGGTGAGTCTAAGCTAGAACTGGAGGAAAAAGAAGTATAGAAAGAGTATAAACTCTTTAGAGAATTTATCTAAAGAAGAACACGCAATAGATCGGAGGCTCTGGGAGGTATAGAAAATGATAGAATTGAAGCTCTTGGAGTAATCCAGAAAGATAGGACATTGTTGCCAGAGATGGGATGTTTGGGTTGGTGATGGCAAGGTCTAGAGGATAAGGCAATGGAGGGGATGCTGAAGTAAGGTGAAGGATGTGGTCAGTGGAGGAGAAGATGCGAGCAATATGACTAGGATACTGGAATGATCATCTACATAAATAATTAAATCCCCAGCTTGTGTCTGTGTGTGTGTGAGAGAGAAAGATAGAGGGAATATAAAATCATCAAAGAATGAGAAGTGGCCCAGAGGTGAGCAGATAATTGCAGGGGTACAGGGTGTTGGGAATATGATACTTCAGGGAGCCAGAGGTTTTAGGAAGAAGGGGAAAAGAATGATCTGGGAAGTCAATAGGGAACAAAGAAGACACTTCTCTCACCTCCAGGCTCTGTCTATAAGAGACATTACATGTTTACCAGGATAATAAGTGAAGGAAAAGTTTATAAGAGAAGTTTAGGGTAGGAGGGGCTTTACTGGAGACTGATTATGTATTCCAGAGGGCAGGTGCATGAGTTTGTGAGTTAGATTTGGTTCAGAACTGTATGGGCTGCCCCTGGCAGATGAAGTGATTGTCGTGAACGCGGTGTGGTGAGATGGGATTGATTGTGATGGACTCTAAGACACTTCATGGAATTTCGGTGGACTAGGTGGTGATAGACTCTAGCAAGAACTCGGAGCACAGATGTCATTTGGGAGCCTGCAGAAGCAATTCTTGTAATTTAGGTATTGTTGAGGCAAGAGTGTCAGAAGTGGCAGCACTGGAGAAAGGCATGGTTCTTGGGACACCCCATCGTGCTTCCACTCCTGGGGTGTTGAGGCTGGCTGAGACACAGAGGCCTTTCCAGAACCCAGAGCTTAGTAGATACCCCTCCAGCTGCTCTTTCATCGTGGTTTCAAAGCTGGTAGAGAAAGGAAGTATGTCACCAGTTGTACCTGGTCACCTCTCAGACCCAGGAAATGTGATCCTGGCTCACATGCTCTACCCCTGAGCAAGGCTAGAGCACACACAAATCCCATGAGCTAAAAGAGGAGAAAGATCTTCCCAAGAAAATTAAGAAAGGAGAAGTAAACTGATGCTAGGCATAGGAGTTAAGTAGTGGGTATAGCTACTGGCATCAGTGACCCAAGTGACAAGGTCTTAAGACAATTAAAGTTTTGTTTTCCTCTCATCTAAAAGTTCCTGTTGTGGATCAGCAGGTTATGAACCAGACTAGTGTCCACAAGGATGTGGGTTTGATCCTTGGTCTTGCTCAGTGGGTTAAGGGTCCCGCATTGCTGTGAGCTGTGGTGTAGGTCTTGGACGTGCCTTGGATCCAGCGTAGCTATGGCTGTGGTGTGTACCGGTGCTGCAGCTCCAATTTGAGCCCTAGCCTGGGAACTTCCATATGCCACAGGTGCGGCCCTAAAAAGCATACAAAAAATACATAAATAAAAGAAGAACAGAAGTAGGTCATCCAAAGCCAATGTGATAGCTTCATTGTCAACAAAGACCCAGGCTGCTTTTATTTGTTTTGCTTTATGATCTTAGGACATGATACTTATCCTATAGCATCCTGGAATATGCTGGAGTGTGATCCTTCATTTTGTATTTTAGGGAAAAGAAGAAAGAAGAGGGGAAGGCAAAAAAGTACTCCTTCAATTGTGACAGGCCCCACTAAAAAGCTTTTCCCATACAATCTTAGTATATATCTCATTGGCTCTCATTCATTGTGAAGGAAGTGGGGAGTTGTTATCTTTTAGCTGTGCATATTACTGTGCTGAATAAGACTGGGAAGAATGGTTATTGGATGGACAACTAGCAGTCTCTGCCACAGCAGCAAAAGCAAAATACCATATAAGTCAAGATTATCATCATGCACTAGGATTTTCAGTACGTGTCTGGGAAGAAAGGAGCAAAAGGCTAAAAGGACCAGAATCATGATCAGAGTAGAACACTGGATTTCAAGATGGCAGAAACTGGGCAGCTGTCAAGCAGCTGGGATCGTTGAAAGGCCCAGGATATGCCCATGAGGTGTGAAATCCAAGTTGAATCTAAAATCTCTGTTCTGGAAAAGAGCCCTTCCTTTTGTTGGAATGTAGCCTGAGAAATCACAGCAAAGGCCCAGCTGAAGGCTGCAGGTACCTCCCTTTGTCAGCTTTCCCCAGCCCATAGCCATCAGCATCCACAGAGGACCAGACTCCCTAAATAGCTTAAGTTTCCCACCTATGGTCAGAGGCTGAACCCAGTGATGCTGTTCAGACAACACATTTGATAAAAGATAGGCTTTTTTTAAAATCGATATTTCCCCAATATAATTTTTTTTCTACTGTACAGCATTGTGGCCCAGTTACACATACATATACACATTCTATTTTCTCACATTATCATGCTCCATCATAAGTAATTAGATATAGTTCCCAGTGCTACACAGCAGGATCTCATTGCCAATCCATTCCAAAGGCAATAGTTTGCATTTCTTAACCCCAAACACCCAATCCACCCCCACTCCCTCCCCCTCCCCTTTGGCAACCACAAGTCTGTTCTCCAAGTCCATGATTTTCTTTTCTGTGGAAAAGTTCCTTTGTGACATATATTAGATTCCAGATATCAGTGATATCATAATGGTATTCGTCTTTCTCTTTCTGACTTACTTCACTCAGTATGAGAGTCTCTAGTTCCATCCATGGTGCTGCAAATGGCATTATTTTGTTCTTTTTTATGGTTGAGTAGTATTCCATTGTGTATATATACCACACATCTTCCTAATCCAGTCATCTATCAGTGGACATTTGGGTTGATTCCATGTCTTGGCTATTGTGAACAGTGCTGCAATGAACATATGGGTACATGTGTCTTTTTAAGTTTTGTCTGCATATATGCCCAGGAGTGTGATTACTGGGTCATATGGTAGTTCTATGCATAGATTTCTAAGGTACCTCCACACTGATCTCCATAGTGGTTGTACCAGCTTACATTCCCACCAACAGTGCAGAAGGGTTCCCTTGTCTCCACACTCCCTTCAGCATTTGTTATTTGTGGACTTATTAATGATGGCCATTCTGACTGGTGTGAGGTGATATCTCATGGTAGTTTTGATTTGCATTTCTCTAGTAATCAATGATGTTGAACATTTTTTCATGTGCTTGTTGGTCATCTGTATGTACGTCTTCCTTGGAAAAATGTCTGTTCAGGTCTTTTGGCTATTTTTCAGTTCAGTTGTTGGATTTTTGCTGTTGAGTTGTGTAAGTTGCTTGTATATTCCAGAGATTAAGCCCTTGTCAGTTGCATCATTTGAAACTATTTCCTCCCATTCTGTAAGTTGTCTTTTTGTTTTCAACCTTTTGAATATTTTCTCAGGTCAGTCTCCCAAAGCAACAGAAATAAAAGAAAAAATAAACCAATGGGACCTAATCAAACTGACAAGCTTTTGCACAGCAAAGGAAACCAAAAAGAAAGCAAAGATAGGCCTTTAATCATCTCATACTAACTCAGTAAATAAGGGTGTGTTATTTATTGTTTGCAATTTGTAGTTGTCATTAAATGTAGTTATTGTCTTTGTCCTTATTGAGTAGAATGTGATCTGTTTTCATTCTGTATAGTGAGAACATGCCCTCGTCTCCGCCAACCCAAACATGGCCACCTCAGCTGTTCTATGGGGGAAATGTCCTACAGGACAGTGTGTTTGGTTACCTGTGATGAAGGATACAGACTAGAAGGAAGTGCCAAGCTTACCTGTCAAGTAAACGCCCAGTGGGATGGTCTAGAGCCCCGGTGTGTGGGTAAGTTCTCTGAAGGCATGATGCCTTGGATGATTGATTTCTCTTGCTCTCTGATTCCTCCTGTTTTCTGAGAAGACCTAGAACTAAGAATTGACTCATAATGGGTATCAATACACCTCCATATATACAGATATATGGTGCTATAGATACATGAACAAATATGTGGTTTTTCCTTCTCCATTGGTAAAAAGACTCCTATGCCAGAATCCAATTTTCCAACTCCCTAAAGTTTACAGCTTCAAATGGTAATGATTTTTGCTTTAATTAGGGCAAATTTGGATGGATTGTTTTTACAGGGAACGTTGTGTAATTCCCTCACTTTTTAAAACACAGTTTACCTTCACTTTGTTGACGAGAGTGACTTTTAAAAATGGACCATAAAATTTTATTGTATCAGAAGATTTTCTGCCTTGTGCTTCACTGAGAGTAATGACATCTCACTCCTGAGATGAGGTCCAGAATGAATACTCAGTAGCTCTCCCAGTTTGCTGCATCTTATACTCAGTAGACAAAGTAACAATGTTGATGATGATGATGATGAAACGATGGTATCTACCACTTAGTGAATCCTTACTATGTGTCAGATACAGTATACCTGGGAGCACTAACAGGTATGTCATTAAATAACCAACTTCCAAGATAAGAAGAACAACTATGGGTAGGGAATAAATTGAGATATGCCAGGATCCTGGGTGGAAAAACTAGATAGTGTAACTATCTCAATTCCTTTTACATTGATTTATAGGTTTATTCTAGTATAACCTAGAATTGGATCCAGGGCTTGTACTACAGGAGAGTGTCCCCAGGAAGGATGTTGAGCTTACAGTCCAAGAGATGACCCTCATCGTGCAGGCTCAGAAAACTTATGAGGGGGAGTAAGCATTAAAAATTATAATAATTAAAAGTAAAATCTATTGGAAGTTCCCAGATGGCTCAGTGGGTTAGGATCTGGCATTGTCACTGCTGTGGCTTGGGTCACTGCTATGGCGTGGGTTCAGTCCCTGGCCCAGGAACTTCTGAATGTTGGTGGCACAGTCAAAAAATAAAGTTTATTAACAATGAGATACTTAACTATTATGAGTATTGAAAGACATAGGTCTGATAGACATGGTATTTCCCTGAAGGCAGAGACTTATGAGAGTTCCCAGACCACAGACTTAGTTGGCCTAAAACCAAAACAAAGGGAGTTAACTTTTCCAGTTAGTTCATAGAATTAGAGGAAGTGAAAATGATGTATCTATCACATAAAAAGGCTGCTTTGACAATAGAATAGCAAATCTCAATAAACCCCTTTAGTTGGGACATTGTCTTCTTAGACTTGAACTACTGTCTACGTATTAATGTTTATTCCTGACAGTCATCTCTTTCCCTGGTTCCATGATTGACCAGCTTTTCTTCTGAAGGACCCAGTTTGTCACTAAAAGTGGTAATACAGGAGTTCCCATTGTGGCTCAGTGGTTAATGAACCCAACTAGGAACGATGAGGTTGTGGGTTCCATCCCTGGCCCCGCTCAGTGGGTTAAGGATCCAGTGTTGCCGTGAGCTGTGGTGTAGGGCAGCTTGGATCCCACGTTGCTGTGGCTGTGGCGTAGGCCAGCGGCTACAGCTCTGATTCAACCCCTAGCCTGGGAACCTGTATATGCCACAGCTATGGCCCTAAAGGGACAAAGAAACAAACAACAAAAAAATGGTAATACATTTAATAAGGTTACTGTGGAGTTATTCTTTAAAGAATTTAAATTTATATCTTAAATTTAATTTAAATGATTTGAACTTTAACAATGCAAATTATTGTGCATATCTCTGTAATGTTTTCAAGTGTATGCAAATCTTGGTGGATATGAAGTATAACCATCAAGACAAAATTACAACCTCACCTACAATTTATTGTGGAACAGCTCACTGTAGCCCCCAAATTCTGACAACCATTACTATGAAAATTTCCACTTTAAAAATTGATAGAAATGAAAATAGATGCAAAACAGGAAAATTTGAACTTGAGTTACAATGAGTGCAAACTTGTTCTCACCATCATAAACAAATTATGAAGCCACAGTGATTAAAATAACGCATGAACAGTTGAGTGATCCACAGAGCAATGGAAGCAAACATGACTGAATCAAAAATTAGTTTATAGAAGAATATATAATATTCAATAAAGGAAATTTCTGATATCAGTGGGGAAAAAAACCAACTCATCTATAAATTAGTTGGTTTTGATTCTCACCTCATTTTTTTAAAAATCAAATTAATTTAATGAATTAATCAGGCAAATCAAAGTGTGAAATATAAGAAAAAAATATGATTTTTAATGGAGAAGAACTTTCTAAAAATAAAAAGGACAATAGATTTGAATATATGTATAAATCAAAAGGATAATAGACTTTAATTTCTCTGTCAAATGAATTCTCCACATTATTAAAATGCAAACAGCAAAAAGGAAAGATTATTTGAAACATATATAACAAAATCAGTGTTCTCAACATTTTCTGACATATGGAACTAGCAAAAACACAAAATTATAAAGACTCCAGTACAAAGAGAAATAAAGGAAATAAATGGACAAAGGATAAATTTTAAAAATAAAATTGGAAAATAAACTATGAAATTGGGAAAATTCTAAAACCAAAGTATGGGCTAAATTATGCACTGATATAATTTCACAGTTATATATTTTTCATTGTTAAATGAGAAAAACGAAAATAACAAATTCAAAAGCTAGGAAAAGAATGATTGCAAGAAAAATTGAAAGAAGTATGTAATAATAAGTAAAGGAAAATGAACTGTAATAGGGGATGGAATGCAGTAGGATGAGAGGGAAATCTTTGGATAAAGTAATAAAATATATTTGAAAATAGAAGAAAGAAAAATGCAAAAGTAGAATCTTTCTAAGAAGCTATGACAAAGAACTACATAGAGATCTGAAGTTTTTAAAAGAACAATAAAATACTATGTAATACATTTGTTATGCCTGATTTTCTAAGAAAATGAAAATTATTAAATGAATCAAGAAAAGAGTAGAAAAGCAAACGTATAGTCACCTAAGAGTAATTTACGAAGAAATGGAAATGTTATCAGCATTTAATTACTCCTCCATAAAGGACAGAAGTATCAATGAAACTCTTTCAAACTTTTAAAAAATAGTATATTCTATAAAAGAATATGGTATTCTTTTATTCCAGAGCCATAAAGTAATATTCTGCAAATTGAACGAAGGTGTTCCAAGCAAATGATTCAAGTCACGGTCAGCACTGATTAAAATCCTAGCTAGAAATCTGTCAAGGTTTTGGTATCCTGGTAAAATAACATAAGGTAACTAAAGAGAGATGCTTGAGCTATTTACAATACAACATTTGTTCGGTGTCATGTATAGACATCATTTATTGACTTAGGTCAATCCTGGAGCAGCACTGTTGTATTTTTCTTGACGAAAGCAAATCTGTGACATTTGCAAATTGTGGGAACGCAAATAACATTTTCTCGATCTCCTACAATAGAGCGCCACTGCTCCACCTTTCAGAAGCCCAAAGGTGTCATCGTGTCACCCCCCAGCTGTGGCAAGCATCTGGCCAAACCTGGGATGATCTGTCAGCTCAGTTGCCGCCAAGGATTCATTTTATCGGGAGTCAGAGAAGAAGTAAGATGTACCCCCTCAGGAAAATGGAGTGCCAAGGTTCAGACAGCTGCTTGTAAAGGTAGGTTCCTCACTGGCCAGGTTCAAATGAGATCCTGTTGTGTAGCACTGGGAGCTGTGTCTAGTCACTTATGACGGAACATGATAATGTGAGAAAAAAGAATGTATACATGTATGTGTAACTGGGTCACCATACTGTATAGTAGAAAAAAATAATGTATTGGAGAAATAAAAATACAAAAAAACCCAATTCCTATATAATGACACATGGGCGTAGTATGGGACTGTCTCTCTTTGCAACTTTTGCTGCAAACCCATGGGAAAAGGGTAGATGTAACCCCAATATGTGCTGTGAAGATGTCTGTTTCAAAATGGCAGATTTACAAAATCCAACTACAGTATGTCAGGCAATGATAGAAAAAATAGAAAACTAAGAATAATATTCGAGGAGTTCCGGTCGTGGCGCAGTGGTTAACGAATCCGACTAGGAACAATGAGGTTGCGGGTTCGGTCCCTGCCCTTGCTCAGTGGGTTAACGATCCGGTGTTGCCGTGAGCTGTGGTGTAGGTTGCAGACGAGGCTCGGATCCCGCGTTGCTGTGGCTCTGGCGTAGGCCGGTGGCTGCAGCTCCGTTTCAACCCCTAGCCTGGGAACCTCCATATGCCGCGGGAGCGGCCCAAGAAATAGCAACAACAACAACAACAACAAAAAAGACAAAAGACAAAAAAAAAGAATAATATTCGAGCTGGAAATCAGGTTAGTTTTCCACTGGGAGTTAAAAATCCTGGAGGAATTTCTGGCTCATATAAAGCAGATGAGACTACATTAATTTTTTTTTTTTTTTAAAGAGCCAAGTCTTCAGCCCTTTGAAACCTGCATCTCAATACATTCACGGGAGAACATTGCCATTGTCTTGCAACAAGAGCAGGTTGCTAAGAAAAGGAGCCTTTGAGAGCAAGAAAGAGAAGTGAAAATATAAATATCTCTAAGAGAAGGGCAAAGAAGTGGAGTGGATGTTGCTGAAGGCAGCACTAATGATTTGAAAAAGCAAATTAAGAGTTCCTTCAGAATAGAGAATAAACAAAGAACTTGAATATCTCAACAGATCAAGCCCAAAAATGGAAGTTAAAAGACACCTATGTTTGAGAAACCCCAATACTCATTCAATAAGGAGTTTCAGAAGGAGGGAGGGAAAGGGATGGAGGAAAACAATTTTCCTGTTGGTAAGAAGAAAGTTTCCCTGAACTACAGAAGGGCTTGAACTTTCACATCAAAAGTAGCCTCTGGGAGTTCCCGTCGTGGCGCAGTGGTTAACGAATCCGACTAGGAACCATGAGGTTGCGGGTTTGATCCCTGCCCTTGCTCAGTGGGTTAACGATCCAGCGTTGCCGTGAGCTGTGGTATAAGTTGCAGACGCGGCTTGGATCCTGTGTTGCTGTGGCCCTGGCATAGGCTGGTGGCTACAGCTCCGATTAGACCCCTAGCCTGGGAACCTCCATGTGCTGCGAGAGCGGCCCAAGAAATGCCAAAAAGACCAAAAAAAAAAAAAAAAAAAGTAGCCTCTGACCTTGTTTATTTTATGTAAATTAGTGTGTATCTGTTAATCCCAAACTCCTAATTTATCCCTCCCCCACCAACAAGGACCTATTATATAGCATAGGGAACTATATTCAATATCTTGTGATAACCTGTAATGGGAAACAATCTGAAAAACATATATATATGTATGTAAATCTGACTCACTTGGCTGTACACTTGAAACTAATACAACATTGTATATCAACTGTAGTTCAATAAAAAACTTTAAAAATAAGTCCCATTACCAAAAAAGTTTATGGATCCATATTCAAGTAAGCAGTGAATAGCCAAAAAAAAAAAACCCTCTGAGGGTTGGGCAGGCATAATTTAACAATACACAGTGAAATTTCCAAGATCCAAAGTTAAGGAGAAAATGAAGTTTCCAGATAAAAAAGAAGTTTCACAAAGGAAACAGGAATCAGACTCACGCTACATTTCTCATTTACAACTCTAAATGCCAAAAGGAAATGGAGCAGTATCCTAAGAATACAGAGGAGGGAAAATAGATATAAACTTTACATCCCAAATCCATTCAAGCTGTTATTCACATGTAAAGAAAAAATAAAATACCTTTTTAGATTTTTGAGTCAATACACTAATGCATCTTTGTGGGGGAAGATTGTCTAAGTATTAGCCCTCTGAGAAAAAAAAATAAAATTGAATAAAATTTTAAAGAAACAAGAAGGTGAGACCCAAATCAGTTTGGATATATTCAGCTGCAAGTTACAGAAGACCTAATTTAACATAACTTAAGAGAATTTATCATATTGCATAATAAGAACTTAGCTCTACAGAGACTTATGTGGCTATGTGGAATGTTACCATATCTAATTCAGTCTCTGTACTGCAAAATTTCACACTGCAAAAAAAAATTACTGGCTTTAATTTGTTGTTTGTTTTGACAGCACATTTGGCACACTAATTTTATTTGAAAGCCTTGTTTTCAAATGCAGTTCCTTCCTGCCACAGTCAACATTCATTTTTTTCTGTTTTTTTTTTTAATCCAAAAAATATTTATCAAGCTCCTGTTATATTCCAGGTACTATATTATACAATGATACAAGATATATCCTGGCATTCAAAGAACCTAAATTTGGGGGTGGGAGGGGGAGGAGAAAGTTTAGTTTCAAAATGGCACAACAAGTTATGGTTAGGAAGGACAGAGGGCTGTGGGAACTGGTGGAGTGCACCATTAAAATGGACCAGTGGGGTCAGAGAAGCTACCTGAGGAGCTTGGGTCTAAGCTGAGAATTAAAGGAGCTGATTAAAGTGGAGAGAGGACATTGATTTAGGAAAATAAAAGAACATGGACAAAGGCCCAGGGATAGGAATCACCATGGAGCTCTCATGGGGCTGGGAGCATTTAACATGGAGACTGAGTTCTGTTCGGGGATGGATTGGGAAGGGATGAGGCTGAGGGTAACAGGTACCAATTCAGGAAGCACCTCACAAGCCATGCTGAGGTACATTATCCTGAATGCACCTGCAAATTCCATATCAGTCAGGAAACAGTTTGTAAAACATGAGTCACAGAGTATTACTATTACTATCTCCTCACCTTTCTTTATGTCTCTCTCTCTCTCTCTCTCTTTTTTTTTTTTCTTTTTAGGGCTATACCTATGGCCTATGGAAGTTCCCAGGCTAAGGGCTGAATCAAGAGCTGCAGCTGCTGGCCTGCACCACAACCACAGCAATGCGGGATCCGAGCTGCATCTGTGACCTACACCACAGCTCACTGAAACACTGGATCCTTAACCCACTGAGAAAAGCCAGGGATCAAACCTGCATCCTCATGGATCCTAATTGGGTTCGTTTCTGCTGAGCCGCCACAGGAACTCCTCCTTACCTTTCTTTTTTTTTTTTTTATTTTCCCACTGTACAGCAAGGGGGTCAGGTTATCCTTACATGTATACATTACAATTACATTTTTCCCCCAGCCTTTCTTCTGTTGCAACATGAGTATCTAGACAAAGTTCTCAATGCTATTCAGCAGGATGTCCTTGTAAATCTACTCTAAGTTGTGTCTGATAAGCCCAAGCTCCCGATCCCTCCCACTCCCTCCCCCTCCCATCAGGCAGCCACAAGTCTCTTCTCCAAGTCCATGATTTTCTTTTCTATATAACTTAGAATTTCACATCAACACGTTAACTAACTGGTATATTTTCTGGTCAGATGTGGAAGCCCCTCAAATCAGCTGTCCTGCAGACATAGAGGCTGAGACTCAAGAACAGCAAGACTCTGCTAATATCACTTGGCAAATCCCAACAGCTAAAGACAACTCTGGGGAAAAGGTAAGGTTTCAGCAAAAATTTGCATCCTTTTTCAAATGGATTCTAGATATACTGCAAATATGTGTGCTATTGAAAACTTATTAATGCTCTAATGATAGTACTCTTTCTAGATACATGCTACTCACAAATGTTAATACCTCATCTGGTAGAAGAAGGATCAGCACTGAGTTTTGCATTAGAAACCTCAGGTGAAAATTTCTAAAAATGTAAACTTTCATTCTGTGGATTTGTTGTATTGTGTATGCACTAAGATAGTTTGGCTGAGAATTCTTTGCCCCATGCTAGACTAATGATCTTTTAAGAAAATTTTAAAAAGGTGTGGGATCAGTCTTAGTTCCTATTCATAAACATTATTTTTAAAAATATGATCCTGAAATGAATGCATATTGATCAGTCTGAAGAAAATAACATCAGTATTTCTTAGTCAGCTTTTTAAAAAAATCGGCCTTATTCAGAACACAGTATTTTAGCATTCTAAATGCAGTAGCTTGAGATAATTATCCATCAGATACTAGAAAAGGAATTAGGAATTTAACTCCCTCTTAAATCTATACTTTTAGTATTCATATACATGAAGATGCCCTTATGGCATGTGGTTTTCATATATGCGTGTAAATGTGTATGTAACTTGTGCCATTGAAGGACATGTGGTGGGAGGGAACACATGTATGCTCATGCACACACACATACGCACACACAAAATCTGTTGTGATAACTTTAAAAGAGTGTATTATTAAATACAGTTATCATTCTATATGTTATATCTCCAGGACTTATTTATTTTATAAGTGGACATTGTACCTTTTGACCACCTTCATCTATTTTGATCATCTCCATACAACCTCCTCTGGCAACTGTAAAACGATTTTCTGTATATGTGATCCTGTTGGGTTATTTATTTTTTTTTTTGGCACATATAAGTGAGATCACATGATATTTATCTTTAGGTAACAAAAGACAAGGTAAGTTTTAAATCTGATTTTTAAAGTGCAAATATGACTTCTAGGGCCAACTGTCCTATAGGTGATGTGTAGTTTCCACTTTTCACTAAAAGGCCAATGAAAACATTCATTATCAGCATCATTATCATGATCATCATTGTCAAACACCAAGAAGAGTGCAGGGACATACTTCAGGATCCATGAGAATTTATAGTAAATGTAGAACCTGTGTGATAAAATATTTTTTAAAAATATAATGGAAAAGACAAATAGATTTGACTATACAAGTTATTTTTCAATTCAATTAAAAGACAAATAGCAAAGTAGAGAAAAATGCTTCAAACCTGTCAAATGTTAGGATGCTTATTCAATAGCATATCCATATAAACTTGTCTTTATCACATTACAATTTTTAGATGAACTAAGAAGGCGAACATACCACTCAAAATGGAAGGAATATATCTATATCATACAATCAAATGAGAATTTAATCTTACCATAAGATGTTAAGAAATTGCAAATTAAAACAATACCATGGTACCATGTTTTGGACTTAACTAAAAATTAATGATATTTAATATATATCAGAGAACTTTGGAAAATTTGACACTGATACCATCAACTATGAACAATGAGAATACAAATTTTTACCATTATTTGGGAAACAAATTGATTTTTATTACCAATAAAATGTAAATGACTCTGAGGTTAATAATTCTGTTTCTGGAGACTTATTATAAGGACATAATAAAAATATTTTTAAATTATCTCTGTAAAACCGTTCAACCTAGTGCTGCTTATAACAGTAGAATTTGAGACCAGTTTCAATGTCCTTGAATAGATTTTCTTTTTAAAATTACCATATATTTATTCTGTAGGTTATGAAGACATTTAAGCAACATCATAGGTTCTAAAAACTATGTAAGAGCATAAAAATGTTTAAAGAAACAATGTTTAAGAAACAAGGAACAACATTTTATATGTATCCCAACTCTATCAAGTGTATAGATAGAATAGTCTGGAAGTAAATATTCCAAAGGCTGTGCCTGATTTTTTTTTTCCTTTTTGCTATATGTAAAATATCATTGTCATTTTCAGTGTCGTTTTGCTATTAATATATAAACCAAAAAATAAAAATATGCTATTGATATTAACTTTAACTGTCAAAATATTTATTCATCTCCAAAAGGTGTCAATCCACGTTTACCCAGCTTTTTCCCCACCTTATCTTTTCCCAATTGGAGATGTTGCTATCACATACACTGCAGTTGATCTATCCAGCAACCAAGCCAGCTGCACCTTCCACATCAAGGTGATTGGTAAGTCTTCAAATTACTTAGGTTGGTTTGTGAAAATAACCCAGTACCCACAAGGACTTTGCTTCTCCTTTATCTTCAACAAGTCCCTTCCCACTGATTCTCTTCTGGCCCTGAAGCCAACTCAAGCCACTTCCTCTTTGAAACCTAAGTAACTTTTAACTATCATTGTATCTCTGATTCCTTCCTAGATGATCCTTTTGGAAAGTTCTCAATGGTTGCCATCTCTTTCAGCTTAAATGCCATTTATTCTCGAAGTCACTCAAGTCTGGCTTCTGTCTCCTTGAACTCATATAACTACTTCATCAAGATCACCAGTGCTTTCTAGAGTTACTCCTAAGACACCCTTTTTAATCCTAATTTTACATAATGTTTCCATTGATTGTACATTATTAATGAAGCTCTTTTTATTAAAACTGCCTCCTTTTTCCTCGCTTCTCTGACACCAGTCTTGTTTTTCTCCCCATTGTTCTCATTTACCCTTCTTCATTGCTTTTTTTAGGCTTCTCTTCCTTAGACCAAGTCTCAAATGTTGGATCATCCCCTGGATTCCAGGTTTCGTCCTCTTCTCTTTCTCTCTAGTTTCCTAGTAATTTTGTTAATTGCCAACTCCCAGATTTTTCTCTCCAGATTAGATCTCTTTCCTGAAATTCAAACCAATATATAAAACTTCCTACCAGGCTTTTCCATGTAGATGCCCCACAGACATTTCAATAAGATATTTCTTATCTCAGGAAGTGGGATGGGTGGAGCGTTTGAGGGTGGTAATGCAAACTATTACATTTCGAATGGATAAGCAATGAGGTCCTACTGTACAGCACAGGGAACTGTATCCAGTCTCTTGGGGTAAACCATGATAGAGGATCACAATGGGTCACTGTGCTATACAGAAATCGACACAACACTGTAAATCAATGATACTCTAATAAAATTAAAATAAAATAATTATCAGACACAACTTATAATAGATTTACAAGGAGATCCTGCTGAGGAGCATTGAGAACTATGTCTAGATACTCATGTTGCAGCAGAACAAAGGGTGGGGAAAAAATGTAATTGTAATGTGTACATGTAAGGATAACTTGATCCCCTTGCTGTACAGTGGGAAAATAAAATAAAAAAGAAAACAGACCTACCTACCATGCAAGAATCTGAAAGTCATTCTTGACTCTTCTCTCTCCATCACCACATCCAATAAATTATCCATTTTTGCTGGTTTCATCTCCTTATATCTCTGAAATCTGTCCCAGTATCTCCATCCTCACTTCTCACTGCTATAGCTCTGTCCTTTTTTAATTTTATTTTATTTTAGTTTATTTTAATTTATTTTTAATTTTGGCCTGCTTTATTGTATCATCTCCCAATTGGTTTTTGTGCTTTCAGTCAATTCAATATATAGTCGGTAGATACCAGATACACACCAGCAAGACTTAGTACATGGAGAAGTAGGATATGTAGTTCTCTCGAGAGATCAAGAGCACAGATATAGAACCCAAACTGCTTAAGTCCATATCCAGCTCTGCCACTTAGGTCAATGTGACCAATACTTCTCTGTGCCTAAGTTTCTTCATCCCTAAATAGAATAAATATATTACCTCATAAGGTTATTGTGAAATTTTTAACTATGACATGTAAACCACCTCAAGTAGTGCCTGCCGCATTAAGCTCTATGTAAATATATTAACATTTTGCTATTTTTGTCTCAGGTATATATTTTTTAATTTAATTTTTTTTAATTGAAGGATAGTTGATTTACAATGTTATGTTTCAGGTGTACAGCAAAGTGTTACAGTTATACATATATATAAATCTATTCTTTTCGTATTATTTTCCATTATAGGTTATTAGAAGATACTGAGTATAGTTACCTGTGCTATACAGTATGTCCTTTTTGTTTTTTTTTTATATGTAGTAGTGTGTATCTGCTAATAAATTCCTAATTTAACCCTCCCTCTCTCCCTCACTTTCCCCTTTGGTAACCATACATTTGTTTTCTATGAGTCTGTTACTCTTTTGTAAATAATTTCATTTTTATATATATTTTTTTTAGTTTCCGCATATGAGATATCATATGATATTGTCTTTCTCTATCTGACTTAATTCACTTAGTATGATAATCTCTAGTTCCATCCATGTTGCTGCAGTGGCATTTCATTCTTTTTTATGGCCACATAGTATTATATTGTATATATGTACCACATCTTTATCCATTTATCTATTATGGACATCTAGGTTGCTTCCATGTCTTGGCTATTATAAATAGTGTTGCTATAAACATTGCAGTGCATGCTATTTTTTCAAATTATAGTTTTCTCCAGATATATATTCAGGAGTGGGATTGCTGGATCTTGTGGTAACTCTGTTTTTAGTTTAAGGAACCTCCATCAGATATATTTTAATGTTTATTTTAAAATTCAGTACATTAAATTCATCTTATTTTAAGAATGTTACATAACCTCATTTTAAGAATGTTACATAACCTGTTGAAATAACTAATGTGTATCAAATTGGCTTCTTACCCTAGAAATGATAGGTTTTGGTAAAAGCAAATAAAAAGACTCGGAGTTCACTACTGCAGTGCAGCAGAAACAAATCCGACTAGGAACCATGAGGTTTTGGTTCGATCCCTGGCCTCGCTCAGTGGTTTAAGGATACGACGTTGCCATGAACTGTAGTGTAGGTCACAGATGTGGCTTGGATCCCAAGTTGCTGTGGCTGTGGTGTAGGCTGGCAGCTGAGGCTCCAATTCAACCCCTGGCCTAGGAACCTCCGTATGCTGCAGGTACGGCCCTACAAATAGCAATTAAAAAAAAGTAAATAAAAAGACTCTAACAAAAATCAGGCTATTTCATGCCATAGTGCTCAGTTGATTTAACTGCTTTTTCAGTGTTGTTTTAAACATGAACTTTACCAGCCACATGAAAAATATGTTGGATTTGTTTTTATGGTACTCTGATTCAAGAGTTGGCCAAGTTTTAATTTTTTACAATGAAGAGTCAGCATGGCAACATGTAAAATGTGTGCTTGAGTGTCTAGCTAGACACTAGCTGAATTTTCAAATTGTGAAAGAGAGAGGAAATGTGAGGGAGGCAGGACAGGAGTAGGAGAGGGAAGGTGGGGGGGAAGGAGGGGGAGACAGAGACAGAAAAATATTCCAAAGCCTACATGTTCTTGTTTTCCTCAGATGATAGGGTGTTGGTGTCTTAATGATAAATGAGAGGAAACAGGAATGCTTTTGCTTAACATTCCCAGAATGCTGCCTCACTTGCTTGGATATGGACTTTCTCTTTTGGAGGCAATACATCTGGTGGGACCTCCAATTCTTTGACAGCCATTGGCCTCATCTATTGCTCTCTTGTCCCTGAGCTTCAACTTTAAACTGTTTGGCTAAAATCAGATAAGCTGAAAAAAATCTTGAAACTATTTTTTTTTTCATCTCTTTAGGGCCACACTTGCGGCATATGGAGGTTCCCAGAGTAGGGATCGAATCGGAGCTATAGCTGCTGGCCTGTACCACAGACACAGCAACTCTGGATCCTTAACCCACTGAGCAAGGCCAGGGATCAAACCTGGGTCCTTATGGATACTAGTCAGGTTTGTTAACCATTGAGCTGAGCCATGATGGGAACTCCTGGAACTCTTTCATTTGCAACTGCTCTTGGGAAGATAGGTCAATATTGTCAGATTTTTAATTTCTTTCTTTCTTTTTTTCTTTTCTTTTTTTTTTTTGCTCTTTAGGGCTGCACTCATGGCATATGGAGGTTCCCAGGCTAGGGGTTGAATCAGAGCTGTAGCCGCCGGCCTACACTACAGCCACAGCAGCTCAGGATCCAAGCCACATCTGCAACCTACACTGCAACTCCTGGCGACACCAGATCCCTGACCCACTGAGTGAGGCCAGGGATCAAACCCACATCTTCATGGATACTAGTCAGATTTGTTTCCACTGAGCCACACTGGAAATTCCGGATTTTTAAATTTTAACTCTGAATTGATGTGATTCAGCATTCTCCGAGTGCATTGGCCTCCTGTGGGCATTCCCTCCTTCTTTTCTTTTATCCAGCAACTTTTCTTGAACCTCTGTTATGGGCCAGGTGCTGTGCCATGCAGCTAATGTGAGCAGAAGAGGCTCCATCTCTGCGCGACAGACTTTGCAGCCTAGGAAAAGAGTAAACCAAGAGAACTGCACTAAGGAAATGACAAGCATGAGGAAAAGAGGAAAACTCAATATGTATTCATTAAGACTTAGCTTAAAATGGAAATCTATATATTCTCACAAGTATAGCTCATTTAATTTCAGAGTATGTTTCCATTTATCATAGATCATATATCATCCTAGTCTTGATGCCTGTGACTGAAATTTACCAGTTGAATGACCTCAGCCAAGTGTCTTAAGTTTGCCTAGTTTGAGATGCCTCACCTATATAATTAGAAAATTAGTATTTGTCCAGTCTCCCTCAAAGGCATGTTATTACAGACAGAAGGACATTTCAAATGTGTAAATGCATGAAGAGTTATATTAAAATTTCCTCCTTCTCTGTTGTCCTTTACTGGCATCCTAAATTTTCCACCACATTCTATCAGAGCTTTGAAACCAGGCTCACCCCTGTCCCCTCAAACCCCTCCTTCAATGTGAATTATAGTGCTGAGCAGCAGACTTGTAGTTCTATCATTTCCACTGTGGCTTTCACCCCTCTCTGTTCTAGCCCCCCTGGTTTTTTTTTCCATTTTTTTAATTACTCAAATGAATTTATCACATCTGTAGTTGTATAATGATCATAACAATCTGATTTCACAGGATTTCCATCCCAAAGCCCAAGCACATCCCCCCACCCCCCCCAAACTGTCTCCTCCGGAGACCATAAGTTTTTCAATGTCTGTGAGTCAGTATCTGTTATGCAAAGAAGTTCATTCTGTCCTTTTTTCAGATTCCACATGTCAGTGAAAGCATTTGATGTTGGTGTCTCATTGTATGACTGACTTCACTTAGCATGATAGTTTCTAGGAACCCTAGAAAAAGGAACCCTAGTACACTGTTGGTGGGATTTTAAATTGGTGCAACCACTGTGGAAAGCAGTATGGAGATTCCTCAGAAAACTAAACATAGAACTACCATTTGATCCAGCAATCCCACTCCTGGGCATCTATCCAGAGAAAACCACGACTCACAAAACACATGTACTCCAATGTTCATTGCAGCACTATTTACAATAGCCAAGACATGGAAACAACCTAAATGTCCATCGACAGAGGAGTGGATCCAGAAGATGTGGTACATATACACAATGGAATATTACTCAGCCATCAAAAAGAACGAAATACCAGCATTTTTAGCAACGTGGTTGGCCCCCCTGTTCTCATGTCCACACCTGGCTCTTTTCTTTGCCTGGAATTTATCAACCTTAGGAATCAGACTTCAGAGTCCCACCTTTAGACATTAACCTCCTGGCCTTCCAGCAATGTCACTTTCTCACTTAAACATCTTCTGCATTCTACAGCATGACTCAGATCTCTGCCCATTGATCCTTCCATGTAGCCATCCATCAGCCCCGGCTTGACTTTTCCTTTAAGAGGAGGATCATGGGAATGATCCCATTGAAATGATGCTTTGGTCCTTTCAAGCTTTCCAGTTACCTGGGGAGGTTCTCTTCACTTTTAGGTGGATCAACTCAACTACCACTGGCAAAACTTACAAACTGAACACTCACCACATCTCGAAATGCCTTTCACCTCACAGCGTTCATGGTGATTTTAGTAATCTGGTATTTCTTCTTCAGCTGGCAGAGGGACGTATAGCAAGATCGGCCTTTTCTTTCCATGTTGAGATCAGGGATAAAACATACCTCATCACCAAAGGAGCCCAGGACCAACCTTGTGTCTAACAAGGTCAGGGGTCTCTGCCCGCTCAAATAGGCTTCTATTCGATCTTGCGAACCTCCTTATCATTTCTGAATATCAGTTGTGACTTCATTCTCTGATTTTGTATTCTTTAGATGTTGAACCACCGAGCATAGACCGGTGTAGGTCCCCGCCTCCCATCCAGGTCTCAGAGAAGGAGCATCCTGCCACCTGGGATGAGCCTCAGTTCTCAGACAACTCAGGTGAGAATGCAGGGATCTTGTGGTCAGCATGCTAAACAAATTATACTTTATTTTACAAGGGTTTTACAAATATAAAACGGAAATGAAAAACAAATTCTATTGAAGTAGAATGAGTAATTATACATGGTAATATGTTTTAATGCTAGGATAATTATATATAATTTAACATTAATAATCTTACCTATTTATGGCTTTTCCTTTCATTCAGTATTCAGTGGACATTTATTAAAACTGCAAGATGTTTTATTTGAAAGTGTTCTAATAAATTCATTGAGTATTTAGGCTTCCATTAGAAGGCATAATTTATACATCCTATTGGTAAATCTAATGTAGTTCTATGTATTCATACTCAGTTATGAAACATTTGCCAAAAAAGTTATGAACATTTTCGCAGGAAAACAGAAGAAAATAAATAAATACAACTGAAGTTCACTTGAAAGCTTTCACCAAACCCCCGAAAACAATAAAAATGCAAATTAAATCAATTTCCTGGTTAAATTTACAATATTCACAGAGAAGGAAAATAATTTAGAAAGAATGCCTTAATTTAATGAGGATTTTGAGTCAACCGTTTCTGTGTTATAGTATAAGATTATGTCTTTTGTTTTCTACAAGTGGCCAAATAAATACAAATAGAATGCCCAGCTGGTTTGCATAAATGGACACTGAAAATCCAAATCAAATAAAGTGACTGCCCACAATAACCCCTGTGTTTGATTCCTTCTTTGCCCTTCTTTCCTTTCTAGGGGCCATGTTGGCCATCACCAGAAGTCATTCTCCAGGAGACCTCTTCCCTCATGGGGAGACAGTCGTGCGGTATACAGCCACTGACCCCTCAGGCAATAACAGAACTTGTGACATCCACATTGTCATTAAAGGTATGCTCTTCACAAGTGTCCAGAAATCTAGCTGACATTGGATATACGCAATTGCTCTTGCATTCTATTTTGTGAAAGAAAATAGGCTATGAGTGGTAGATTTTTAAAGTTAGGGTATTGGAAGATTTTCTTGAGGTTTCCAATGATTATTCCTTCACTTCATGGTAAATAAAGATATTTTCTTCTGGAGTAGACTTTTTTTCTTTTTTATGTCTGCACCTTCAGCATGTAGAAGTGATTGAATCCAAGCTCCAACTGAAACAATGCCAGATCTTTTAACCCACTGTGCCAGGCAGGGGATCAAACCTGCAACTCTGCAGCAACCCAAGCCACTGCAGTCAGAGTCATAACCCACTGTGCCAAAGTGAGAACTCCATCTTCTGGAGTAGTCTTAATTAAAACTTATTAGCATTTTCCTCCAAAGCTACAAAGTATTATTGTCATGATCCTATTTTGAATGCTTGAGGAAACAGATTCTGAAAATGTATTTTTTATGTAATGTTATCTGGTCTTCATTTTTGTTGAAGGAATGTCAAAAATCACTTCAAATCAGAAATAATTTTAGCTTTTCATAAAATACATACAATTACACATGGGTAATTAATTGTACATAATTATACATGGGAACAGCTTTTCAACTATACCCACCTGGCAGTCAAAAAGCAGACATTCCAGCTATCCCACCCTAAGGATTTATTAGAGTTTTCTAGGAATAGTGGTGGATAAGAGGAAATTTTTTTTTTCAAAATTCAGCTTGGACTCCTGGATTTTATATTTCTTATACCACTGTACATTAATTATACATTTTTCCCCATAGGTTCCCCCTGTGAAGTTCCATTTACACCTATAAATGGAGATTTTATATGTACTCAAGATAATACTGGAGTTAATTGCACGTTGAGTTGCTTAGAAGGGTATGATTTCACAGAAGGGTCTACTGACAAGTATTATTGTGCTTATGAAGATGGTATCTGGAGACCGCCATATTCCACTGAATGGCCAGATTGTGCTAGTAAGTTCTAATTTTTTTTTGGACTCCTTTTGTATGTGTGAATATGCGTGTGTCTGCCTGCATGTGTAAGTTTCTAAGCATTAAAGAGAAGAACTGCCTTAATATAAGGAATAGGTTTTGTGAGTGTAAGATGGTGCCATGAATTTTGAAGTGTTTGCGGCTACGTTTGCCCCATAGTTTAAAATACTAGCCCACGGGGGATTCCCGTTGTGGTACAGTGGAAATGAATCTGACTAGTATCCATGGGGATGCAGGTTTGATCCCTAGCCTTGCTCAGTGGGTCGGGGATCTGGCATTGCCATGAGCTGTGGTGTAGGCCGCAGATGTGCTCGGATCCCATGTTGCTGTGGCTGTGGTGTAGGCCAGCAGCTGTAGCTCCAATTCTACTCCTAGCATGGGAACTTCCATATGCTGCGAGTGCTGCCCCCCAAAAAAGAAAAAAAAAATTAGTCCACAGGAGTCTTGTTAGTGATTGCATTCCTGTTGGACAAGATTCAGTCTGTGACAAAACCATCTTGGCCCTCTTTTTACTATTTACCAGAATTACCCAAAGAGACTTGTCAGCATGTTGTTCTAGACCTGTAAACTTGAACTTGTAGTTTTCTATTCTGCAGAAGAGCTTATGGCTGAAGTAGGAGCCAACATATGTGATGGGATGAGAGACCAGTCATATTCTCTTTAGAAGGGATTTAGATCTAGAGCTATTCTGTATTCTTCAGTATATATCATTGTAAAAATAACCCAGCATCTTTGTTGTCTAGTGTACATAATATTCTCAAGAGTGAATCTTTGTTATAATACCATACATGAAGTTTCTATTCTGTAATCTTCAATATATATCATTGTAAAAATAACCCAACCTTTGTCTAGTGTACATAATGTTCTCTGGAGTGAATCTTTCTTTAATATGGCACCATACATGAAGTTTAAATGCCAATGTCTTAAAAAAGAGTAAAGCCAGAGTTCCCTTCATGGCTTAGTGGTTAACGAATCCGACTAGGAACATGAGGTTGCGGGTTTGATCCCTGGCCTTGCTCAGTGGGTTAAGGATCCGGCGTTGCCGTGAGCTGTGGTGTAGGTCGCAGACGTGGCTCAGATCTGGTGTTGCTGTGGCTCTGGTGTAGGCCGGCATCTACAGCTCCGATTGGACCCCTAGCCTAGGAACCTCCATATGCCATGGATGTGGCCCTGGAAAAGACAAAAAAAAAAAAAAAAGAAAGAAAAAAAAAGGGTAAAGCCCACTTACTTCAGCTGTTTTACCACCAATTTGGGAAGTAAATACAAGCAACATCACTCACTGATACCAAAGAATTAAACAATAGGTTTTTAACAGTGATGCTGTTAGGAATTGTCTCTGCATATTTCAAGACATCTTGCTGAATCTAACTTCTAAGCATCTGATCCAAAGAGAAATTTATCTCTGTGACATTACACTTTCAAGAAATATAATTTCACGTTATTCAGAAAATTTTCAGTGTCTTTTGTTTAAGAGTATAGTATAAACATATGTTATAAATGTATATAATTATAAATTATAATATCTTTGATACAGCCAGGATTTTTCAAAGATTTCCAGGAATATAATGAAAAGAATTTTTATCTCTTTTTCCCTTAAATGTTCCTTTTTAATATCATGGGATAGTAAAGAATAATATATCAAAGCCAATGTAATCACTAAATAACTGGGTACAGGGCTGCTTGCCTCATGTTTTTTTATGATCAATTAATGCCTGGAAATGTTCCTTAACTGTCATCTTTTGGTTTTATAACAATCCCACAAACCATGTTAGGATGAAAACGCTAAGTTACAGTTAGTCCACAGAAAACTAAATCTTTGTTTTGAAAACACTAACCAACTGAAGTTGTTTTTTCCAACATTTTCCAGTAAAACGTTTTGCAAATCATGGATTCAAGTCCTTTGAGATGCTGTACAAAGCAACTCGTTGTGATGACACGGATCTGTTAAAGAAATTCTCCGAAGCATTTGAGACTACCCTGGGGAAAATGGTATGTCAGTAGCATTCCTTTGCTGCTTGCCATATTTTAAAGGATGCTGTTGAGTTTTCGTGGCCTCTCTGGGTCACCTGTAGTAGAAATCCTTTATCCTCTTGATTGCCTTCTTCTTTGTGACCCAGACTTGCTCCTCACATTTAGAATTATTCATAGGTTCTGGACTTCTGGAGTGAATTATAAGTAAATCTGTACCAAAGCACTTTGAATTTTTTAAAACGCTCTGAGTCAGAAAGAGAAGCTCGGGGTCCATGTGGTTTGAGAATGTCTGCTTTGTAATTTAAAGTATGACAAAAATGCCGCTGTAGACCATACTTCTTTTATGGTGAGGAGATAATTGAACATTTAGAGGATTTTCTTTTTCATGCTTTTTTGTTGAGGACTCTTTCAGTCATTGCAGGAGAGCAAAGCAATGTGTTTAATTCTATTGAGCATGTGGAAGGCAGGAAATGATGAAAAACACGCACGCACACATGCACGCACGCGCACACACACACACATACATATTCCCAACAGAATGAGTGGCATAGTTTTGGATAAATTCTGAATGTATATTTGGTAGTAGTAGATTTGATGTAAAGTGTGAAAGGAAGAGAAGCCTGAAGGAAGCAGCATGTATAGGAACACAGCTACATGGGTAAGTCCACATGGTGGTGGAAGTGTGTGAAAGCAGGATCTTTTGTCATTACTTGGTCTGTGAAAAAAGATGCAGACTGAACAGCCTAGAGTAAGGATGGGAAGGAATTGTTTGAGAAAAGAGAAGATGGATAACATAATTTTCCAGGAGTGCATAAGTGAAGATACTAGAGAAATGCAGTAGGGGTGGTAGTAAGCAGAGTTGTGTTTTCATCTAAGCTATAGTTGGCCATGTGGGTGCAAATGTGGAGAAAGCAGAGAAATTATTTTCACAGGCTTCAGGATTCTCCAAATGAACAAATTGAGGAAAATTTGTGCAACGAAGTCATTCATAGTGATGGACCATGAAATTCAAGATGGGCAAATAAGGAAATGAAGACATCAGAGGCTGAGGGACAGTGAAGAGGTGGTAGGGTCAGTGGATTATAGATCCTGATGAAGTCAAGGGATTGTTGGATTCCTGGGAGTAAGAAAGTGTGCAGTTCCTGGTAATGATGAGATCTGAGGGTATGACAATGAAAGTGAATGACAAAGCTAGAAGACAGAAAAGGAGGAGGAAATGGAGAAGCCAAGGTGATGGAAGGATTAGCTGGATGGATATAGAAATCACCAAGAACTATAACAGGGACAGTTCGTAAGTGTTCTTGGAATTAGCGGGTGTCTCAGAGCAGGGGTTATAGCCACAAAGGGAGTCAATGTGAGATAGAATTGAGTGCAGGAGCTTCAAAACTGAGACTTTGAGAGGTTCATGGGAGCATGATCTGGAGACAGCAATGAAGGGTGAGAAGGACACTTCCTCTGCCTCACACCCACCACCTAAGAAAACTGGGAAGTTAGGTTTCATTGAGAGCTAGAACAAAGAGAATATCAAAAGAGGTGGTAAAAAAAAAATAACTGACTAATTACTGACTGTGAGCTTTGGATGGCATCAAGGAAGGTTTTGAGAACTTGGATAAGATTGAGAAACTGGGTCAGAGAAAAGGGATCTGAAGACACATTAATGTAATATTGGTTTTTTGTTTTGCTTTGTTGGCTTTTAGGGCCACACCCACAGCATATGGAAGCTCCCAGGGTAGGTGTCCAATTGGAGCTGCAGCTACCGGCCTACACTACAGCTCATGGCAATGCCAGATTTTTAACCCACTGAGTGGGGCCGGGGATTGAACCCCCATCCTCACGGATACTAGTCAGATTCACTTCTGCTGTGCCACAATGGGAACTCCATTAATGTATTATTGTAAATCAACTATACTTCAATTTTTAAAAAGCCAAATGGGGTGAAAGTTCAGAGACAAGAGATATCCCGGAAGTCCCAGGTTTCTTGTGATAAGTGATGCAAACAGAGAGAAAAGGCATGAGGCTAATCCTGCTGGTCCACAGGCACTTAGAGGAAGGAGGGGAGGGTGGAAGGGTAGGGTCAGGAGCCTTTTTAAGGACATGCAGAGCCCTAGCTGCCTCTCCTGCCTGCTGATAGAGATGTGAAGGCCAGAGAATCAAAGGGCTTGTCCAAAGCACACCCAGATGTGAAGTACATTGTGTCCTCTTGATTTTTTTATGTGCAGGTGCCATCATTTTGTAGTGATGCTGACGACATTGACTGCAGACTGGAGGACCTGACCAAAAAATACTGCCTTGAGTATAATTATGACTATGAAAATGGTTTTGCAATTGGTAATTATGTTACTTTGTGTGGGTGGTTTGCAAAACTGATCTGCAAACTAAGAAAATCATTCCAGAATAGTAGTGCAAACGAGAAAAATGAATGTTACTCATGTATTCATCAAGTATTTTAGGATGACTGGATAATTTGATACTGTGCTTACTGATCTTTTAGAGCTTTATTAAATTTTGGGATATCAAATTCTTTCAAAATATTAGCAAACATTCTTCAGAATGATAAAAACTAAGAACCTACGTCACATTATGATTGCAAAATTCACATGTTTGTATTATATCTTAGAAGAGAATAGGAATAGTTAGTCATTTTTATGTGGCATTTAACTTAAACTGCAATTAAACCATTTATTTTAAATAGTCACATGTCTAAAATATTCAGATTCCTCACCCAGAATGTGTTAAGACTCAATCGATTCAAATCTAATATATCTTCAAATGAAATTCTGATGTTTTCTTCATGTAGACTCTGAACACTTTTTTTCTCTCTTGTTTTGGAGATATAATATTATGTGGTTATAACTTTTATTGTCTGTCCTGAAGTGTGCCATGTGATTTTTTTTGCTGGTACATCTGACCATTTTTTTTTTTTTTGACCATTTAGCATACCATCTTCATATGTCTGAAAGATTTAAATTGTGTCTCTTGATTACCAAAATTTGTCCTTTCCAGTAATTATATTTACTTTTATTTCATTCTTACAAAACTCTCCAGAACTTGCAGAGCAATACTTTTAAAAATAATAGCAATAACAGAATTGTGTCGTAGTTAAAGCACATGGACTCTACAACCAACTACTAAGGTCCAGAATTCTGGCATCTCCACTTACTAGCTGTGTGGTCTTGAACAAGTTCTCAAACCACTTTGTGCCTTGGTTTTTGCACCTATAAATTGGCTATATAAGAGTACTGAACTCATAGGGCCATTTTAAGGATTAAAATGATGAAATCCAAGTATACGTATTTAGAAGGTTATTTGGGACAATATTAATTCACATTAAGCAGACATCCTTTTTGTTTCTGACACTAATCATATTGATATTTTTAATAATTTATCAGTAAGAGTGATGTTGGCTGTTGATTTAGACTTTTTAAATTTACAAATACTATTTGTGCATATGTTTATTGCAAACATTTGAAAAATGCTAAAAAAACAAAGCAAAAAATAAAGATAACCCTCCATCTCAGAAATAATTCTGTTAATATATGAATGTATATGTAGCTATATGTGCGTATGTATGTAGACCCAAACTGTTTTATAAACATGAGTTTTTAGTTAGTGTTTTATTGAGGACATTTTTAAGTCATCACTATTATACTTCAGTAGTTTTAATGGCTATTATTAATGGCTATTATTTTATCAATCAATTGACAATAATTTATAGAAACAATTTCCTATTGGTAGACCTTAGGTCGTATTTCAGTTTTAACTATTGCTACGTCTCAGTGAACATAGTGGGCATTAAAGTTTTAGATAGAAAAATCTAAAGCAGGGGAGTTGGTGGTGGCACATCTATAATAACAATGCCTCTTCTGTTACATGTGACCCAGGAACCCCTCCAACCAGATTGTGGAGGTAGTTTGCAAGGCTACAAGGATACACACAGAAGGAGTCAGTTTCATCATTAGGCTTTAAGATGGGCAATATTTATCATCTTATAAGGATCCAGATGTCATGTGGTATAAGTGCCACAAATTATCCTAAAGGACAAGCATTCCTCCTCGAGTGTCTTTTCAATAGAGTCACAAGATCAGTGTAGTATTTTTGACAACACCTTGGCAAGTGATAATGTACGAAAGACAAAGGGCCAATAAATATATTAAAAGGATTTTTATTTCATAATAAGCATGTAATTCAAAGTAGGATGCTATTTTAGACCTGTCAGATTAACAAATTTGAATAAGAATCATATAATGCCCAGATTTGGCAAGAGTGTCCGGGGAAAAAAATCATATTCATATATTGTGTGTCGAAGAGAAATTGAAGGGCATTTGACAGTATGTATCTAAAGGATTAAAAATGCTCAGGCCATAAATTCCACTTCTATCCTGTATTTCTCAGGATAAAAGCCATGCTAATGTGCAGACATGTAGCACATTTCATAAATCCTAAGAGGTACATTTTTCATTTGGACATCTTTGAAATTGGGATATATCTTCTCATTGATAGTATCTTAAACTTTATGAAATACTGTATGTATAAGGATGTTCTAAAATTTTGAAATAAACTAAAATTCTGAAAATGGAAACCTGGCTAGTTTATAGTATTGCTATAGGAGAGATTATGAAACCATTTGACACAGAAATGTTATATTGTTGAGGAAATTCGAAAAATGATTACCAGATATTATACACACAGTATGATCTTACTTTGCTAAAAATGTGGTATATTTATTTTTGTTCTAATTATATATATATACACACACACATATATATATATGCATAAATGTATACATGTGTGTTTATATATTCATAGAAAAAATTCTGGCCTAAAATGTTATGGTAATTATTTCCATGTGGTGGAATTATAGGTCATGTTTTATATTTTTCTCTTTGTTCATCTGGGTTTTTTTTTTTTCCTATAATGGCTATATGACACTTGTAGGAAAAATGTTTAAGTGAAAAACAAAAATATTGATTCCCGGTTCATTTCAATATCCAACAACATGGAATTAAGAAAACAACTCTCACAACCCAAGATACTTAAGTGGTCAAGCCTGTGTAAATAGAATTGATGTTTAAAGCACCTAAGTAAGCAATAAAAGTATGCCTAGACCAATATTAATATCATTTCTTACCACCGAGATTTTAGAATGAATCAAATATAAGCTAGATGGTTGCTATAAATTAGCTTAGTTACTCTACAGACAAACCTATGAGGTAAGAATAATTATCTCAATGTGTAAAGAAATTGAGATTTAGAGAGATGAAAATAACTCGAGGTTGCACAGCCATACATCAAATATCAAGAAGCCACAATCTGAATCCATGAGGTTGATCCCAATGATATGGAAGACAGCTAAACAATTACATCTAGGCGTGTTGCTTCCAGCATAGTTGCCTTGCATATGGAAGCATTTAACTTTTTTTTTTTTTTTTTTGTCTTTTTAGGGCTGCACCTGCAGCAAATGGAAGTTCCCAGACTAGGAGTCCAATCGGAGCTGTAGCCTCCAGCCTTCACCGTAGCCACAGCAATTCTCATCTGCGACCTACACCACAGCTCACAGCAACGCCAGATCTTTAACCCAGTGAGTGAGGCCAGGGATGGAACCCGAGTCCTCATGGATATTAGTCAGGTTCTGGTTGGTTAACCACTGAGCCACCACGAGAACTCTGGAAGCATTTAACTTCTAGATGCCTTCAGAATCTACCCCCACCTTTAAACTGTGATGCAGATGTCTTGAATAATCTTCACAAAAGGAAATCTGTTTTTGTGCATTAAATTTAGAAAGCTGATATTTAAATAAAACACAAAAATGGAGCAAACCCTGAAAGGAAATAGGAATTGATTCAAATTATTTACCTACTTTCCATTTACTTCTCAAGCTAAGATAATTATTAGGTCAAAGATAGAATGGTTTAAATGCCTACATGGCTCTATAGAGACTTTTCTTTGTACATTTAATGTAACTCGTTGATCATCTAAATTTAAAACAAAGTGCTCCAAACTATAATATAAGATCACAGATGAAACTTTGCACCTGGTACTTTATGGGAAATTTAAGCACTGGTCTAGAACATGAGAACCTAAACTCTGGAGTTCCCTGGTGACTCAGCAGGTTAAGGATCCAATGTTGTCAGGGCTCTGCTGTGGCATGTGTTCGATTCCTGGCCTGGGAACTTCTGCATGCTGTGGGTGCAGCCAAAAAAGAAAAAAAAAAAAGAAAGAAAGAAAGAACATAAACCCTGATAAAGATGAAACTGTAGAATCTTTTGTTTCTCTGCCCCAACTGTCCAGGACCTGGCGGCTGGGGTGCAGCTAACAGGCTGGATTACTCATACGATGACTTCTTAGACACCATCCGAGAAGCACCCACGAGTGCTGGGAAAGCCAGATCTTCACGAATTAAAAGAAGTGCCCCATTATCCGACCACAAAATCAAGTTAATTTTTAACATCACAGGTAAGGATACATTGTCTCTTTAAAAAGCTTGGTATGATGAGAAACTCTTGATTGGAGACCTATTTTTCAAATTTTCTATTTGTTACCATTATTAGGAAATGACCCTGGAACTGAAAATCAGGGCAAGTACAATCACCTGAGTTTTGTCATTTTTTGTAATTAATATACCAGATGTATTTTATGGTTCTCATAGCAACAAGCCCCTGTTTTGTATTCATCTTGACATGATGAACTAAGGGATGTTTTTAAAAAGCGAGAATTTGTAGGAATTTAACATGTGATCTTGAAGAACTCCTCGAAAAGGTGATGTGATCCAGCATAGGAGAGAAAGATGAAAACAAACTGTGTTGTTTTTTAATATTTGCCATGTACTAATTGCTGAGTAAGCACTGGTTAAGATTGAGTTTATTTTTCCCAGAAGATGCCATTTCTTTCTGATAAAAACCCACTGCAAATGGCTTTCTGCAACACTGTGTGTGTGTGTTATGTCTTGTTTTGTTTTGATCTCAGCTAGTGTGCCATTACCGGATGAAAGGAACGATACCCTTGAATTGGAAAATCAGCAACGACTCATTAAGACGCTGGAAACCATCACAAATCGACTGAAAAGGACCCTCACTAAGGAGCCCATGTATTCCTTTCAGCTTGCGTCTGAGATGCTTGTTGCTGACAGCAATTCCTTAGAAACGGAGAAGGCTTTCCTCTTCTGCAGACCAGGCTCTGTGCTCAGAGGGCGTATGTGTGGTAAGACTTCTCGCTGTTATCAAAGAATACTGGGGACATTTTGGGTCCAATGAGATGAGAAGAAATATTTTTTTTACAACTCTGAAGGGATATTGAGATGAAACATACATTTTACTACTGTGATGTGTTGACTGTTATTACAGTTTGGTCTCAAAAGTATAATTGACCACTGTCATGGTCAGGGCAAGAAAACTATTTTAGGTGAAGCACTCAAATCTTTGTTTTATTTGTAGATGTTTAGACCCCACAGCTTCTAGCAGCAAAAATAATACTCTCTGACCATTTGGGCGTGCCAGTTGAGCCTGTCTCATGTTTAATCCTGTTTAATAACTGGATGCGGTACCAGTATTTTTAAGCACGTTTTATGAGAAAACTGAAGCCAGTGAGGCTAAGAACTTAGCCGGCAAGTGTTAACCATTTAAAAGGTGAATTGGTGTTGCTGAGATTCCCACCCAAGCAGCCAACACAAAATTCATGTAGCATAAAGTTAACCATTTTTTTAAATAACTTTTTTTTTTTTTTTTGGTGTGCCCAGGGAAAACTGGAGCCACAGCAGTGGTAACATCCGATCCTTAACTACCAGGCCACCAGGGAATTCCTAAACTTAACCATTTTAAAGTGTACAGCTCAGTGGTATTTAATACAGTCACAAAGTCATTAAACCATCACTTCTATCATAATTCCAAAATATGGTCCTCACTCCCAGAGGAGGTGTCAGACCCCTTAAGCTGCCACTCCCCATTCTGTCACCCTCAGCCCCCTAGCTTTTACCCATATTCTGGACTTTCTCAATCTAGATCAGTTCCACTCTCCTTCCCAAATGAGTCAATGTTTACAGGTAGCAGGATCATCTCTAACTAAACTCTGTGCCTTCAACACAACCAAATGATGTGAATCTTGTGTTAATCTCTAGGCGTGGAATCTTGTGTCCTGGTCAGAAAACCTTCCTCAGTTGTCCTCACTGCTCTTCCCAGGGCTCAGTTGGCTTTTTCATAGTGTGATATACTCGGCCCGTGCAAAGCACACTAAAGTTGTCATTCCGAGCCTCCCTTGATTTCCTTTTCAACTCGTGGGTAAAAAATCAGGAATTGCCTTGGCTAGCATTTTGCATTTCTCAACATGGTCTTCCTACTGTCTGTTTGTGCATCCTCTAAAGTGCCTGTCAAAATGCAGCTTGATTCGGGCCCTGCCCCAGAATGGAGGCATCTGACCTGTTGCAGTCAGGGTCTTGGAATGTGACATTTTAATAAGTTCCCAGGTAATTCTCACACACTCTAACACCACAGAATGACCCAGGTACTAATTTCAGGTGTCCTCTCTGTAAGAACACTAACTTTGATAGTAGCCTTTCAGTGCAGTTAACATCCCACTTTGGTCTCAGAAATTCTGCCAAATAGTAGAGCAGATCTCCAAGGAAGGAAGGAAGGTTCCCAAACTCGCCTGTTTCCTCAGCGCCCTTGGATCTGAGGATGCCCCGGACTTGCCTTCAACCCCGCGGCCCTTCTTACAAGCAGAGACAAAGAGCTACATCACTCATGTGTTTTAGGCTCACCACCTGTGCCTGATTTTATTTCTAGAAATGATGCTATAATAGCCAAGCAGTCTGTTTCATAGGGGAAACCATTCAGAGGAACGGTTAAGAGACCATTTTTATTTATTTATTTATTTAGTCTTTTTTAGGGCTACACCCATGGCATATGGAAGTTCCCAGGCTAGTTCTTGAATCAGAGCTACAGCTGCCAGCCTATGCGACAGCCACAGCAACGCCAGCTCTGAGCTGTGTCTGCGACCTACACCACAGCTCACGGCAGCGCTGGAAGCTTAACCCACTGTGTGAGGCCAGGGATTGATCCTGTACACTCACGGATACTAGCCAGATTCATTACCACTGAGCCACGACAGGAACTAGAAACCATTTTTAATATCTCAAAGTCCCAAATTAACCTAAACATACATTGTTTTATCCTCTTCTTCCAGCAGCCTTTTCTTCATCAGCTGTATGCTTCCAGGATCATCTAGGTTATTACAACTTTAACCCACACTTTAAAGCCCCTGTCATGGAAGCCCTTAACTTGGTCAACAAAAAATTTGCATTTTCTCCGAAAAAGAAAAAAAAAATCTACTGTTGGCTTCTAGGACTACATCTCTAGAAGGTTTATCTTGTGAGTGGACCTCTGGCAGTAAAGTTTAAGTCATAAACAATGGTATCTGGAAACAGCCTTTATTGCTCTCACGCCTTAGGGAAAAGGAGTGTGTGTCATACTATAGTCAGTGTTTCCTGTTTGTTTTCTCTTCAGTCAATTGCCCTTTGGGAACATACTATTCTCTGGAGCATTCTGTCTGTGAAAGCTGCTTGATGGGCTCCTATCAAGATGAAGAAGGGCAGCTCGAGTGCAAACTCTGTCCAACTGGGACTTACACCGAATATCTCCATTCAAGAAGCAGCTCGGAATGTAAAGGTAGAGGTTAAGGCCCATCTCGCCCAGAAGCCTGCATTTTGTTTCCAGTTATGAAATCTCCATAGCAAATAGGATGAGAGAAGAACATCACCAAAAGCAATTTCATCAATTGGTTTTTTCTTGCTTTAATGATCAACTATTATTTGAATGTTTCCCCCACTTTCGAGACGTCTCTTCATCTTCCCTTTTGCAACATTCCATTTGCTCTCTCTAAATCACACTTCCTTGTCAATAACTCTAATCCATTTTCATCACTTAAGCCCAAACTTTTTGGTGAATCTCAAATTAATTGGTGGAAAGGACTTGCATGACTCTTGGCAAACATCAGATAGATTGCTTTTTGCCAGTATAACCTTTGATTTGATGAAAAATTAACTAACTCTGTTTATTTGGGGATGAATAACTATAGGCACATATGCATGGAATCTTGCTACTAAAATATGAAGTGTTTTCAAAATGCTGTTACTCTCAATGAACTTTCCTAATGGAAACATTTTCTTCCACAATTAAATTTATAGGAAGACACACCTAAAAGAAGGAATTTCTGAGTTCCCATTTTTGATGCAGTGGGTTAAGAATCCAGCTGCAGTGGCTTGGGTCACTGCAGAGGCAAGGGTTTGTTCCCTGGCCCAACACAATGGGTTAAAGGATCTGGTATTGCCCCTGCTACAGTGTGTGGGTAGCAGCTGTGGCTCGAGTGCAGTCTTTGGCCCAGGGACTGCTATATGCTGCAGGTGCAGCCATTAAAAATTTTTAAAAATAGTTAAAATGAAGGAATTTCAAATTTATGCCTCTGTGCTTTAGTTGCAAATGCAGGTGTGGATGCTTAATGACACATGAACTCAAGAGCAGTGCTCAGTGATTGGAAATGCAGGAAAATGTTAACAGTGCTGAAAATGAGACTCCTCTGGAGGATAAGGGCAGAGGAAAGGACAGTGCACTAGGAGTTGGGGAAGCTGGCCCTACGCCTGCTCTGCTATAAAACCACTGCTATGAATTTTGGCAAGTTGCCTAATTAACCTCTGTGAGCCTGATGCTAAGACTACTTTTACTTCCTACTCTGCCACTCCTCAGATGAAATGTTGTCTGTAAGCAGGAGGAGGTAAGAGGGCCAGTTCTTATTTGGAATGAGAAGGGTGCCAACATAGTTAGGAGACTCTAGCCCAATTTGGAGTTTTGTTTCTGCCACTCAAAAGAAGAGTGCACAAACTGAGAACTTGTACACAAACAGGTTTCCCTATTAGTATTCTTATTCTTATGACAGTGCCTTTTTGAGATGCAGACGTCCACCTTCCTCCCCAAATTATTTATCAACATTTTCTGTGGGTCAAACACCATAATAGAAGTAACTGGGGGAGTTCCCGTTGTAGCTCAGTGGGTACAGAACCCTACTAGTATCCATGAAGATGAGGGTTCGATCCCTGGCCTCACTCAGTGGATTAAGGATCTGGCACTGCCACAAGCTGCAGAGTAGGTCACAGACATGGCTTGGATCTGGCATTGCTGTGGCTGTGGCTGTGTTCGTAGGCCGGCAGCTGCAACTCCAATTCGACCCCTAACCTGGGAACTTCCATATGCCTCAGGTGCAACCCTAAAAAGGAAAAAAAAAAAAAGTAACTGGAAAAGAGTCTAAAACTTGTTAGTATACAGAAGTCTAGGAAGTCTAAAATATAATGTGTATGCTTGGAGTTTTCTGTGAACTTCATTCTATCCTAAATAAATTAAAAGGCAGAAAACCCTATGCTACACAGGGCTCATTTTGTATAAACAGCATAATTGTTATTAACCATATTGCATTTTTTGTTTTAGCTCAGTGCAAACAAGGCACCTACTCATCAAATGGGCTTGAGACATGTGAATCGTGTCCACTGGGCAGCTATCAGCCAGCATTTGGTTCCCGAGGGTGCCTCTCATGTCCAGAAAACACTTCGACTGTGAAGAGAGGAGCCGTGGACATTTCTGCTTGTGGAGGTTATCAGAGTCTTAGACATTGCTCTCTTTGCAAGCCTCCTAGGTTCTCTGCATGGAGGAGGGGAATATTTTCAGCCAAACCATATGTCTACTGTGTGCAAAGAATGTAAATAACTGTCTCTTCAAAGAGAGTGTCTTATATTCAGCCAGTCAATATAAACACCGTGGTGGTGCAATTAAGAACTCCAAAGAAATGCAAGGCATGGTCCCAGACCTCAACATTAGCAGCCATGTGGCTGAGTGCTATGATAGCAGTACGTCTCAACTAGGAGCTTAGATCCCTCACTTATAAAAACATCGTCATGGAGGGCTTGTTACAACACAGATCACTGGGCCCTACCCCAGAATTTTTAATTCAGCAGGTGAGGTGTGGGGCCTGAGAATCTGCATGTCTAACTAGTTCTCCAGTGGTGCTGATTTCTACTTCCAGGGACCGCACATTAAGAATCCCTGGGTTTAAACAGAAATAAAAAGATGAGAGTTCCATTTTTCAAATACTTGTAACATCTTTGCAAGTGCTATTTTCCAGCAGTGTAAAAACTGGAAGACAGAAACCAAAATAAAGGATGAAAACTTAGAATGACAATGAAACTAGGTCTGACAGTCAAGGTCAGCCTATTGCCAGAAACTCCAAAAAAAAAAAAAAATGAAGTTTTTGGCCTCCTCCTGCTACATCACTGGTAACAGAACAAGCATGCCTGGCTACAAGATGACTTTAAAAAAAAAAATTGTGTATCTTCCCCATTCTTTATATCCTTACTTAAAAACCTAAGGTCTCTGGCAATCTGATATATAAAAACTTCCCTTTTCGATGAGTGGTGTTTTTAAGAAACCAGTCTGCTGGTTCCCTATTCCCTCAAGCTGCAAACACACACACACACACACATACACGCGTGCACGCGCACACACACACACACGCATGTGTCCCTCCCACCCTTATTGCAACCCCGTCATATATACATGTGCATCCAGTTAGAGACTGAGATTCCTAGAAAATAAATGCTTAGGATGTTTGAGTACAGTGGAGGGAAGGGGGCGGGGAGTATCCAGCATTGCATCCTGGGAGTTGTAGTCCTCATAAATTAAGTGCTACAGGGAATACATACTTTGAGTTTTAGGTTTTTATATGCACCATCTGTTTGAATCACAGTAGATGAAAGCATCTTAGACTTGAGGAATTGAACGAGTAATGTTCATCAACCTAATGTTTCAGTGAAGAGCTGGGAAGAGAATTTAATTAGGACCTGCTTGAAACTTGTAAACCCTGTGCATTGTGAAACACCAGCTGTGGACTTTTTAATTAAAAGTCAAACACAGCCTCACATTATGGTTGAAGAAGATCTACCAGTGACTCTTATTTTGTCAGTATACAAGCTAAGTTTGGAAGAAATTCTGCAGGAAAAAGTCCTCCCTCTCTCTTACTTTCTTTCCACCCCTCCCTTCCTCCAACCACAAAAGCAGTTAGAATTTTTACAGTGAAACAAGTTCATATTTGACATTTTTTTTTCTTTAACTTTCCAAATAAGCCTTGAGGTTTTCTAATACCAAATTACTGCAATTAAGTAATTATAATTCCCGGAAAATCTCTAAACTTCTGGTAACTGCTCCATTTCTCCTAATATTCCTAGCAATGTTTAACCACATTCTATTTGTCCTGAGTGGGAATTGATAACAGCAAAATGACACTTTCCCCTGCAGTGCTGGATAAATACCATTTTACTTTTACTTTAAGTGTGTGTGAGTACTAAAATGGTCTCATATATTTTCCTTAGTTTTCAACCTCCTCCCTGCCTCCTCTTTATCTCTTTTTCTGTATTAATTTTTATGGGCATGTCATAGGGTTTCTTTTATTTTTTGCTAGGGTATCACTTTTTGCATTCTTCAGCCTCTTGAACTTACAATATCATTAATGAATACAGCAATTATATATTTTATTACTATGTTAACATAATGTAGCAGTCTTTGTACTTTTAATTTTTTTTTCACTTATTAGGATTATTAAATAATCTTGAGTTTTTGGTTACAAAACTCAAAAGTCTGAAATTTTTCAGTTTTTTTTAATGATTTTTATCTAAATAATATGTCCCATAAGTGATTTTTTGGTGATGGTGTTGTTTATATGTGGTCCCATTACAAGGAAAGATTATCTATGGAGCAAGATAACATTTCTTATCCTGACCCTCTAGGATGAAGTTAAAAGGAGGCTCAGAATGAGAGGCTTTGACTTGTGGCTTTGTCATAGGAAACTGACTTAAAAGGCAAACCCCATGTTGTTCCATGGCTGTGTTTATTCCTTAATACCATCAGGGGTTACTTTTTATGTGGCCATTTCAATGCTCTATTTTCAATTCTATTTAAATATAATTTTGAGCATATTTAGATTTTTTTCCCCCTTTCTCTACAATAGAAGAGATGAGAAGGATTTTTTTCCTTTTTTTTTTTTTTTGACTTAGAAACCGTAGTTTCTTTGGCTAAGATTCAAAATGAAATTTTCTCCCTTCTTTTCTTATGACATTAATACATTAAGAACTATGTCATGTGTGTATTTAATATTATATAGTAGATAGTGCTATTATGTATATGTGTATATTTATACATTCATGTATAAATTTTATGTTAAATTATATGTTTAAATTTTAAATATAAAATGCATATCAAATGCTGATTTAATATAAATTATAATTAATTATGTATTAAATGCTGATTATCCACTCCTGGAAACTATATTTGTGATGACAGTTGTCTGCACTTGGAATGTAATCTGAATTAATTTCCACATAGAGATTTATTTTATGCTTTCTAGGTCAAAAGCAAAGTTTTATAGACATCACAACAACATGTTGGCTCTATTGAGATGCCAATTAGCTTTTGGTTTTTAATCCTAAGATTTTCTTATTATATCAGTGTTAAGTTTTGAATATTATAGTATGTAGTGTAATTGTGTACTAAAATTGATAATCTCATTGTCAATTTTTTAGGGTCATGATCTTTTTTTTCAGATTTTAATAGTGATTTTTGTTTTTTCCATTGTAGCTGGTTTAGTGTTCTATCAGTTTTCTACTGTACAGCAAGGTGACCCAGTTACACATACACGTATACATTCTTTTTCCTCACGTTACCATGCTCCATCATAAGTGACTAGATATAGTTCCCAGTGCTAATCAGCAGGATCTCATTGTTTATCCATTCCAAAGGCAATAGTTTGAATCTATTAACCCTAAATTCTCAGTCCATCCCCCTCCCTCCCCCTCCCTCTTGGCAACCACAAGTCTGTTCTCCATGTGCATGAGTTTCTTTTCTGTGGAAAGGTTCACTTGTGCCGTATTTTAGATTCCATACTCTATCTTTTAAGGGTAAATTTGTACTGAAAAAATGTGCAAAAAATTGTTTAACTCATTATAGCATCTTAGGTTTTTATATTTCTAGCATATCAGATACACTCATAGGAATCCTCTCAAACAGAAATGTTATATTTTTATCAGTGGAAGGTTATGCTTTAAATTAATTAGCTATTTGGAAGGTACCTTTTTCAAATAGGCAGTCATTTTTGGAAACCTGAGATCCAGAAAACACATTTTAAAAGTCTGTAGGCTTATATTATGTTTGTGCAAATCTCAAGCCTCTAGTAACAGAGCAATTCATTTATTCTTGGTGAAACAAAAATACTTATAGTTTAAAACTTTTCTTGAATATAACAAATGCAGCCACCAGAAATATTTTCTACTAAATATGCATTAAAATCTATATCATCTCCTATCTCTTGATTCAAAACCAACTTTCTGTCAGTTGGCTATGCAACAGAGCTCTTTTGCAAAAGATTTGGGTGGATGCTTTTGCTGAAGAAATTTGATCTATCTTGAGATAACAACAAATGTGTTATCATTTATTTCATGTTTATTGCCATACCAAAAAAAATATTAAAGATGCATTCACTTGGACTATTCTGTTCCCTAGAGCATCTCTAAATTTTTAAACCATGTTGGTAATTATTTCTTCTATAATAATATTTATTACCAAGAATCCAAAGCCCAAATTGTAAGTATGCTCATGTCCCCAAATATTTCCTTGTATTCTATCTTTTATACTTAAATATATGCAGACAAGTCTCAATATTTCCTCAGTTTATAATGGTTTTAGGTCACCCAAATGACTCCAGTTCACATACTCCACCTGAATTTATCTTTGGATCACAGTTTAAAACCCCAACCCAAGGATTTACTTATGGGTACCCTAATATCCCTCTGCCAGATATAACCAAAATATATTGAAGAAAATCCAAGCTTGTATTATGTTTAGGACTCTTTTCTTATATTCCACCAAATATTGGCAAGAGAATTTTAAACTTGGTTAAATGACAATGGTTAACTGCGTGTTGCTTTTGAAAGGCGTGTGTAACACAAAATTATATTAAAATGTTTAAAAATAGGAGTTCCCTTTGTGGCTCAGGGGTAACAAACCCAACTAGTATCCGTGAGCATGCAGGTTTGATCTTTGGCCTTGCTCAGTGGGTTAAGGATATAGCATGGCCGTGAGCTGCAGTGTAGGTCGCAGATGCGGCTTGGATCTGGTGTGGCTATGGCTATGGTGTAGGCTGGCAGCTGCAGCTCAGATTCAGCCCCTAGCCTGGGAACCTCCATATGCCATGGGTGTGGCTCTAAACAGAAAAAAAAAAGGTAAAAATTAAAAAAGACCCCTAGTAAATAATAGACAACTATATGAGAGGAATAAACATTTCTGATAAAAAAATGCAACTTATCAAAATGCAAATTAAAATAACAGTGCGATTCCATTTTTATCTTCAAATAGAAAAAATATTAAATGATCATTTTCAATGCTAGTGAGCCTGCCGTGAGGAGGGCAGTTTTATACACAGCCAATGGGACTATAAATTGGAATTATGTTTTTTTAATGATTCAAGCATGATATATTTATGGCTTTAAATTTTCATATTTTTTGAGTTAACTAGTCAACTACTCAAATTCAACTGTTATCCCAAGGAAATAATCAGAGTTATATAAAAATATTTATGTATAAAATTTCATGTCAGCATTATTTATAATAGCAAATAATTAAAACAACCTAAATGTTCAATAGCAGAGGAAATGTGAAATTATGGTCTGTCAATCAGATGTAATATTTTTCATTTATTAAACATGATGTTATTTAATGATTTTGGGGAATGATGTGGGAAATGCTTGAGTATAATATGAAGTGGAAAAATCAGAATGCAATGTTATGTGGCTAATTCTGAATTTTTTTTTTTTTGAGTTCATGTGTATTGCTAAAGATGGGAAGGAAACGACAAAATGTTTATCTCAGTGATAAAATGGTCTGGGTATTAAATGCATGCAGAGCAAATGTTAGCAATTTGGTAGCTTTCTTACAACCGAAGGTTAATGTACCTCTCTTAGATTGGGGTATATTGTATCATAGGCACAAAGGATTTGTTCTTTCTTTTGCAGTGCCTTGTCCAGTGGGTGAATTCTCTCGTTCTGGGTTAATGCCCTGTTATCCATGTCCTCGAGACTACTACCAACCCAATCCAGGGAAGTCCTTCTGCTTATCTTGTCCTTTCTATGGAACCACAACCATCACCGGTGCCAGATCCATCACAGATTGTTCCAGTAAGATGATATCCTTCATTTCTTATGTAATCCTCGGTTGGAGACTTCTGTTGATCTGTGTGGTAGCTTCAATTCTGAATATTACTATTTTCAGTGCATGTGGGTGTCTGGATGTGTTAAAATGTCCTTTTGAGGTCTTTTTGATGACAGTGACTCAGAGATTCTCATTTTGGCAGTGTTGGGCTTTATAACTTCTAAATTTCTAACAGTCTAGAATTTAATGACACATTCCATCCATCTCTATGTTTCTTTTCTATATTACCAAATCAAAATACATGTGGCTTTACCCACTCTGAGAATTAGAATGTTGACTATGGTATTTAAGTAATGTTTACTTATCGGAAATATATCCAGTATACAAATATGTTTTTTAAATCCTTTTCCATTAATTTTATTAGGTTTTAGTTCAACTTTCTCAGCAGCAGAGGAGAGCGTAGTGCCTGTCGCTGCTCCTGGACATATCAAAAAGAAGTATGAAGTCAGTAGTCAGGCAAGTCCATTTTATACTTAGAAAGTTTTCTCTAATGGAATGCTTGGAAAACAGTTTGTCCTTATATATGTCACACAGAGGAAAACAACCAGAGGCGAAACTTCAAGTAACCAAGACTTATGAGTATTATCAATGAATAATTATATTCGCTTATAATATGAATTTTCCAAAAATACAGTATTATAAGTTCTGAGTAACCAAAAATGGAATTTTTTTCCCATCAATGTCTGGCATAGAGATTTGTAGACATGAAGCATCTTTTGATTCACTAATAATTAATACTCACCGTAAGCATAATCCATCATTTGAGTACGAGCATTTGAAATAGCCAAAGACTTGTCTGACTAGAGCTACTCAGCCTTTGTGAAAGTTATTTAAATTTTTTGGCCAGTAAAAAAAAAAAAAAAATCATGTATTGAGCAATGTATGATTGAATTTGTTTGCCAGCAAAAAAAAAAAAAATTGGAGTAAGTCATGGGTTTTTTAAAAATTAAGAAACTTGACTCATGAACATAATTACATTGTTTTCCCTTTGTTAAAGACTAGTTAAGCCCAATTATTTTGAATGATTCAGCCATTAGTCTGAATGCACCTTGTCCAATGTCATAATACATTCCTTGGCTTTAAGTATTTTTTTTTTTGGCTTTAAGGATTTTTAGGGAGTATAATGAGGTTATATTTCTTATTTTAACTTTTCTACATCCTCACATCCAAACACACTCACTTACAACGACTTTGTAAGCCATATTTGAAACTGAACCTAATGGACACACAAATTTGTAAGACCAACTGGAGTAAGTTGATAGAATATCAACCCTGCAGATGTATTAGAATCCACTGGCGAACTTTAAAAAGTAGTGATGCACAGATACCACTTCCAGAGATGCCCAGTTTAGATGATCTGGGTTGCGCCCTGTCCTAAGTATACTTTTTCAACACCTCAAATGGAGCCTAACATGCAGCTAGCATTTAGAGACACTGCCTGGGCTTATCAGAATGACACACAAGAAACAGAAACAGACTCAAAGATTTTGAAACCAAACTTGTGGTTACCAAAGGGGAAACGCTTTGGGGAGGGATAAAATGGGAGGTTGCAATTGACATATACACACTATGATAAATGGAATGGATGAGTAACAGGGACCTACAGTATAGCACAGGAAAGCTACTCAATACTCTGTAATGACCCATGTTGAAAAATGACCCATATATGTAACTGATGCACTTTGCTGTACAACTGAAACTAACACAACATTATAAGTCAACTATACTCCAATAAATTTTTTTAAAGAAAGAAAACAAATAACGTTTAGCCTTTGTGCCCATATATGGCAGGTACCAACGTTATGCAGGCTGCAGTCTAGCTGGACTTAACCTGAAAACAGCACCCAGCTGTCTAACATTGCAAATCTACTAACTCCCTACTCAGAATTGCTTTGAAACGAGTAGTGTTTTGTCTCTGATGAATTTCTTTTCTACCACTGGTAGGTTTTCCATGAATGTTTCTTAAACCCCTGCCACAATGGTGGAACCTGCCAACAACTTGGGCGTGGTTATGTGTGTCTCTGTCCACCTGGATATACAGGTAACACAGAGGAATGCAAATCTTAATGTATTTTTAATACATTGTCATACATCATTGTGACTTGTAGTATCACACTTTGAAGCATTAAAAATAAATGCTGTAAGATAACATTAGACGGTATCAATGCACAAAAATTTGGAAACTAGTAAGTGAAAAAAGTATACATATCTTATGAATGACACTTTTCTTTGCACATTTTGGAGGAAGAATAAACAATCATCTTCTCTCTGAAAAAGTCACATCATAACTCACAGTTTTAATTGGAATATTGTTCCAGAGGCCATGTCCAAGAGTGCATTCTAACACAAATTAAATGCATGACATTCAACGTAGAACAGATTGTCCAGGGTAAACATTTTTAAACAAACTCCAGTTTCTCTTATTTGCTTCACACGAATGGAAGTTCTTGTGAATAGCCACAATTTGTTACTTTATTTCTATCTTTCTGGAAGCTGTGCTTGGAAAAGCAGTATGGCTTTGAACTTGATTATGTAGGAATTATGTAAGAATTATGTTTCCCTGCAATTTGGTTCACATTCCAATTCAGCCCAGAAACATAATTTTTGAGGAGAAATAAACTATATCTTCAAGTTGTAATTTATTTAAAATACTTTCCTGTTTTCTTACAGAAATACAGTTTTACCTTTTTTTTGTTTCATGCAACCAATTTAAGTATTTTTAATGAGAGAAGTGGTATTTAAATAAAAGAATTCACCACAAAATAAGCAAAAGAGAATTGGAAAACAAAATACAGAATATTGTCATTCCATTTATTTCAGTTTGTGTGCATGTGTGTATGTTTCAATTTTTATAAAAATTTTTGTCCCACCATTCTATAAGAAATAGTTTTCTTGTCCTAGAATTTTATATGTTAGTGGTGGTTGAGAAAATGCATAATGTAGGACAATGATTCTCAAATTTTGATGTATATCAGAATCATCTGAAGACTTCTTAAAACAGATTGCTGGACCCCAACCCCAGGATCTCTGATTCAGTAGGTCTAGGGAAGCTCTGAGAATTTGCATTTTTATCACATTCCCAGGGGATTACTGATGCTATTGGTCCAGAAGGCACATTTTGAGACCTGCCCTCCCCCACCGCTAATGTAAAAGAAGATGGGTTTTGGCAGAGCTAGTCCATAGATAGCCTAGGAATGCCCTGTGGGAAGATGTACCCCACTCTAGGACACCTGGCATATGAGCTGAGATCTGGCAAGATTTCACCCCACCCCCACTCCTCAGCCACATGGCCTTCGTAGCTAGTATATATGACTCGATATTTTTTACTTTGGAATTAAACTAATTCCTGATTCCATTTTATGCTTCCAGATTTCCCTTTTCGCCCTCTACTTCTAACTTGGGATCTTTTTGCTGTCTTTTATGTATCCTTTTAAATATATTTTAAATCTGCTTATAAAGAAGTAATACCTTTATTAAACACTTAACTAGATGGTCGCACTTAACAAATATTACCTTTTCCATCACCGTTATCATTCCCCATAAATTCAGATTTGGGGGATGATTACCTTTAAATGATCATACTTCTGTTTCTGTTCATCCTCTCTTTGACTGACCTTCAGGGTTTGGTTTGCATTTTAGGTTTAAAATGTGAGATAGACATTGATGAATGCAGCTCATCACCATGCCACAACAATGGAATTTGTAAAGACCAAGTTGGGGGATTCGTTTGTGAATGCCCATCTGGTTACACAGGTAAGGGGGGAAGTCTCTCGTTTTAACAACATAGACCTTAGCATTGTTAAAATGATGAAATATCACCTCACACCTGTGAGAATGGCTATTCTCAAAAGATAAGCGATAACAGAGCTTGTGAGGACATGGAGAAAAGGGGACCCTTGTGCATTGTTGGTGGGAATGTAAATTGGTGTAACCACCAAGGAAAACAGCATGGAGGTTCCCCCCCCCCAAAAAAAAAAGTAGAATTACCGTATGATCCAACAATCCTTATGGGTGTCCATCAAAGGAAGTGAAATCACTCTCTGAAAGACATATCTGCACTTCCACGTTCACTGCAGCATTATTCACAATAGCCAATGGCCAAGACGTGGAAGCAACCTAAGTGTACATCAAGGGATGACTAGATACAGAAGGTGCCATATAGTTGGGTAGGTAGATAGATAAGCACATATAGTAGAATATTAGTCAGCAAATAATTATATTCGGCAAAGGGCAATATTTTTCACAAGTATGTTTTCCATGATTTCCAATCATTCTGCTTTTACACCTGAACAACTTACTTGAAAACAATGTTTTAAATTCCTTTCAGATTTCCTCCAGCTCAGATACTCTGTGATTTTTGCAGGTCACCTTTGCGAAGAAAACATAAACGAGTGTAGCTCCAGTCCTTGTTTGAATAAAGGAACTTGTGTTGATGGCTTGGCTGGTTATCGCTGCACGTGTGTGAAAGGATACATGGGTAAGATGTTTCCACTCTTCCTCATTGTCTTGGAGTCCAGTAAAGCACCACAAATGATTCATTAACCCTATATACACATAACATTATGCATGCCAATGTTACTCTTCTGATTGTATAACTGCGCTGTGATTTCATTAGAGAAAGCCCTTATTTTTGAGAAAATTCACACTGAAGTATTTAGGGTAAAAGGACATCAGGTCTACAATTTACTCTCAAACAGTTAAGAAAAACATCTTGTACTTGTGTGTGGATATATGTGTGTGTAAAGACAGAGACAGAGAGAGAGAAGACATGAGTTTATATGATAAGACAAACACTCAAGAAGGAACTGGAGATAAATTAGATAAAATCATATTGTAAATGGATGCCAAATTATAGGGTTAAATATATATGTATGTATGTGTATATCGGTGTGTGTGTGTGCGCGCGTATTTACACACACACACGCACACACACACAGTTCTAAAGTCCAAAAACAAAAATATAAGTGAAGGAAATAGGGTCAAAGAAACAGAGGAAAACACTGAACTAAATTTGCTAGTTTTATATTTTAACATCATCTCAATTAGATATTCATTACTAATGTTAGTTGCAGAAAGAGGTAAGATAAAAAAAGAGCAGATCACCAAAAACACCATCCTAAAATGATTTAGAAAAGCCAGAGTTGTTAAAGAATGGATCTCAAACAAGTTTGGTAGGCCAGTGGCTCTGCAGCCTCCATTCCCATCATCTAGAAGCGGCATCCTCCAAGGAATCAATACCTGAGCCCAGCTCTCCCAGGGGGTTAACAAGTGAGCTCTTTCTCATCCTCATCCATCCCCAGGCCTGCACTGTGAAACAGAAGTCAACGAATGCCAGTCAAACCCGTGCTTAAATAATGCAGCCTGTGAAGATCAGCTTGGGGGGTTCATGTGCAAATGCCCACCTGGATTTTTGGGCACCCGGTGTGAGATAAATGTGGATGAGTGTCTCAGTCAACCATGCAAAAATGGAGCTACCTGCAAAGATGGTGCCAATAGCTTCAGGTAAAAGACCAAGTCTGGCTCTTTTCACTATTTTTATTTTCTTAACTGTTCAGACGTTTTGCAGTCTTTACAGGGTGTTACTTTGAGTCCCCAGGATAAGCTGTAGCAGAATCTTCCCACCACCTGATATTCTGATTCCCTAAGTCTGGAGTGAAGTCTGTAATTTTAAAATAGGCGACCTGTATACTTTAAGTTCTCCAATGACTCTGATGTGCAGCCAGATTTGGGAACCACTGCTCTATACTTGGGGAGTCACAGAAGATGAACGGAAGCACAGTTATACAGAAACATATTCAGAGGCACTGTACAGATCTCAGTTTTGAATGTTCTGTGTTTTAGCTAAGTTTTCCCACTAGGTAAAATCAAAAGGACCTGTGTGATCATACCATCACAGCATCATTCTACATGCTGTGACCATGGCTTTTAAACATTTGTTTTTAGTTTAGCAACCCTTGGTTCCAAAGAAGTCTAATAAGAGTGTAAACAAATAAAATAATAAAAGCTAAGCTTTTGTGGTTGGAAATAGTCTTATGTGTTGAGGGGGAAGACTTTGTCTTCCTGAGGCGGCTCTTAGGGTGGCAGTAGAATAGTTTGAAAACTAGCATTTGAAGTTCCCGTCGTGGCACAGTGGTTAACGAACCCAACTAGTATCCACGAAGACTCGGGTTCGATCCCTGACCTTGCTCAGTGGGTTAAGGATCCAATGTTGCCATGAACTGTGGTGTAGGTCTCAGACATGGCTCAGATCCTGCATTGCTGTGGCATAGGCCAGCAGCTTCAACTCTGATTTGACCCTTAGCCTGGGAACTTATATATGCCAAAGGTGTGGCCTAAAAAGACAAAAAGAAAAGCAGCATTTTTCTTTTTATCATTATGAAGTCTGCCCTGTTCCATCCCTTCCCACTTGTAGGATCTGTGGCTTCTGCGGTACAAAAGACTGACTTATCTTCCTCGCGGAATCTTAGGAAAATTTATTGTCCTCAAAAAGCAACTGATTCTATAAGTTTTCAAAAGTTAAAAGCAAAAAAAAAAAAATTAAAAAGAGGTCTACCCCAGTTTCAATGTTTGCCAGTCCCCTTCCAGTCCAGCCTCCTGCCATTACCATCCCCCACCAACGAGCCAGGATGCTGCCCAGAAGAAATAGGAAGTCGGTTCTGCCCATGAGACTTTAGCTCTCACTGTGGAGATGAGGTCTTATCAGTGTAGCATCCCCTTTGTGTAGATGAAAGATTTTTATCTCTTCTGGCATACAGCATGTAACCCCAGGCAATGAGAAGTTTCCAGATGAATATTAAGAGTTCCACACTCTCCCCAGGGTCCTAGACACTGATGAATACCAAATTTGTCTAAATCCTAACTAGAGGAAAGGTGAAGGTAAACTCTTCTAATTCAAAAGGAATGTTAGTTGCCACCAAAGTGAATCTCTTTCATAGACAAGGATATTGAACTGCTATGATGATATTGAGCATGGACAGATAAAGATGAGTGAAATTCTAGCCAAAATAGATTTACTGTCAAATACAGAGAACTCAGTAAAGATTCCCACCAATTCCAACTGAGATTTTCTTTTAAACCCCCAAATACCATTTATTCATATTATCACCTTTAGGCCAATATCAAAGAGGTCCTCATATACGCATGCTAGTAACAATATTAAGTACATTTATTATACAAGACCTTTTCACTTAAAAAATATGTACGTACACAAAATTACAAAGAATAACAAAACTCCGGCTCTCATCACAGTAGTTATCAAACCTTAGCCTTTTGCCATGTTTGATTCATTTCGTTTGTTTTAAGGAAATAAATTCTAAAGGTAAATTTGATCTCACACACACACACACACACACACACACACACCCCTCTTTTTTTCTGGTAATAATCACTGTCCTGAAATGGGTGTATATCTTTCTCATTAAGACTTTATATTTTACTACATATATGACTTAATAAACAGTATTAATATAGTTTTACATGTTAGATAAATGATATTGTACTGTATCTGTATCCTTTTGCATTTTGTGTTTGTTTCTCCACTTAACACAACATGTTATCAGGGTTGATAGATTTGGCTCTAGCTTGCTCATTTCAACTGCTTATTAGTATTCTATTGGATGATTATACCATGGTTTCTTTTCCCATTCGCCTCTCCATGAACATGTAGGATGATGCTCTGTTGTTGCATTTGTGGCACGTGTCCTCGTGCACCTGGGCAGTAACCTCCTAGTGTTCACACTAGAGATGGACATACACGGCTCTGGAAAGGCAAACCCTCCACTTCCTTTCCATTGCCCAGTGGTAGTGCTCCTCACTGAGATTTCCCATTTCATGACGCCTTTGCCAGCATTTGACTCTATCAGACGTATTTTCCATTCTGAGGGTTTAAAAGGTTTGTTGCATACTACAGAGACTATGTGGCATACTGATTAAGAACAAGGCACTGATGGAGAACAGACTCGTGGTTGCCAAGGGGAAGGGGGGGGGACTGGGATGGATGGGGAGTTTGGAGTTAGTAGATGCAAACTATTACATTTAGAATGGAAAAGCAATGAGGTCCTGTTTTACAGCATAGGGAACTATATCCAGTCCCTTGGAATAGAACATGACGGAAGATAATATGAGAAAAAGAATGTGTGTATATATATGGCTGGATCACTTTGCCATACAGCAGAAATTGGTACAACCATATAAATCAACTATAATTTAAAAAATGCAAAAAAACCTAGAAGACATATAATCTGTGGAAGATATACATAAATATCATAGTTATGTTTGGGGTTTATATCTCTCATACTATATAGATACAGATATGGATATCTATATAGTATATCTAGATAGATAACAGAGTATAGTAATGGAATATTATTCAGTAATTAAAAAAACAAAAGAAATCCTGCCATTTTGACAACGTGGATGAACCTGGAGGGCATCGTATTAAGTGGGATAAGCCAGAAAGAGAGAGAGACAAATCACTTATGTGTGGACACTAAAACAAACAACAGTTTAAAAAAATTTTTTTTAATTTAAAAATAAAACAATAAAACAACAACAACAACAAAACAGTGAAACTCATAGAAACAGAGAATCTGATGGTGGTTGCCAGGGCTTTGGGGAAGATGTTGGTCAAAGGGTATGGACTTCAGTTGTAAGATGATTAAGTTATGAGGATTTAATTACAACGTGATCACTCTAGTTAATCATTCTGCATTATATATTTGAAATCTGCTAAGAGTGTAGCTCTCAAGCATTCTCACCAAAAAAACCCCCAAAACCCAGTAACCACGTGACGTGATAGATGTGTTAACTCAATTGTAATAATAATTTCACAATGTATATGTACATCAAATCATCCCATTGTACTTGTTAAATACATTACAATTTTATTTATCCACTAGCTCTGAATAAAGCTGGGGGAGTGGGTGGGAAATAATAACCACAACAAGAAAGACACCCAGACCTTGTATGGAATTTAAGCAGGTGCTTCCTAACTAGTAATATAAGATTAAAATATTTCAGGACCTGTTTAAAAAAAAAAAAAAAAGGCACTAGATTGAGGTCAAAGTCCTCCTCTACCACTTAGTAACAAGAGGACTTGATCAAATTAACCTCTCTGAGCCACAATTTACTCATCTGTAAAGTGAGAAGAAGAAGAATATTACTTCATTATTATAAGGCTGATTAATGTATGCAAAGCCTTTAGGAGAGCATTGGACATTCTATGTTTTTTCTTAGCACTTCTGTGGGGAGAGGCATTCCCAGTATATGAATACTCACCTTGGAAAAAAAAAAAGATTAAAAAGTCCTATTGGTAAACAATAAAAAAAAATAAATAACCTTGACCAGAACTACTTTCTAACCTATTTTTGCTACTACAACATTCCAAATATATGTTGTCTTAAGTAGGTTTATTTTAATGAACTGAAAAAAATGTAGCAGTAAAGCACAGTTTTAATGTGGAAAATATGTCTCAGCATTTCAGGGTCTTTTTTTAAAAAATTCAATTTAAAGTGAAAAAAAGAAAAATGAAAACAATTCACCCATTTCTCTCACCTCCCACCCCCTGCCTCTGGGAACTACCAGTTCTATAAACTTGAGATATGTGTGTATATTTATATAAATACATATATTTATATGCATATATTCCACATGTAAGTGCAGTCATATTAGCATTTCAACTTTTCAGTCTTTTAAGACAATATCGTCATTAATGGGAGACTTCTAAGGCTTTTTTGCAACTATTCTTATTGTTACAACATTTTGTCTTCTTTCAGGTGCCTGTGTGCAGCAGGCTTCACAGGGCCCCGTTGTGACTTGAACATCAATGAATGTCAGTCTAACCCCTGTAGAAATCAGGCCACCTGTGTGGATGAGTTAAACTCATACAGTTGTAAATGTCAGCCGGGATTTTCAGGCAGCAGATGTGAAACAGGTATGTGTGAACTCACTGTTATTAGTAATGATACTTAACAAGGGTGGCATGATAGCGTCAACTTTTACCTGCACATACACCAAAAACTCTGTGAAGCATTTTGTGCTTAGTGTCATCTTCCCAGCCACCCAGTAAGCTGGGTAATGTTGTCTCCAGTAACCCAGGTGTGAGGATGTTGAAGCTTAGAGATGTAAGGGGGAATGGGAGCAAATCAAATTTAGCAGAACTCTGTGTTCTGCAGGTCTAGAAAGGACATTTTGAAAACTCACTTGATTTAGAAAACCAGAGACCATGAATGTGTTTGAGAATCAAGGCTAAATCGCTTTCTCAGAGCACTGGAGTCTATAGGCCTTGTGTTCTGTTGAGTCGGGGGAATGTGCAGGCTTAGAGCAAAGCCAAACTCTTCATGAAATGGGGAGGAGCCAGAGCCCAGAGCAGGGATGGTGGGTTGCCCTGGCAGTGACCCCTCCTTCTCCTGCAACATCAGTTACTCCACTTTGCTGAGTCATTCTCATCAGCACATGTGCGCTGAGCATCTCATCTTTAATGACTCCGCAGCCCTACCTCTTCATCCAATTATTCCCCATTTCTTCACTTCCTTCCACTTCCCTCTCTTAGATATTCACTGATGGCTTTGTTTAAAAAGAAGTTGTTAAACGAAAAAGAAACAACTCGCAGATATAGAAAACAAACTAGTTGGAGTTCCCATTGTGGCTCAGTGGTTAATGAATCTGACTAGCATCCATGAGGACACGGGTTCAATTCCTGGCCTCTCTCAGCGGGTTAAGGATCTGTGTGTTGCTGTGAGCTGTGGTGTAGGTCGCAGACGTGGCTCAGATCCCCTGTTGCTGTGTCTGTAGTGTAGGCCTGTGGCTATGACTCTGATTTGACTCCTAGCCTCGGAACCTCCATGGGTGCAGCCCTAAAAGACAAAAAAAAAAGAAGAGAAAGAAAACAAAATAATGGTTACCAGTGGGGAGAAGGAAGGAGGGAGGGGCAAGATAGGGCTAGGGTAGTTACAAGGTATAAACTGCTAGGTATAAAATAAATAAGCTTCAAGGATATATTGTACAGTGCAGGGAAGCTAGCCAGTATTTTATGGTAACTATAAATGGAATATAACCTTTAAAAATTCTGAATCATGGAGTTCCTGTCGTGGCTCAGTGGAAATGAATCTGACTAGCATCCATGAGGATATGGGTTCGATCCCTGGCCTCACTCAGTGGGTTAAGGATCTGGCATTGCCGTGAGCTGTGGTGTAGGATGCAGATGCAGCTTGGATCTGGCGTCACTTGGCTGTGGCATAGGCCAGCAGCTGTAGTGCCCATTCAAACCCTAGCCTAGGAACCTATAATATTATATAAGTTTCAGGTGCACAACATAGGGATTCACATTTTTTTTCTTAGATGCACCTGAAACTTATATAATATTGTAAATAACTAAACTTCAATAAAAATAATAATAATAAAAGACTAAATATAAAAAAGGAATTTTTGTATATTTTGTAAATAACACATACTTAATTTTAAAACTACTTCTCAGATCATTAAATTTACTGGAACAAGCTTCTTTGATAATGGTACTGCTTACTTGCAGGTTGCCTTAGACAATCGAAAAATGCCTCATAAGTGCCATGGTCTGCATACTATTTTTTAGGGAGAAGTGTAGTTGATTTACAGTGTTTTGTTAGTTTCTGATATATACAAACTGATTCAGGTGAATATGAAAATATTCTTTTTCATATTCTTTTCCATTATAGTTTATTATAAGGGATTGAACGTAATTCCCTATGCTGTCTAACAGATGCTCTTGTTTATCTGTTTTATAGATAGTAGTTTGTATCTGCCAATCTCAAACTCCTATTTTATCCCCCCTTCCTTTTTGATAACCAAAAGTTTGTTCCTGTGTCTCTAAGTCTGTTTCTGTTTTTTAAATAAGTTCATCTGTTGCATATTTTAGATCCCACATATAAGTGACATCATATATTTGTCTTTGTCTGACTTACTTCACTTAATATAATAATCTCATCCATGTGCTACAAATGGCATTCTTCCTTTTTACAGCTGATTAATATTCTGTTGTATGTATACACACACACACACAGACACACACATACATACATACATATATATCTCATCGTTATACAGGCATCTGTCAATGGACGTTCAGTTGTTTCCATGTCTTGGCTATTATAAATAGGGCTGTGAATATTGGAGTGCACATATCTTTTCAAATTAGAGTTTTCTCTGGATATGTGCCCCGGAACAGGATTGCTAGATCATATGGTATCTCCATGTTTAGTTTTTTATGGAACCTCCATACTGTTCTCCGTAGTGGCTGCACCAGTTTACATTCCCACCAACAGGGTAAGAAGTTTCCCTTTTCTTCACACCCTCTCAAGCATTTATGATTTGTAAACTTTTTGATGATGGCCATTCTGAATAGTGTGAGATGATGCCTCCTTGTGGTCTTTGATTTGCATTTCTCTAATAATTAGCGGTGTTGGGCATCTTTTTCACATGCCTATCTGCCATCTGTACTTTTCATACTTTTCTTATTTGCTGCAGAACAGTCTTCAAGTTTTAACCTGGATTTTGAAGTGTCTGGCATCTATGGTTATGTCATGCTGGATGGCGTGCTTCCGTCTCTCCATGCTGTAACCTGCACGTTCTGGATGAAATCCTCTGACATCAACAACTATGGGACACCCATTTCCTATGCACTTGAGAATGGCAGTGACAATACCTTCCTTCTAACTGATTATAATGGGTAAGCAGAGGTGTCAGAAAGGCCCTACTAGGGCTTATCCTGGCATCAAGATAGAACAGACGTGGGGTTTGGGGCAGCAGGGGTGTCATCTGTTCCTGCAGGACAGCAGGGTGACAATAATCAGAGCATCTGAGCAAGTCTATTAAGAAGACCAAGTTTTAGTTATAATACTGTATATATGCTTTTTTTTTTTTTTCGTGTGGCTGCACCTGCAACATACAAAAGTTCCCAGGCCAGGAATCAAACCTACGTCACATCAGCAATGACCTGTGCCACACCAGTGACAATGCCAGGTCCCTAACCTGCCGCACCACCAGGGAATTCCACCTTATATATGTATCTTGTTTTGCTATTTGCTAAGTATTTTCCTACATGTTACTTTACTTGACCTTCACAATAACTTGAGAAAGTAACACTCTTTTCATAGATGGTAAAACAAAGTTTCAGGGAAACTAAATGCTTTGCTCCAAATCTTACACCCTGGGAGTGGACAGAGCTGGTGCTCCCTTATTTATGTATCAGAGCAGCCAAGGGTCAAGGGATTCAGTGTTCAGTAATATTGTTGACCCAAAGGAGACACTTGTATTGAATGTGATCTGTCTATAGTCTCAGGTGTGCACAATGACATTTCTTTATGTCTTTTTTGATCAATTAATTCTAGACACAGGACTCGACCCCAGAAGCAATAGCCTCAGTTGTTTCTCTAATTTTTCACTACTCACTGTTTTTCCTGTCTTAGACACTCACAGACCATCTAAAGCACACAGAGTTTAGCTGAAAACCCGCAGACTTGGGCAGGACTTCTGTCACTGGACATCTGTCTACCCTTCTGATCGCTGAGCTCTCTACTGCCTCAGCCTCTGGGGTCCTTTCCCAACCATGGCTCTTTGACACATGCTAAATCCTTACAAGGCTGAGAGTTTATGCCCTCAGTCTAGATAGATTCTGTGGGGCACTACATGGCCTCTTCATCTCAGATCCACCCAAATTTGTGGCCCTTTGCCACTGAGCAGGTTGCAGGCTTCAGGGGCCCACTGAGTTCTCTTTCATCATTCCACAAAATTCTCACTCTTCTGGTGTAAACTTCCCATACTCAACACCCTCTTCTTAGTGGACTTCAGCTTTCAGAAATAAAATTCAAGAAATTTGCATAATTCTCCCCAAAGCAGAAGGTCTATAAAGAGGAAAACTGTTGCCTGCTTGAATAGGGGGATGGAAATGGGAAAACACAGAGAGGAAAAAATTCATGTTTTTAAAATATCATTTTTTTCCCATAAACATCTTGAATAGGGGCTGAGTTATTCAGTGAATAACTGGCAGTTATTAAGTGAATTCTTACCTTCCTTGTCAATTGTTCCTAAACTTTTCTTCTCCTCCATTTGCTTTTGAAGGTGTTTCACTTTTAACTGTTTGTTAACGTTGACATTTCTCTAATGACATGGTTGTTGGAACCCTCTTGTGGTTGGTCACCATTGCTTAGTTTAAATTTTGCTTTTCCTTGGATAGAGCTACTTTGTCTGCCATATGATTGTTTTGGCAACAGAGAGACAAGACTGGCTTCCCATGAGGTCTCTAAAGTCTATTCCTTATCACAAGAACATACATTCTAGAGGAAGGAAACCAGTCAGACATTTGTATAACTCTCATTCCTTCCATTCCTGACTCACTCTGCAGAATGGAGAGAACAGTTGGTGAATTATCTCAAATTGAATTGACTTCTTCTCATCCTAAGACTTTTTTCCTCCCCTCTGTGTTTAAGAAACATTAACTCATTTTCAGTGACCTACAGTAAAGAGTAATTTGTAAATAAAATCTGTTTCTATGAAATGTGACCAAATGAAGAAGAAAAAAAAGTACTGCTTTTACATGAAGTGCCTTACCCACAAAAAAGAAAAAAAGAAAGAAAAGAAGAAAAATAGCAACATAACCAACAGATGGGATTACAACATATGACTGATGACTGTACCCCCTGGAATCTTTCCACAGCTGGGTTCTTTATGTGAATGGCAAGGAAAAAATAACAGACTGTCCCGCCGTGAATGACGGCAATTGGCATCACATTGCAATCACTTGGACAAGTGTTGATGGAGCTTGGAAAGTCTATATCGATGGGAAATTATCTGACGGTGGTATGGGCCTCTCCATTGGTTCGGCCATCCCTGGTATGTCTTAGTAAAAGAAATATAATTTCATTTAATGCCAGAGGTGGTGGTGCGCTGATAAACATCAAGTGTGCTGGCTTTGTGTCTTTGGTTTCAGACAAAGGTCAACAGTTATCGCTCTCTCATTTCCTAACCCCTGATTATCCTGACTGTGAATTATTAGAAGGCCTTCCTAGGTGAGCTGTGTGACTCTGTGTAAGAAATGACTTTGGGATCTATATTAAGACTACCAAAAAGTATGCTGAACAAACAATGGGTGGTTACTAAACTATCTTCCAAGGAGGAAATTAATTGCTGGGGTTTTTTTTGTTTGTTTGTTGGTTGGTTCTGTTTGTTTTAAGTTTGGTTTGGTTTTGTAATCAGGACCCACAGTATACAAATAGGTCCAGAACACAGGCTGGAGTGCTGCTAATAGCTATCCATCTTTTGTGCCCTTTTTCTGATAGAATTCAAATTCTTCTAAAAATGCATTTAAAACAAATACTTAAAGAGTGAGTTTGAAGGAATGCAAAAGTATTAGGCAATTCAGGATTCTCAGCCTTGTAGCTGACAATAAGCCTGCTCCATCTAGGTCCTTCTATGACATACGCTACATGAGGAAGAGTGGTTGGAGGTTCCCTGTAATAAATAAGGAAATGTGAAAAGTGTTTCTGCAGGAGGAAGCTTTATTCTATAAAGTGGGGTGGTGGCTCCTTTTTGTATTTAATTTGGAGTGCTGTTTTTGTTTTAATTCTCCCTTATCTGGGTGGTAGGATTTCAGGTGACTTTTATTTCTCTCCTTTATTCTTTTCCAATATTTTCATAATGAGCACTTATTTCATTGATGGTAAAAAAAATTTCTATCTTTAAAAAATTAAGCCTTAATAGAAAGAATGAAAGGTAGGTTAAAGAAATAGGAAAATAAAACAAGGGAACTATAATAGCAGCTACCCATGGAGATAGTTGTCTGATCACAGCAATAAGGAGTTCCAGTCCATCAGTACTGCAAAGCTGCAAAGCTCCAGTTGACAGACCTTAGTGAATGAGTGGCTCCCACTGGGTGGCCAGGTTTATCGAAGAGTCAGCTGAGAAGAATTCTCAGGAAAGGACAATTATCAGAGCAGGAATTGGGGGCGGGAAGGATTTTGTATTTGGTTTTAGACATACTGAGTTTGAATTTTAGTCATAGGAATATATGCAGCACAGTTTGATACCAAATTGACAATTGTTTTTTAGTGATAAGATATGCCTGGCAAGGATTCAGCATGGTGGACGCTCTTATAGCATGCTGAAAGTTGTGAAAAATTGATCCATACTTTCTGGGACACAATTTAGAAACTTTCGTCAAGAGCCTTAGAGAAACCCATTGCATGCAACCAACAGATCACTATCAGGAATCAATCTAAAAGAAGTAATCAGTGATCTGAATAAATATATATATGTCAATGTATTTATCTCAGTATTGTCTTAGTACCAAACCTGGAAGCAACTCTAGTATCCAATAAAGAGTGGTGTTAAATTAATTAAAAAAGAAAATTATGGATCATAGTGCATTTACACAATAAAATAGCTATTAAAACTCATAACATGAGAATATGTTCAAGAAGAAAAGTAAGCTTACAACATATGTGGTAGAATTCTCTGTTGTGTGTCTTAAAATCTCTCACACACATACACACATACTAAAAATTTTTAAAAAAATATACATAACCTAGGAAAAAATACAAAAACCTGTTAAATGATTATTTCTGGGTAAAAGGAATTTTTTGTGCTTTTTCTTTAAATTGCCATCGATGTGTATGCATTAATTTTTAATTATGAATTTTATAAGAAAGAGATGTAGGTCAGGAAATCATGAATGAGAGCTCTACAGATATCACCTGGCAAGAGTGAGATCAGGTAGGGGGAGCAGCTGAAGAAAGAACAAAATAGTGCCATTTGTGGCAACATGGATGGAACGAGAGGCTCTCATACTAAGTGAAGTAAGTCAGAAGGAGAAAGACAAATACCATATAATATCACTTACATCTGGAATCTAATATATGGCACAAATGAACCTATCCACAGAAAAGAAACAAACCCATGGACATGGAGAACAGACTTGTGATTGCAGTGGAGGGTGAGAAAGTGGGATAGACTGGGTGTTTGGGGCTAGTAGATGCAAACTTTTACATTTGGAGTGGATAAACAATGAGGTCCTGCTGTATAGCACAGGGAACTATATCCAATCACTTGTGATGGAACATGATGAAAGATAATATGAGAAAAAGAATGCATATATATGTATATATAAAACTGGGTTACCTTTCTCTACAGCAGAAATTGACAGAACTTTGTAAATAAACTGTAATAAAAAATTTTAAAAAAAGAGGGGGAGACTAGAGTGGAAACCTGGGTGCATCAGCATCTAAGAGGCATGCACAGAAGGGAGACTGAGAATGTACAGAAAGGCTCAAGGAGAGTGAGATGAGGATGCTGTGCTGTCATGGGAACCAAAAGGAATCAGCCAGGTGCCTGGCAGGAGACAGGTGGCATGCACAAGGAGGGTAACTAAAGAGTTTCATGAAGGAATTATTTTCAAAAGTGTGGGCAAGGTTAAGAGAACCAAAATGTGGTTGTAGAACTCCTGATGACTAGCAACAGTGGAAAGTCACAAGAGATAGACATCAAGTGACAAGAAGTGCGAGTTGTCGCCAGTAATTAGGCAAACCTGTAGTGATGGAATTACCCAGCAGAAGCCATGACGTGAAAGAGAGGAAAGCAGCCTCTACCATTTGTTGATTGGGAGGAAGTTATCCAGGAAATTAAACTTCTCTCTCATCCCATTTTCTTAGCTCAGACTGGTCTTTCCATTGGCCAGACACAAACAGAAATCAGAGGGCTGAGGAAACCAGGTGATATAATCCGTAGGCATCAACCTTTGGGGGCACAAAGCAGAGTGGAGAAAGGTAGAGGGTTGAAACACCAACCATCTGTATCCCAGGAAGGGCACTTTAATAGAATGAGATGCTTAATAGAAGAAGGTAATACAGAGGAGTCACCAGAGGTGAATATTGAAGAGGTTCATTGGATTTAGCAATTAGGCCACCACTGGCAACTTAAGCTTCCTTGGAATTGGTGATAGAACTTTAAACATTGTAGGCCGAAGAATAAGAAGATGAAGAGCAGCAGTATGGAGGGTGATTTCCTAGAACAAAGGAGACAAAATAGGACTTAGCTATTTTGTTGACATAAAATATTGTATACTTATTTATGACTATAAGTAGTTTTTATAGTTAAATATTTATAAATCCAGTATAGTCTAAATCCTCTGACTATTTTTTGTTTCTATAAAGAAATATAGAAATATTAAATATATAATGAATTAAGTACATATTAATGCATAATACATAGAATAATACATTAAATATATATATAATATAAAATTAAATATATGTATATAACATGAATTCATCTCACTGCTAAATCATGCAGTGATTATAGGTAATTTAGCTTTTCAATAATTTTCCCTGACATATTTTTTTTTTAATTTTTTTTTTTTGTCTTTTGTTGTTGTTATTGTTGCTATTTCTTGGGCCGCTCCCGCGGCATATGGAGGTTCCCAGGCCAGGGGTCGAATCAGAGCTGTAAGCCACCGGCCTACGCCAGAGCCACAGCAACGCGGGATCCGAGCCGCGTCTGCAACCTACACCACAGCTCACAGCAACGCCGGATCGTTAACCCACTGAGCAAGGCCAGGGACCGAACCTGCAAGCTCATGGTTCCTAGTCGGATTCGTTAACCACTGCGCCACGACGGGAACTCCTTCCCTGACATATTTATATAGGCTATGCCTTCATTAAGAGAGCATTTTAGAAATAACAATCAGGCCAGTTTTCCTCCTTTTTTTCTCTCCTCTCTCTTTAGGTGGTGGTGCATTAGTTCTTGGGCAAGAGCAAGACATAAAAGGAGAGGGATTCAACCCAGCTGAGTCTTTTGTGGGCTCCATAAGCCAGCTCAACCTCTGGGACTATGTCCTGTCTCCACAGCAGGTCAATTCCATTTTCAGTGTATGACAGTAATGAGATGATGCAAAGGTACAAACCTAGTACAAATGTGCACAGCCTAATAATGCCACCTCTGAGTTTTCATAATTGACCACCGATATCATTTGATGCTATGGTCTAGCCAGGCAGGAATTATCTATGGCTACTGTCAGTCAATCTTCTTTTTGGTTTCTTGGTGATGTTTTTAAATATTGTTGGACACGACTTTCATGAAATCATGTAATTTCCAAGCTAGAAAGGATCACAGAGAATACTTGCAATCTCTCTGACCAAAGAAGCAGAAATTTAGGGCTGGCACAAGATCACCCATAGAAAGTAACAGATGAACTAGAGGTTAAAGCCATTCCAGTAGCCTGAGTTCAAATCTCAGTTTTTACCACAAACTCATGGTGATGATTTTAAACGTGCTACCCCATCCCTCTAACAGTTGTCTTATCTCTGAAAGATAAGCAAATATAACTGCTTGCAGAATTTTGGCTGGATGGAACAAAATCCTACATGTAAGATTGAAGTATGTTTGGCAGGTTGTAAGGGCTGGATAAATGTTTGCTCTTATTATGATAGTAACAGAACTTACCTACACCTCAGCCTTCTCAACTCTCTGATCTGGAGATCTCCAGACAGGAGAGTAGAAAGGGAAAATCCCAACAATACCTTAACAAACTCCAAAGTTTTATATAAGACATTCTAGAAAGAGAGATTCAGAATTTCCAGTGACAATGAAATACTTGTAAGAGGGAACGATGGGGGTGGCAGAGAGAGAGAGAGACCAGAGAACTTTCCTGTCATCCCTAAAATCATCCCATCTGTACAAAAGTCTGCTCCCCAGCACCACCCCTCACAAATCTGTGAATGTTTTCAGTAGGATTAAATTAAGCTGTAATAACTCAGTTAGGTTTGTCTAAAGATGCATTTTCGAACTTTCAGGTGAAATCGCTGGCTACATCATGCCCAGAGGAACTCAGTAAAGGAAACGTACTAGCCTGGCCTGATTTCCTGTCGGGAATTGTGGGGAGAGTGAAGATAGATTCCAAGAGCATTTTCTGTTCTGGTTAGTTTCCTTCTTCTTTAGACTCTACTGTCTCTTGACTGCCCTGGGATTTTCTGCGAAAGGAGGCATTTGATTCTCTCTTGGCCAAACAGTGGGGGCCTGTCCATGTATTGTTTACCTAATAATTCATCTTTACCCTCCCTTCATCTAAAGGATCTCTTTCTTTAATATGTAAATACATTCTGTATAACAGGGTACAGAATAACTGTACAAGAAACTTAGACAAAGATAAAACACAATAAGGAAAATAGGATGAGAAGAGGAATAAGGTTAAAAAGTCCTGTCCTCCTGTTTGAGATGGGCTACTCTCTCAGCTCTGTACTTTCTAGCAGTCACCTAGGGGCAGGCAGTACAGGGAGAAAAGAAATGGACATTGTAATCCACACACAGAATCGCCAAACTCTGAATGAGTCAAAACTGCCCCCTAAGACTCAGTGTATTTAAACAAGCTTCTGAAGATGTCCTAGAATCAGTGGGGTTTGATAAGTATAAGAACGTTTTATTTTTTCAAAAATGTTGTTTTTTTCCTTAAAAATATTCATCAGACTTCTGCCAAAAGAGAGAACATTGTTGACTCAAGTAGTTTTTTTCTAGAACTTTAGCCTGCCAGGGATGTGGTTACCTGTCAACTTGTTCTAATATCAATAGAGTAGCTCTCAACTGCGGGTGCAATTATGATCTGAAACCCTTATCTTGGTTCTGTTGCCACTGTGTTACTGAAAAGCTCTGAACCTGCGTTCTTTGCCCTCAGATTGCCCACCTTTAGAAGAATCAGTACCTCACCTGAGGACTGCATCAGGAGACGTAAAGCCAGGTTCCAAAATCAGTCTGTTCTGTGATCCGGGCTTCCAGATGATCGGGAACCCTGAGCAGTATTGCCTGAATCAAGGACAGTGGACGCAACCACTGCCTCGCTGTGAACGTGAGCTGCCTTTGTTGAAGGCATTTCAGTAGCTCTTGAACAACATTTTCACCCAAAGAACACATTTCAGGAATGCTAGATAAAAGCTAAAAACTTGATAGTGGCCAACATAGCAAATATTCATTGAATGCTTCCTTTGTGTGATGACGTGTGTTGGACATTAGGGAGGTGGGAGATGAAGAGCCAAAGAGACCACCACCTGTGAATGCACCCAGGTGGCCCAAGGAACTGGATGGGAGGGAAAGACAGGTGTGGGGGCTGGAGGCCAAAGGGATATGGGTTACTGCTGGGTGGGAAATCAGTAAGAGATCTCTTGAATTGGATGTACCCATTTGTTCACTTATTCAACAATGTTTAAAGTACTTGGTGTGTGCCAAGTACTGATCTAAATTCTGGAGATTGAGCAGTTGGAAAAAAAAGTCTCTCCTCTTAGGGAGTTTACATTGTAGTAGGAGAGGCAGAAAGTAACAGGTAAATACAATGTCATTTATTGATACTAAATAAGAAAGTCAAGGCACTGAAGAAAACTAAAGCAGGGTAGAGAGATACAGAGTGAGGGAGTGGAGTGGAAGCAAGGCTGCTGTTATAGATTCGATGAGCAGAAAGTTTCTCCATAGCATCTGTTCCCACCTGACACATATTTATCTATTTCTGGCATCTCTACTCTGACTAGATAATAAGCTTTGTGAGGCAGGGATTTTGCTTGGTTCATTACTGTAACCTCAGCACCAGGACAGTGTCTAACGGGTCACAGGATCTCCATAAATGTTTTATAAATGAATGAATTGCATGCCCCCTGTGAGCGAGACAGTAATCTATGCTAGGCAGTCTGGACACAAGTATGGCTACAGCCTACCACCACCCCTACAGTGCATTCTTAATCTCATAAACATTAGAACATTCTTAATCTAATGTTTGCATGCAGTTAAAAGTTCATGTTTAACTCAACTCCACGTTTAATATAAATAAAATGGTCATTGAGTAATTTGCTCCTAATGTGGTGACGTTTTTTTCCTGGTCACATGACAGGCATTAGCTGTGGAGTGCCACCCCCTTTGGAGAACGGCTTTTATTCAGCCGAGGACTTCCATGCTGGCAGCACAGTGACCTACCAGTGCAATCATGGCTACTATTTATTGGGTGATTCAAGGATGTTCTGTACGGATAATGGAAGCTGGAATGGCATTTCACCATCGTGCCTTGGTGAGATAAATCTTGGCAGTTACTATGTGGATTTATTGTAACTCTGTGGGAAAGAAGCCTCCCAAATTCCTGAGGCTCTAATGGTATGCCAGTGTGAATTTCATCTCATCCCAGTAAGCACCGGGCAAACCGTAGTGACAAAGCAGCTGTCCATACAAGTGCCAACCATGTTTTAAATTTTTACCAAGCTCCATAATAAGAATATCTTGATCTCTTGCTATTCTTCTACTTCCCCACCTATAAACTGGGAAAATAAAGCTTTTATTGTCTATCTTCAATGTGATTATGACATTTTTTTTTTGTCTTTTTAGGGCCATACCCAAGGCATATGGAGGTTCCCAGGCTAGGGGTCAAATCAGAGCTACAGCTGCCTGCCTACACCACAGCCACAGCAACACAGAATCCAAGCCGCATCTGTGACCTACACCACAGCTCACGGTAATGCCAGATCCTTAACCCACTGAGTGAGGCCAGGGATTGAACCCATGTCCTCATGGATCCTAATCAGGTTCATTAACCACTGAGCCATGACAGGAACTCCTGATTATGACATATTTAAATTGTATTTTAAAATATGTAGTTTTATATGTTAAGTGATAAGTAATGATTTTTTTAATAAGTAATGATTTAAGAGTAAAAACAGGAGTTCCCACTGTGATGCAGTGGGTTAAGAATCCAGCTGTGTAAGTGGCTCAGGTCACTGCAGAGGTGTGAGTTTTATCCCCAGCCCAGTGCAGTGAGTTAAAGGATCTGGTGCAGTGTAGGTTACGGAGTGACTCGGATTCAATCCCTGGTCTGGGAACTTCCAGATGCTGTAGGGATGGTCATTAAAAAAAAAAAAAAAAGGTAAAAACATGTTCGCTACATAAGAAAAATCCATCAACTTTACTGTTTGTAAACTGTCTTCATTTTAGATGTAGATGAATGTGCAGTTGGGTCAGATTGTAGTGAGCACGCTTCCTGCCTGAATACAAATGGATCCTACATCTGCTCATGTACCCCACCCTACACAGGAGATGGTAAAAACTGTGCAGGTAACTAGTCTATGTGTAACTGGGAAGTCTATTATAAGTTTTTCAGTCAGGTATCTATTTTAAATGTATGTTATTTAAAAATAAGATATTTTAGAGAGCGGGTGGCAGGGGAGTTTGGAGTTAGTAGATGCAAACAATTACATTCAGAACGGATAAGCAGTGGGATCCTACTGTATAGCACAGGGGACTATGCACAGTCCCCTGGGCTAGATCATGATGGAAGATAGTATGAAAAAGAAAAAATATGTGTGTGTGTATATATATATATATATGTGTGTGTGTGTGTGTATATATATATATATATATATGGCTGGGTCCCTTTGTTGTACAATATAAATTAAGGGAACAGTATACTTTAATACATTTTTAAAAAATAAGACATTTTCAACTTCAAATGGGAGATGGAAAAGAAAACCTATCTTTCAAAAGATACATAAGCAGAGAAAGACAAATATTATATATAATTTATATGTGGAATCTGAAAAAATGTTACAAATGAACTTATTTACAAAGAAGAAATAGACGGATCTGGTCTAGTCACCAAAAAGGAGAAGGTTGAGAGGGATAAATTGGGAGTTTGGGATTCATAGATACACACTACTGTACATAAAATAGATAAACTACAAGGACCTGCTGGTTATCGCATGGAAATGTATTCGGTATCTTGTAATAACCTATAACGGAAAAGAATCTGAATGTATATACTCACACTGAATCACTTTGCTGTCCATCTGAAACTAGCACAACACCGTAAATCAACTATACTTCAATAAATAGACAGAGGCACTTTGACGTAGCATTGCGCTTTTCCTAACTTCCCAGTTTCTGAAAAACAAAATCAAGAGCTAACTTTATCACCAGAATATTATAAAAATGTCTACATAGTACAAGACATTTACAAGAATAATAGGGTGGATTTAGAAATATAAGCAATATTTGCTTCTGCCTCAATCAGAGCAAAGAAGATGCTTCATCACATCTTCACCTTCAGTATCTTTCCTCTGCCTCCACCACACGGAATTATATCATTGAAAAAAAAAAATGGACATCTTGTCTCGGCACATCTCTGTATTTTGTGAGAATTTTGATAATACTGGCCCATCTCTCAACCCATTGACGTCTTTCTGCATTAATCTTGAGAAAGCAGCTACAAGAAAGCAATTAGCAATTCCTCTTTCAGAAATGAAAGAAGAATTCTCTAATCTTAAATTGCTTTTACTTTTTATGAGGGTTTCAAAGCCCTTGACTTTAGAGCCATAATGACCTTCAGAGCAATGGAATCAGTATATCTTTCCTTTTTGAGCATTGAAGTATTTATTTACTCCTGCTGTTCACTCTAGCCTAAATCTCCCTTTAACTCCCCCCCCCCAGAAGTGGTGACTGACTCGAAATTGGCACCTAAGAGGCTAAGGGTCTGTAGGCTCTTTGGAAAAGGAGGCTAGGAATTCTCCTAAATGTGCTTTGGTATAGCCTTTACATCAGCTTGAGAGAAAGTCAATAGCTCTTTAAAAGTGGGAATGAGGTTGAGGGGGAGGAGGAGGGACTTAAGCCCTTCTGAGCCAAGCCCTGGTGTCACCATTACTGCCTCAATGAACAGCTGCTTAGGGGGCCTCGTCAGTTTTGTTTATTTTTCTTACTCATTGCCATTTCAAAGTATTGCTTTAAAAATGCCTGTTAAATGTAAATTCTGGTCTGATCGTCTCATGTGTCCCTGGACTTCATGTCTTGCCCTTCAGAAGCTTTTGTTTTTGTTTGTTTGTTTCAGAATTTAACTGGTACCTTGGAGTTCCCGTTGTGGCCCAGTGGTTAATGAATCCGACTAGGAACCATGAGGTGTTACGGGTTCGATCCCTGGCCTCACTCAGTGGGTTAAGGATCTGGCGTTGCCGTGAGCTGGGGTGTAGGTCACAGACACAGCTTGGAACCCTTGTTGCTGTGGCTCTGGCGTAGGCTGGCAGCTACAGCTCCGATTAGACCCCTAGCCTGGGAACCTCCATGTGCCGCAGGTGCAGCCTTAGAAAAAGACAAACAAACAAACAAGCAAAAAAAAAAAAAACGGAATTTAACTGGTACCTTAATTATAGTACAATTCATTTGCTAGGAGATCTTGCATGGTTGTGTGAAAGCCAATCTATTGACCCACAAAAACTGTTTCTGTCTTTCAAGAACCTATAAAATGTAAGGCCCCAGGAAATCCAGAAAATGGCCACTCTTCTGGGCAGATTTACACCGTGGGTGCTGAAGTCACATTCTCATGTGAAGACGGACACCAGCTGATGGGAGTGGCCAAAATCACATGTTTGGAGTCTGGAGAATGGAGTCATGAGATACCAAATTGTGAAAGTATGTTGAGTCAACTGCCTCACGCGTATGGTGTTTGGCAGTCGTAGAGTTCAAGGTGGAGAAATGCCAGGTGTTCTGCTGTATCAATATTCTTTGTGTTTAAAGCCCCATATGAGGCTCATACTTAAACGTAACCAAAAATCTAGATCCGCCCTTGAGTTTTTAGAGATTTTTGCACACACGAGCTAAGAAAAGCAATGGCTTTTGGTTTTTCTCCTTTAAGCTATTTCCTGTGGTGCACCAGCTGTCCCAGAAAATGGTGGCATTGACGGATCAGCATTTACCTATGGCAGTAAATTAACATACAGGTGAGTGTCCACGATGAACGCCACCTTGTAGAAGCTGATGGCATACTGGCAGTGATATATGGGAAAAAAGACAAAAGAGTAACCCCAGAGGATGTTTTTGAGTTAATATGGAATTAATTGAATTATGAATTTGGGTTTGGATCCAAAGCTCCAGCTTATAACCAGGAATATTCATGAGCTTGCAGGGCCTTCCTCCATAGCCTCTTAGGGACTCATTCGAGACAGGCCCCCTCTCCAACCAAGAATTTTCTATGGGCCAGAAACAGATGCTCAGACACAAAGAACAGATTTATGGTTGCCATGGGACAGAGGGCTGGGGGAGGATTGGATTGAGAGTTTGGGATTAGCAGATGCAAACTATTATGTAGAGAATGGATAAAAAACAAGGTTCTACTGAACAGGGAACTGTATTCAATATCCTGTAACAGACTGTAATGGAAAAGAATATGAAAAAGAATGTGTGTGTGTGTGTGTATTTAAAATCATTGTGCTCTACAGCAGAAATTGACACATTGTAAACCAACTATACTTCAATAAAATAAATTTTTAAAAAGGAGTTTTCTGGGAGTTCCTGTGTGCCTCATGGGGTGAGGAGCCCGTGTTGTCACTGCAGTGGTTCAGGTCGCTACTGTGGCATAGGATCAATCCCTTGCCCAGGAACTTCTACATGTGGGAGTGGTGGCCAAAAAAAAAAAAGGAATTTTCTGCTCGCTCCTACTAAGTCATGACACAAACTGGAGGCAGGCCGAATCCTTAAATCTATCCTTCTACTTATCAGGCAGCAGGTTCCATATGGGGAAGATGCCTAGTATTCAATCCTGAAAAAAATTCCTCGAAGCTTGATTTCAGTAGAGAAAAACGTTCTCCAAGGAGATGTATAAGTTCTCCGTCTTTTTGGAGGTTTTGGCACAGATAAAATCACGCCACATAAAGTCTCTTCTGTCATTTTCTTTTATCTTCTTTAGGTGTAATAAAGGATATACTCTGGAGGGTGAGAAAGAGTCATCCTGTCTCGCCAGCGGTTCTTGGAGCCATTCTCCTCCTGTGTGTGAACTGGTCAAGTGTTCTAGCCCTGAAGACATAAGTCACGGGAAGTATCTTTTGAGCGGGCTTACCTACCTTTCTACTGTGACATATTCGTGTGAGACTGGATACAGGTACAGGCCTAGACACCAGCCAAGTTTCCTTCTAAATACCCCTTTATTACTCATTACTTAAGCAGTGGGTTTCATTGGCGTGTGACTGACTGGCTTTAAATATAAGTTTCTGACTACGAGACATTCTCAAATGTGTAGACTTCTTGATGTTGAGCCCATAGTAAATGCCCATGGAAATAGTCCATCTGACTTTGACTCTGGCAGCTCTCATTAAGCACTATAAACATTCAGACATTGAACATGAAAGCAAAAAGTGTTTGTGAAGCATAACACGACACCTAATGAAATGGTTTAGTGGGGGATTTCTTGGTAAACAAAACATTGCATAGAATATTGTAAACATCATGTCGAGATAAGAGCCTGGGTCTTTAATACTATGAAGAGGTTAATTTGATTAATGGTGTGTGTGTGTGTGTATGTTTCAACAGAAGGGACAATAGAAAGAGTCAGGTTGTGATCAAAAACTTGGCCAACAGGATCTGGAAGTGAAACAGTGAACAGAAAATGGACTAAGTCATATAATTAGAATTGGTTTGGCAGAGTTCCTGTTGTGGCTCAGAGGGGTAAGAACCTGACATAGTGTCCATGAGGATGTGGGTTTGATCCCTTATCTCACTCAGTGGGGTAAGGATCCAGCGTGGCCACAAGCGGCAGTGTAGGTTGCAGATGCCACGTGAATCCAGTGTTGCTGTGGCATAAGTTGGCTGGAAGCTGCAGCTCTGATTTGGCCCCTAGCCTGGGAACTTCCATATGCCACAAGTGTGGCCCTAAAGAGAAAAAAAAAAAAAATTGGGTTGGCAAGTGAAGGTAGATGCCAAGCCATACCATGGGGCTAAGAGGTTTTCGCATTCAAAAGCAGACCAGGGGTCAGAGTGATGAGCACCCCTGTTCATATGCCCAGGCTCATGGCAGGGACACCACCCTTTGACCTCAGTTATCCGGACCTCCTGGGTGTCTGTCTCCCTTATCACTGGATCCTAACCAGCCTGTTCCCCCTTCCCATCCAAGTCATCTGCTAATCACAAGGTTTGGAGTGCCCAACAACACCAGCAATCAGCATTTTATTTTGCACCCCAGTTGTTGTTTTAGCCTATTAATCCTTCTAAATGACTCTATATACAGGTCAAGTTTCCCCTGTTTTTATATAAAGCAATAAAATCGGAGAAACTTTGTTTTTCTGTATTAAAATTCCTTAAGTGTCCCCATTCTCTTCCAAGTCCTTCCTAGTTCACTTCCAGAGCAAGAAATAGGCACTGAAAGAAGAGGTGTCACTCTTTCCTGTAGCTTGCAGGGCCCTTCCGTCGTTGAATGCTCCGCCTCCGGCAGCTGGGACAGAGCGCCACCTACCTGCGGGCTCGTCTTCTGTGGAGAGCCGCCCACCATCAAAGACGCTGTCATCACCGGGAGTAACTTCTCTTTTGGGAATACTGTCACTTACACTTGCAAAGAAGGGTGAGTAAATCCTCTGAAAGAAAGAAATATTGGGAGGGCATGGGCTCCATCGAACACTGAATTGCATTTCCTGGCAGCCAAAGCCAGAGAGAGCAGAATGCTCTTTCCTGACCACAGAAAGAAAGTATATTTCCCCATTGAAACAGTGTTTTCCTGGAATTAGAGCAATTTATCAGATTAGGCCTTGAATAATGGACGTTGGGCAATGCAGTGGAAAAATCTCTTTCTACGTTAATTAAAGATGGAAAAAGCACATTTAAAGAAGCATTTGTGTATTTGCTCTGAGCATAACCAAAGGCAAAACTTTAGGGCACAGCATCAGGATGCCATGTCTGCATGAAAAAAGATCATAGAGATCATATTTTTACATTTTTAATTATCTCATTTAATTCAGAGATAAAATGTAAAAAAACAAAAAACAAAAAAAAACTGGGAAGCAGATTTCTCCAAAGTGCTTTCATACTTGATATGTCATTTTATCCTCAGAAAAACTATGTAAAGTACAGAGGAAGGAGAAGGTCCCCCTGAGGTGATGATTTGCTTAGGGTCTCTGGCAGGCCATAAATGATTGAGGGGTGATGAAGTCCCAGATCATTGGACTGGCATTTCATTGCTCATTTTTTCCCTGCTTCCTCAATAACTGTCTTCACCAGTAATCATTTATAGCTTTCACACTCCAGATGTGCCACAGTTGCTTTTCACACAGTTGGGATGAGTGACAGCAGAGGGGTTGCCATTTTCGTGATGTGTGCCTCAGCTCCGTCCTTCACTCACTTGTGTAACCAACCTCTCCGTGCTTCTGTGAGTTCATGAAAGGTTCATACTCCTTAGAGATATTGTGAGGAATAAAATGGTATAATGCATGGACTATCCAGAAAATAACTCAGTAACTCAACGAACTGTGCTGTTACTATGATGTTAGGACTGAAGAGTTACAGCCTCTGTAACATGAAAGTCCATGTTTATTTCACCTGGATAGGTGAAATAAATTATTTCATCCACTAGGACAGGACCGCCAGCAGGTGGCGCCAGGATTTTCTGGCAGAAAGCTCTTGAACGTGAAATACTCGCATAAATAGCAGACAGAAATTCCAAATCTGAACACCTTCTTAAGTGAAAAAAGAAATCTCGAATATTAAAATGTCAGTATAGGAATTAGCTTTCAATGATCCTTTCTTTTGTGGATTGACTCATTAAAAAATTTCTTCCTAATGAACTGCATAGTACTTTTTAAGATCAGTCATTGAAATGTGAAATTTTATCAGATACAAACGTTCCAGACAATAACTAGGTACTGACAACTTCTGGGTTTTTAAAGGATTAAAAAAGTAGCATGTCATCACCATATAAAGCAAGAAAATAAAAATACATTTTTAAAAATTTCCCCAAGAAAAATGATGGTGACATTTTACTTTCTCTCTTGCTAGAATTTTGTCTTTGCATATACTCTCAAAGATCGTGATCATATAAAAATTCCCACTTTTCTCCTTTTCTCTATGAATCATTCACCTATATCTTAAAAAAAGAGTTCTGTATCTGCCTAATGTGAAGTCTGTATGTTATACAAAAAGGATTTATTAAAAGAAGCAGTAAAGGCAATAATGAAGATCACAACAAATCCCTATATTCATAGAGGGCTTTCCATTCTTCAGAGCACTTTCCCATGAATTATCTCATGTGCTCCCTTCTGCAAAGAGGCGGCTTTGGCAAAAGAATAGTATTCCCACTTTATAGTTGACGTGAGAAGGAATTCAGCTACATTACCCTTCTGCTCTAAGCAGTCACTGCAGGAGCTTTCTTTTTATTAAAAAGATGGAAACCCAAAACTGCCCACTGAAATCATATAGCTGTTAAAGGGTGTGAGGCCATTTCTATCAAAGTGCCTTATATATGCATGAAGTACCATATAAGTATAGCTTTATTGATATTTTCTGTATCATCATTGTTATATAAAGTGATGATGTTTTAATAATACAGGGGAAACTATCTTCAGTAATTAATCAAATTAATAGAAAGTATACATAGTCATAGATCACTACCACCCTTTTTTTTTCTAAAAGAAAAATATAAATAGCTATTAGGAGATAGTTTAATTTTGCTGAAAGTAAAACTTCTAGTGAGAGGAAGAACATTTTCCCTTTGGCATACATTTACTCCTCTCTGGAGTGTTATGAGGATAGCCAGCCTGAAAGAAAGCTTCTGTCTTACTCTTTTTTTTTTTTCTGGGCAGATGTCTAATAACACATTCAAATGTACCAAAAAAAAAAGCACAAAAATAATTGAATAATCTATTTAAATTGTCTATGTATCCATTGCTGAGATAAAAGTACATGCTAAAGTTTGCCATAGCTATTGTAGATCTCTCTTTATAAAAGAAATACAATATCACAAAATTAGGGAGTTCCCATCATGACTCAGTGGTAAAGAACCTGACTCAGATCCATGAAGATGAGGGTTTGATTCCTGGCCTCGCTCAGTAGGCTAAGGATCCCACCTGACGTTGCGATGGCTGTGGTGTAAGCCAGCAGCTGCAGCTCTAATTCAGCCCCTACCCTGAGAACTTCCATATGCCATGAGTGCGGCCCAAAAAAGTTTTTTAAAAGTTACAAAATAACCAGAATAACTGTTCACATCACTTTCCCACTGTCCCCAAGTGAATGTGCATTTTTTTCTGTATTACATATGTATGTCCGCATAAACAAATATTCTGTCGATTTCTGTGTTTCAGTTTTTGTATGCGTTGCTTCGTACTCTTGAATATCCTTTGGAAGCTTGATTTTTATTTAATGTCATGTTTTGTTTACATTTATCTCTACTGATACATGCAAATCAACAGAATTCATTTTAACTATTAGATAGTACTTCCTTGTAAGGATGAACAATCTGTTTACATTTATCTCTATTGATACATGCAAATCAACAGAATTCATTTTAACTATTAGATAGTACTTCCTTGTAAGGATGAACAATCTGTTTACATTTATCTCTATTGATACATGCAAATCAACAGAATTCATTTTAACTATTAGGTAAGTACTTCCTTGTAAGGATGAACAATCTCCAAGTTACCTAGTCCCCTCTGGTAGCGGGTTAATTGATTTCCACTTGATTAGCTGATACAGCAGTGCTGTAGTAAACATCTGTGCTGATGCCTCCTGGTACACGGAAGGAAGATGATCTCTGGCCTCAACACCAGAAGTTGGAGTTGTTCGGTCATGAGATGTGCATCTTTTTAACTTTATATATTTAACTTTTTAATATTTGTCCACTGTTTCCTTTAGAGTTTGTTTTGTGTGTGTGTCAGATTTAAGACATTTTTCCTACCCTGAGATCATACTCAGTATCTTTGTGTTTCTGCTGAACAACTCCAAGATCTTAGAAAACATTCGCTTCTGTTACCCCCCTACCTCAAATGTCTTAACACTATCTACATTTAACTTCCCTCTTAATTTACAACTTTGCAATTTAGTCATTGTTAACACACTCAATGATTATGTATATTTACATTTTTGTGAATCTCTTCATCACCATTGCTTTTTCCATCCCACTCCTTCCTTTTAAGTTTAATGTTTCTACTTCATGAAACACATCCTATGTAGCTTCCTTTTGTCAAGAGTCAGTACATTATACAGTCTTAGTCTGAAAAATTATAGTATTTGACCTATGTTCTTGAATTATAGTTTACCTGAGTGTACAGGTCTGCAGTTTTCTTCCATAGACATTTTTGAAGATACTATTCCATTGCTCTGTGACTTCTAATGTTGCTATTGAAAATTCCCTCAGTCTGATTTGGTGGTTCTCAACATTTGGCAAGTTCTGGAGATATTTTTCTTCATCCCAATTGAGGGAAAGATGCTACTAGTATCTAGTGGTAGAGTCCAGGGATGCTGCAAAAACATCCTGCAATGCGGAGGACAGAACCTCACGACAAAGTCTGGTCCAAAATGCTGAGGTTGAAAAACGGGTTGAATTGTTGTTCCTTCATAAGTAATGTGTTTCAGAGTTCCCATCGTGGCGCAGAGGAAACGAAGCCTAGGAACCATGAGGTTGCAGGTTCAATCCCTGGCCTTGCTCAGTGGGTTAAAGATCCGGTGTTGCCATGAGCTGTGGTGTAGGTCTCAGATGTGGCTTGAATCTGGTGTAGCTGTGGCCCTGGCATAGGCCGGCAGCAACAGCTCTGATTAGACCCCTAGCCTGGGAACCTCCATATGCCGAGGGTGCAGCCCTAAAAAGACAAAAGACAAAACAAAACAAAATATAAGTAATGCATTTTCTCTTTGTTTGTTTTTTTATTTGTCTTTATTGTTTTGTTGTTTGTGGTATGACTAGAATTGTATTTAGTGTCATTCATCTTGTTCAGGGCTCATTGTACTTCTTATATCTGAGAATTTGTGTCTGTCACCAATTTTAGAATAATCTAGCAATCTTCACTTCAAATATTCCCTCTTCTTAACTTTTACTCTTATTTCTCTAGGTCTTATTAGATATATATTGGAGTTTTTCTATTTTACACATGTATTAATTAACCTGTCACATTTTCCATCTCTTTAAAATTTGGGTTGCATTTGGGTAATTTCTGCACATATACCTCCCAGTTCACTAATTTTTCTCTCTACTGCCTGTAGCCTGCTTTTGAAATGCGTCCATTTTTTATATTTTTATTTTCTGTATTTTTATTTTTAGAATTTATTTTTCGAACATTTCTTTTTACATAGTCTTTGTTTTTAAATAGGATTTTGAATTTTTTGTTCTTAATTATTTCAACACATTCATTTCGTATTCTTTTTTTAGATTTTAGACCACCTTTTCTATTTACTGATGCTTTCATCTTGCTATTTGTTCTGTCTACCGACCTATTCATGATGAAGAACATGCATGTATAAGTCTGTAATTTCATATTGTGCCCTTAGTATTTGGGGCTTGTTTTGTCGATGATAGTTCCACAATGGTCCAAGTATATGGATTATTTTTTCTACTAGATGCCCCAGGAGTATCACCAGCCAAGAACCTAAGTTTACATTTATTTATCAGTTTGAAGGCTTTCATACCAAGTGAAGGGTATAAATCCACCCTCAAATCCACATGAGGTACACGCCTGGGTTCTGTTATTTTAGCCAGTAACTTTGTTTTTTTACCCAAAGCCCTGTTGAATATGGAGATCTCACTTATCATCCCTCTGGGCCTCTAGATGGAATTATTCTGGTGAATATGCTTTTGGTGAATGTCCTTCTAGGACATAGATTCATGCTGGAGATTACTGTCTACTTCAACTCCAAGGTTATATTTCCTATCATCTCTTCTTCCCTTTCCTGTCCAGTCCAAGGATTATTTTCTCTTTTTAATTTCCTCTTCATTTCTGACACATGGAGATTTCCTTTCTTGTCCACTAAGCTATGCATTTAAAATCATTTCTGTTGTAATTCATCAAGTATTAAATAGGGTGTGTGGTTATATTATAGCCAGAACTAGAAGTCAGTGTTTGTCCTCTCTCTTCACTCCTTCTCCATCTCTTCCCCACTGAGGGATTGATTGGCATAGATAGGCATGCACTGTGTTCATTCTGTTCCAGGATAGAATCACTGTGTTCAAGTCATGGCTTTTGTGTAATAGACCCTAGCCTGCTGTCTCTTTCTACTTCCTAAGATGCTGTTGGCCTGATAAGAGCATTAAGGCCTGTCTCCTTCCCTAGACCCCTCAACTCCCTCTCTTCCCTTCGGGCTGCCTAACATAGCCCACTGCCCCGCACACCTTGTCAGCTCCCCGCTCCTGCTTATTGGTTGGGTGCACATACACGCAGAGTTTCTTTGGTCTATTTTTTCTTCTTATGTTGGTTATGCTTTGCAGAGGTCTTGCCTCGAATTAAGAAGGGGCAGTTGCTCTCTCCAGTTTAGGATGGAAGAGCAGAGGCTGTAGGAGACTGGTGTAGTAAGATGAATGCCAGAAAAGGCAAAGAAGTCGCATTTCTGCCTGCTGCCCTAAAATTCGTCTTTTCCAAATTCACCTTTTATCAAAACATTACACTGGAGCTTTTCAGCTTTTTCTCCCAATTGATAAAATGATCACTTGTTTCCCATTTTCTTTTTTCCTCTTATTTGTACTCTCTTGGGAAGAAACTCAGAGGGAAGAAGTGTCATTGACATCCTGAAATCCTGAGAGGCTCTTTCCCTTTTGAGTCTTCTCAAATGCAGACTTGTAAATGCAGTAACTGGAGTTCCCTGGTGACCTAGCAGTTAAGGCTCCAGCATTGACACTGCTGTGGCTCATATCACTGCTGTGCTGCCTGGGAACTTCTGCATGCCGCGTGGGTAGCCAAAAATAAACAAATAAATTAATGTAGTTATTGGCTCTGCTAAGATAACATTGTTTATAATCTTTTCCAATTCAAAACAATTAATCACTGATACAGATTTATGCTTTCTATTGCTCTTATTAAATTGCAGCTCTTTAAATATCCAGCGTGCTGCTCTTGTAAGTGGTTTTTTTCAAAAGAGCTAATAGCCCACGCAGGAGCCTTCTCATATAGCTTCCCAGGCCCATGAATCAAATCTCTGAAAATTGAATCTGAAGATTACTCCACCCATTTTCAAAGGATTTTCATTATTATTCCAGAAATACAATAATATGTTACAGCCAGTTCACCTTAAGATGTGTCCTTCTGTCACATAACTGTAATATTGATGGGAGATTTTTCCTTGGAATTATGTAGTAAAACAATTTGTTTTATAATATGTATGGCTTGATTTAAAATAATAATGCAAAAGGTGTCTCCCATGTCTCTTGAGTAATAGAAAATGTCACACAGAATAAAATTAAATGTTTCAGTTTTTTTATTAAAATGTACTTGATTTACAATATTGTGCTAATTTTAATGTTTTAGATTTGTACCAATTCCAGTTTTTCCTGTTTTGGCAGCCAACATTTATAGGCTATATCTTATCTGTAAAAACTTTGTCATTTTTAAAGGATTCTTTTACATAAGCAGGTGAAATATGTCCTCTAGAAATCTTAATGCTCGTTTAGATTTCTGACATAATGAAATGGTGCAGCAGTTTGATCAGAGATCAGTTATAGTTCTATCTAGGCAATAACTACAAATTAATTCCTCTTTTTTTGTCCTTCAGAAAATACATCCTTCTTTAGCATCTTAAAAGACTAACCCAGGTATTTCAGAAGATATTTATTTTTACTAACACTCTGCCCCCATCTTCACCAACTATGTCATCTAGTCTAAAGCACTGGCTTTATTTCTACCTTTTGAAGCCACTCAGTGTAAATTTATCTGCTCTTCTGAAATACCAGCTGTTCAATTATTGAGAGCTTGGTCCCCAGGTTTTCCTACAAATGGATCATTAGAGCCAATTGAGAGATTTCGGTAAGGGCCCAGCCCCTTCATCTCTTTCTATGACTAAAAAATAATCTTATACGCTGGTTAGAAGACCAGGCTTATAACTTTGGAAGTGAAGGTGTAGGGAGATGGACATTTCAGCCATCTCAATCTCAAATCCGCCTTTCTCATTCTCATAAATGGACATGATTCCAAGTGTGTTACTCTCCTCTGATCCTATTCCAGTAGATCCATAGCCCTTTTTGAATGTGATACCCAGAGCAGAATGTACACTGACATAGCAAATCAGGATATAACTACAATAAAGATAAAAACACCAAATCTAGGGGCTGACACATGGTTCTTAAAAGATAAGTATTTATTTCAGTTCTGTTCTTCTCTTTCTAGATAACTGAGCTCCTAGGAATGCAGTAACCCTTTGAAAGATGTCAGCATTGACTAATTTCATCTCATTTGATGAAACTCTGGTGTCGTTCCCATTGGCTGCCACTAAGCCAGATTTCCCTTTGTGCAATGTTTCTTTATTATCTCTATTCAGGACCTCCCATTTTATCCTTGTTAACTATTATCTGGTAAGATTAGAAGCATAAACTGGCCTATAAAAATTCTTATCCTTCATCCTAAAGTGATGTGTTGCTTACAAACTGGTGGACCTTTGGGCTAAGGACAGAATTTTGTGACATTCACAAGATTAAAAATGCCCAACTAGCTTATTTCTGTTAACCAATAGAAGTCTCTCTGGGTCGTCCAGGTAATAAGCCACTTACATATCATCCTGTTCTAGTGATATTTTTTTTCTGCTGAAATCTTATGAGAGTCCTTATCAAAAAAAATGTCAAACACCATTTGCAGTTCATCTGTGCCTGGCCCCTCTTCACGCATTAGCCATCACAATCTGTCAAAAACACACAAGATTGCAGTGACCACTGCTTCCTTTTCCAGATGTTCCTAGGCCATTCCTAACTGTACGTCCCCAGAAGGCTCCTGCTGTATCACACCCCCATTTCTTTGCTCCTGTTACTTTTCTGTCTGAAGTGATTTCTTTTCTACTTTGCTCACAACTCCCCTCAGAAGCTCCTTCGTCTGGGACACAGATGTGTCCACAAGGCCCTGGCTAGTGACCACTAAGAAAAGGACTCTAGCACATAGCACGGCCTAATTGTCAAATGAAGGACCAAATGTTGATGGAGAGTCATAAAGAAAAGCCCAGCTCTCAGGTCAGAGAAAGGGATCATGTAGGCGCTAAGAAAGTATGGGCAGTATCAAAAATGCATTCTTTGAATTCATTTATTCAAAATACATGTATTTAGTGGTAATCTTCCACGACCTTACAGCAAAGCTTTTTGCTATGATTTTCCATGAGGGAGGAGGCATTGGTGGCAATTTTCCAGCAGGTCAGAAGCCTAACAAAGTGCTGCCAGATTACAAAACACAGTTTTTTTGTGTCCTCTAAAGTCTCTGTGGAATAAGGAAGGTTGTGGAGGCAGAGGCTTCTGCCTCAAAGTGGCTAGTCCCATGACATAAGGGAAGCATATATAGATGGCACAATGGATCTTCATAAATCAGGGATGTCTCAGGTGATGTCTGTGAACTTCAGCCAGTGAAACAGAGTAGCAACATCAAGGGACCCATGAACTTAATGATTCATGGTTCAAAGTGTGCAGAGGATATAAATTGTGCTATAAAAATATGAAGCATCAAGAGCCTTTACAAGAGTTCCCATCATGGCTCAGCAGAAGCAAATTTGACTAGTATCTATGAGGACACAGGTTTGATCCCTGGCCTTGCTCAGTGGGTTAAGGATCTGGAGTTACCATGAACTGTGGTGTAGGTCACAGATGCAGCTCAGATCTGAAGTTGTTACATGATTATAAAGTAGTTAGGCCCACAGGTACAGCTCTGATTAGACCCCAGCCCAGGAACCTCCATGTGCCAAAGGTACAGCCATTTAAAAAAAAAAAGTCTTTATAAATGGTGCACATTCTGTACAGGAATAGCAAATCTAGGCACTCAGAACTGGGACAGTGGGTTTTTAATAATAAAAGGATACTGTTAACTTGCTGTCTTTGTATATCTTCCCAGATCCTTTAAGACAGAAGCCCACCTAAAAATTTGTCAAGTTCAGATTCTCATCTGAAGAGCTGAGCTTATACATGACAGTGAACTCCAGCAGACCCTAACTGGAGATGGTGCTCAGCTACTGGGGGCAGCTATGAGTGTTCACTTCAAGACCACTTCTATCCATAGCACAATAAATAACTGTAGGTAGAACGGATACACACATCTCTGATGACGCTCTATATTCTCCCCCCCTTTATCTCTCTATTTCCTATAGGTGTCATAAATCTTTCCAGTGAAGGTAAAGGAATTCCAGCCTCTAATAGCTGATTCCTTATGGAAACTAAAAGGGACTTCCGGAGAAATGTTTGCTAACTGATGATTTGAGAATCTTTGCTGAAGAGCGGGTCAAATCATTTGTACTAGTGACAATGTCATATGGTGTCCACAAGATACCCACCAATTGTGACCTAACCTACCTCATTTTAACAAGAGAGAGGGAGATGGAGCAGCATCATGGAAACAAAAATAGTGTTGGAATCCAGTAAACCAAATTCAGATCCTAACTCTGCTGCTTGTACTGTGTGACTTTTGACAGATTTCTTGGCCATTCATTCATCTGTAAAATGAAGCAATTAATAGTTCTAGGCAGAGTTAAATTGATGCCAAATTATTTTTAGTCTCCTTCCCCTTCATTAATATCAGAATGATGAGCTGATCAGATGGTAGACATTCCTAAACCTCTGTCCTCTTTCTCTTCCAAAAAAAAGTGAGAATGAAAATAAGAATGACTCAAATGTAATTATTCTACTACTGCATGTCCAGATATTTTGTTCAGCTTTGTTGAATGAGCACTGGAGCTTAATTGAAGATTTTTGTAAGTCATCGATCTATGATCATGTATGGGAAAATACCTCGTGCATAGAGAAAGTGAAATTAAGCAAAATTTATTCGTGCTCGTTGAATTGCAGAGCCATATGGAGACACTGCATTTAACAGTGATCACATAGCTAACGGTTTTGTAAAATATTGGAGAATGAAATTATAGTGACTGGTTTAATGTTCACTGAGTTTAAGAATGTGGAAAACTAAGAGTTATATGTTGGCTACCTAGGGTTCATCAGAGCTTTAGTTTCAAAGATTAGTTATCAAATCAAACAACTGAAACCACCTGTAGATAAAGTTCCAACTCTGAATTGAGTCAAACAGGACCATAGCTTATTCCTCATTTTTATTTTAAAAGATATGTGTAGCAGTTAGTTTCTTAAATAGCAAAAATATTAAAGCTACTTCCTTTTCCAAACAAGCCCTAATATTTGTATAAGATGTGTATCTTAGATGAAGGCCATTAAGCTCAATGTTCAAATAGTAAATATTGTTTTAAAGAACATAGAATAAAAGTAAAGGCATTGTTGAAAAGATAAATAAAAACAATGAGAAAATGCAAATATTCTTAGTTATTGTTCCTTTCTCCCCAACCTCATAGCTATACCCTGGCTGGTCCTGACACCATTGAGTGCCTGGCCAGTGGCAAGTGGAGTGAAAGTGACCAGCAGTGTCTGGCAGTCTCCTGCGATGAGCCCCCCGTCGTGGAACACGCCTCTCCAGAGACCGCCCATCGGTTATTTGGAGACATTGCATTCTATTATTGCTCAGATGGCTACAGCCTGGCAGACAACTCCCAGCTCCTCTGCAATGCCCAGGGCCAGTGGGTTCCCCCAGAAGGTCAGACCATGCCCCATTGTATAGCTCATTTTTGTGAAAAACCTCCCACGGTTTCCTATGGCATCTTGGAATCTATGAGCAAAGCAAAATTTGCAGCAGGCTCCATTGTGAGCTTCAAATGCATGGAGGGTTTCGTACTAAATACCTCTGCAAAGATTGAATGTATGCGAGGTGGGCAGTGGAACCCTTCCCCCATGTCCATCCAGTGCATCCCCGTGCGCTGTGGAGAGCCTCCAAGCATCCTGAATGGCTACGCAATTGGATCTAACTACAGTTTTGGAGCCATAGTGGCTTATAGCTGCAACAGGGGGTTCTACATCAAAGGGGAGAAGAAGAGTGCCTGTGAAGCCACAGGACAGTGGAGCAGCCCCATACCCACGTGCCACCCTGTATCTTGCAGTGAACCACCGAAGGTTGAGAATGGCTTTCTGGAGGTAAGGGACTGATTCACAAGAGTCCATGGCTTTTGTCCATGGGTCAGCCCATTGTGGCTTATTCTGAAGCGGGGGTGTGAACAGATTAATTGTGGAGTAACAAAAGTGGCTCAGTCTATAGGTAAAAAATATTGGAAATAATTTGGTAGAGGTTATGAATCCTCTTAATCTATAGCTTTCTACTGTTTACTAGCATACAGACACTTGAAACACTTTGTCGCCATATCTTAGCCATCACTATGAAGTTAGAATAAAACAGTTTCAAGGACATAGTATTTTGCTTTATAGAAGTTATTCCAAGATGGATGTATCATTTATTTTTATAGAAATCAAGGTCTAATTGGAACCTAGAGAAATCTGTTATTTCTATTTTTTAGACAAATGATGGGGTAAACCACCCGACAAGGCAGTTCTGGCAGTTTTCTTTTAGCAAACCTAAGGGTAATTTCATTAGAACCAAGGTTTATAGCTGATTCACACATATCTCTCTTTCACACTGATATGTGTCTTCTCATTAAATCTATCAAGAAAACAGGCATAAGATTCTATTCCCCCAAATCAAGAGCATTTTTTTTTTTGTCTTTTTAGGAACACACCAGCAACCTATGGAAGTTCCCAGGCTAGGAGTCGAATCAGAACTGCAGCTGCTGGCCTAGGCAGTAATGCCAGATCCAAGCCATGTTTGTGACCTACACCACAACTCACAGCAATGGCAGACCCTTTAGCCCACTGAGTGAGGCAAGATAGACCCTAGTTGCGTTCGTTACTGCTGAGCCACAGTGGGAACTCCAAAAGCAATCAGAGCAGACAGTGTTCTAATTAAAGATTTTTTAAAACCCATACATAGAGAGTGCCTTTTCTCCTTTATATTCTAAAACAGTAAAAGCCTTTTATTTATGACCTTTGCTCAGATGTATGAGCTTCCCACTGGAAGAGAGTATCCAAGTATATATAAGGAGGCTTTCTTCACTTATTCACTTAACAGATATTTCTGGAGCTCCTACTAGGTGCCAGATAAGCACAGGACATCTAGTGTTTAGTAACACAGACGAGGTCTATGATGGCATAATGTTTATGTGCATATGGGGGTACCCAAGAAGTAAAGGAGTAAACCAAACAAATAACTAAGTGGGAGGGAGAATAAGAATCATAACTGGCCAACTACCAAGCCATTTACTGCATCACGGAAGCTAGACGTTACCATTCTCACCAACAAAAGAACCAGTGTGATCACTTTAATGTTTTCACAACTAATTCATCTTTCTATTGCCAAAAATTACCTCTTACTATATTGTACGCTTATATATTTGAATGTTGAAACCATGAATATTAAAATTTTTGTTTAAAAGATAAAATATTAATTTTGATTTTCCACTCTTATGATAGGGATCTTTAAAAGTACTTTAAGAAGGAACACAAAACTCCGACAGTCGTCTTAAGACCATATCCATTAAAAAAAAAAACTTGGTACTTTATTATCTCACCACATTTTAAAAAAAATGTAGTGTATATATAAGTATGTTTCCTTTTCTGTGGTTAAAACAAAAACCATAGCATTGCTTTGGTCGGCAAGCTTTTTTTGAGTATACCGAGTAATTTATAATTTTTGGTATTGCTCCATCAATTCATCAGTCAGTTTAGAAACTATTGATCTTTTATTTATTATGGGCTCAGTGCTGTGGTAAACATTTCTATGGTAGGGATTATCTAACTTGGGCTCCTACCATCCTTTTCCTTTATTTAAAATAAAGAAATAAAATGGATCTGTTGGAAAAAATGGAAGTCCTCATTTGCGTATGTTTTAATTGATTCATTTTAACATAGGCATTTCAGTTTAGCTTTCTTTTAACTATGATTGATTTTATTTTGTTATGTTATCTGTCGTATAAATTGTACTTCATTGTTTTCTCCGTTATCCAGCATACAACCGGCAGGACCTTTGAGAGTGAAGTGAGATACCGGTGTAACCCTGGCTATAAGTCAATTGGAAGTCCTGTATTTGTCTGCCAAGCCAATCGCCACTGGCACAGTGAATCCCCTCTGTCCTGCATCCCTCTCAACTGTGGAAAGCCTCCCCCGATCCAGAATGGTTACATGAAAGGAGAAAATTTTGAAGTAGGGTCCAAGGTTCAGTTTTTCTGTAATGAGGGTTATGAGCTTATTGGTGATCATTCTTGGACATGCCTGAAATCTGGCAAATGGAGTAAGAAGCCGAACCAAAAGTGCATGCCCACCAAGTGCCCAGAGCCCCCTCTCTTGGAAAACCAGCTTGTACTGAAGGAGCTGACCACAGATGTGGGAGTGGTGACATTTTCGTGTAAAGAAGGGCATGCCCTCCAGGGCCCGTCTGTCCTGAAATGCTTGCCATCCCAGCAATGGAATGATTCCTTTCCTGTCTGTAAGATGGTTCTTTGCCTCCCACCTCCCCTGATTTCTTTTGGTGTCCCTGCTCCTTCTTCTGCTCTTCATTTTGGAAGTACTGTCAAGTATTCTTGCGTGGATGGGTTTTTCCTAAGAGGAGATCCTACCACCTTCTGCCAAGCTGATGGGACCTGGAGCTCTCCACTGCCAGAATGTGTTCCAGTAGAATGCCCCCAGCCTGAGGAAATCCTCAACGGCATCGTTGATGTGCAAGGTCTTGCCTACCTGAGCACAGCTCTCTATACCTGCAAGCCAGGCTTTGAGTTGGTGGGAAATACTACCACTCTTTGTGGAGAAGATGGTCACTGGCTGGGGAAAAAACCAACCTGTAAACCTATTGAGTGCTCCAAACCCAAGGAGATTTCGAATGGCAAATTCTCTTACACAAACCTACACTATGGGCAAACCATTACGTACTCTTGTGACCGAGGCTTCAGACTTGAGGGCCCCAAAGCCTTGACTTGTTTAGAGACAGGTGATTGGGACGTGGATGTCCCATCTTGCAGTGCCATCCACTGTGATCCCCCACAGCCCATTGAAAATGGGTTCGTAGAAGGTGCAGATTATAGCTACGGTGCCATGATCATCTACAGCTGCTTCCCTGGGTTCCAGGTCGCTGGTCACGCCATGCAGACCTGTGAAGAATCGGGCTGGTCGAGCTCCGTCCCCACCTGTGTACCCGTAGACTGTGGTCTCCCTCCTCACATTGATTTTGGAGACTGTAATAAAGTCAAAGATGGTCAGGGGTATTTTACCCAAGAAGACGACATGATGGAAGTTCCGTATCTGACTCCTCACCCTCCTCATCATCTGGAAACAGTGGGTAAAACCTGGGAAAACACAAAGGGGTCTGTTGCTACACATTCAGCCAAATTTCTGTACAACACCATGGTTTCGTACACCTGTCATCCAGGATACGAACTCTTGGGGAACCCTGTGCTGATCTGCCAGGAAGACGGAACTTGGAATGGCAGTGCTCCATCCTGCATTTCAATTGAATGTAACCTCCCTGCTGCTCCCGAACACGGCTCTTTGCATTTTACGGAGACTACCATGGGCAGCGCTGTGCAGTATAGCTGCAAACCGGGATACACTCTGGTGGGTTCTGACCTAAGACTTTGTCTGCAGAATAGAGAATGGAGTGGCACTTCTCCACACTGTGAGGCCATATCATGCCAAAAACCAAATCCAGTTTTGAATGGCTCCATCAAAGGAAGCAGCTACACATACCTGAGCGTGTTGTACTACGAGTGTAATCCTGGGTATGTGTTGAATGGCACTGAGAGGAGAACGTGCCAAGAAAATGAGAATTGGGATGGGAAGGAGCCAGTTTGTATTCCTGTGGACTGTGGTTCACCCCCAGTCTTAGCCAATGGCCAGGTGAAAGGAAATGAGTATACATTCCAAAAAGAGGTTGAGTACATTTGCAATGTGGGGTTCCTGTTGGAGGGGGCCAGCAGTCGGTTTTGTCTTGCTGATGGAAGTTGGAGCGGAACCACTCCCATGTGTGTGCCTGTCAGGTGTGCCCCACCACCACAGGTGGCAAATGGGGTGATGGATGGCCTGGACTATGGCTTTGGGAAGGAGGTGGAGTTTCGCTGTCAGGAGGGCTACATGTTGCACGGTGCCCCCAAACTCACCTGTCAGTCAGATGGTAACTGGGATGCCCAGTTTCCTCTCTGTAAACCAGCCAGCTGTGGGCCTCCTGAAGATCTACCCCATGGCTTTCCTAATGGTTTTTCCTTTTATCATGGGGGGCATATACAGTATCAGTGTTTTCCCGGATACAAGCTCCATGGAAGTCCTTCCAGAAGGTGTCTCTCCAATAACTCCTGGAGTGGCAGCCCACCTTCCTGCCTGCCTTGCAGGTGTTCCACACCAGTAATTCAAAATGGAGCCATCAACGGGACAGATTTTGGTTGTGGAAAAGCAGCTCGGATTCGGTGCTTCAAAGGCTTCCAGCTCCTGGGACTTTCAGAAATCACCTGTGAAGCCAATGGCCAGTGGAGCACTAGCTTCCCAAGCTGTGAACACACTTTTTGCGGTTCCCCCCCAGTGATACCAAATGCATTCGTCAGTGAGAGTGGTTCTTCGCAGGAAAATGTGATAACTTACAACTGCAGGTCCGGGTATGTAATGCAAGGCAGTTCAGATCTGACTTGTACAGAGAAAGGGACATGGAGCCAGCCTTATCCAGTCTGCGAGCCCCTGTCCTGTGGACCCCCACCATCTGTTCCCAATGCCGTGGCCACTGGAGAGGCACACACCTATGAAAGTAAAGTGAGACTCAGGTAAGACCATGGTTTTAGACTCTCTGAGGGGCACAAGCAGGAGGGTTGTGAAATGAAAAGGGATAGGTCCAAACGTTAGCTAATTGGGAAGAAAACGCCATCTCTGGACTGCTTTCCCAAAACTGAAGCTTTTAACACTTGGCTTTATTCTACCCATAATTATGCAGAAATCCATTGGCTTATAAAAATAAACTTCTACATTTTCAGATTGTAGTTCCTAATATAATTATTATTATATTCTGTTGAGCTTCATGGAACAGCAAGATCCTTTAGCTGTAATATCCCTTAAATCACCAGCTCTTTTTTAAATGTTATGCTAAAAAATTTCCGTGGTATCGCCTAATGATTATATTCATATATGTATATGTTGGGGAAATAAGGCAAAATCTGAGACTTCAGGTCAAAAAAATCACATACTTTCATTGGTCAACATAAATGCTGAACAAACTAAGCATTTAATGCATACCTGGTGATTTTTGCTGAAAAGTTCCCCATCTAAAATGTGATAGTTAAAAAAGATGAGATGGAGTTCCTGTCGTGGCACAGTGGTTAACGAATCTGACTAGGAACCATGAGGTTGCAGTTTCGATCCCTGCCCTTGCTCAGTGGGTTAACAATCTGGCATTGCCGTGAGCTGTGGTGTAGGTCAAAGAAGCAGCTCGGATCCTGCGTTGCTGTGGCTCTGGTGTAGGCTGGCAGCTACAGCTCCGATTAGACCCCTAGCCTGGGAACCTCCATATGCCGCGGGAGCGGCCCAAGAAATGAAAAAAAGACAAAAAAAAAAAAGATGAGAAAATGTGGAATGAATTTATAAATTAGATTTTTATTAGAATAAATGCCCATAATGTACAAATACATTTCAACCATCTGAATCAATTTATATTTTACTGATATCTCTGAAGGAATTATGGATTATCCTTCATATGTGGGCTTCTTAGATTTTGTTTATAATTCAGTAACTCTTCTTCACCTGGTCTGTTGTACACATTTTCTCTTAAGTGCAGTAAGAAATAGACCCAGGGGAGGATTGTCAATGATATAGAAGCTAATGATTAGTGGATTATGCACCAAGAAGAAAAGCAAAAATTATTCCTTGCTTTTGAAATACGTTTTCAGTTTTCTTTTTGGATGTTGATGTTATTAGATATCTTGAGAAGTCACAATACGGCCTGCTTCTTAAGACTCCTCTGTTATTCCTTGTGTGTTGATTATCTTCAGATCGCCACTTATGAGTAAACAGATCTCTTTGCAAGTTTGCGAAACCTGCACCTCCTACCTAGCCTGGTAGTGTGTGAAATTTTAAAAATATATCCACCTAATAAACCTCTGTTAATTAAACAGTTTAATTTAAAAAGCAGGAGTTTCCATCTTGGTGCAGCAGAAACAAATCTGACTAGTATCCATGAGGACTCAGGTTCGATCCCTGGCCTCACTCAGTGGGTTAAGGATCCGATGTTGCCGTGAGCTGTAGTGTAGGTTGCAGATGCAGCTTGGATCTTGTGTTGCTCTGGCTGTGGTGTAGGCCAGCAGCTATAGCTCCGATTCAACCCCTAGCTTGGGAACTTCTGTATACCACAGGCACAGCCCTAAAAAGCAAAAATAAATAAAAAGCAGCATAGTATAGGGGTGAAAGCACGGACTGTAGCGCCAGATTCCCTAGGTAGGAATCTCAGCACTGTTGCTTCCCCGGGGAAGTTACTTAATCTCTCTGGTGTCTGTTTCATCATCTGCAAAATGGGAATAAAGATAATAATCACACCTATTGATAGAGTTGACATGAGAATTAAATGAGTTAATGTTTGTAGAGCAATTAGAACAGTGACTAGCATTTAATAAGTGCTCTGTAAACATCTGCCGAATGAATAAATGCAAATTTTAAAAATAATAGAGGGTTTAGGGCCAGTTTGACCTGAGTTTGAACACCCGTACTACTGGAACACAATATCTACTAAACAAGATGAAAAGAAGTACCCTATGTGAAAGGCTTAGAATAGTGCTTGGCACAAGGTGGATTCCCAGTAAATATTAATTGTGTTATATTCTTATTAGTATCTGAGCCTGTTTTGGACTTGGTCTAGAATTTCTTGAACTGTTAGATATTTGGGGAATAAAAATGAATTCGACAATGATACCCAGAACAAAGGGAAATCATGTCAACAATGTGTGAAGCACCTTTGGACTTGGATAATCCTGAATGGAGAACTAAGGATTGATCCAGTTATCATTGTGTCTCGCTAGTTTTGCGTGGTGACTCCATCCCTCTGACATTTGGGTCGGTTTTAATATATCACAGAAAATGTCTACTGAACTTTATAACAGTTTCTTGAGTCTGAGGATAACTCACCAACTCTATTGCACTCCCCTTAAGGCACTCGTTTTGCTTCCCCATTTCAGGTGTCTGGAAGGTTATATGATGGATACAGATATAGATACATTCACCTGTCAGAAAGATGGCCATTGGTTCCCTGAGAGAATCTCCTGCAGCCCTAAAAAATGTCCTCTGCCAGCAAACCTAACACATATAATTGTTCATGGGGATGATTTCAGTGTAAATAAGCAAGTTTCTGTGTCATGTGCAGAAGGGTATACCTATGAGGGAGTTAATATATCAACCTGTCAGGTAAGATGCCTTGTCTTAATTAGAACATGTAGATGTAACTCATTTATGTATATTACACTGTGTGTGTGTGTGCGTGTGGATATATATGTAAGTGTATGCTATACCGTATATGTGAGTGTTTGTGGGTATATATCTAAGTGCGTATTCTACTATATGTGTGTGTATATATGTAAGTGTATATTATACTGTGTGTGTGGATATATATGTAAGTGTATATTATGTTACATATGTATGTGTGTGTGTATATATATATGTAAGTGTATACTGTATCGCATATGTGGATATACATGTAAGTGTATATTCATGTGTGTGTGAAAATATACGTAAGGGTATATTATACTACGTGTGTGTGTGTGGATATATGTGTAAGTGTATATTATACCATATGTGTGTAAGTGGGTGGATACAGATATACGTATAGATATAGATATACCCACACAAGCAATATCTTGCTGTCCTGAAAAGAGAAAATGCCTCAAGTTTCCAATCATGTCAAATAATTTGCAAAATTTTTTGGTAGAAATATAAAAATATATCTTTCCTTCCAATATTCCCATTTTTAAAAATAAGAAAGTGCCAAGGGTAGATACAAAGTGCCAAAGGAAGATGAAATGTTAAAATATAACAAGAGATTCATGACAAGTTAATCATGCATAGACACTCTGTGTAGAAATGAGCCCTGACTATTACCAATTATGCTTCCAGTTTTAGTAGAAAGTAGCAGAAATGTAAATTGGAATCAAATTCTACCTCTACTTCCTACATGTGTCACTTTAATAAAGTTACTTAAAATTTCTGAGTTCCTATTAATGTGGTATTAGTATAAAATTTGCTATAAGGGAAAATGAATGGAATGAAAGAAATCAGTCAAAAGTAGATCCTGATAAAGGATTCATCACAAGATAGTGAAGAAAGGAATCATTAATAAAGAAATCATGCTGGGAGTTCCCACTGTGGTGCAGTGAGTTAAGAATCCAGCTGCAGTGGTTCAGGTTGCTACTCAGGTTCCAGGAATGTGGATTCAATCCCTGGCCTGGGAACTTCCATGTGTCATAGATGCAGCCATAAAATTAAAAAAAAAAAATCATGCTGATATAATGACTTAACTACTAGGGGAAAAATTAATATATGCCAAAATAAGCTTCAGATATATCAAAAGAAAACAATACTATGTAGCTTTTAAAAGTTAATAGTAATACCCTGGCCTCACTCAGTGGGTTAAGGATTGGGTGTTGCAGTGAGCTGTGGTGTAGGTTGCAGACACGGCTCGGATCTGATATTGCTGTGGCTGTGATGTAGGCTGGCAGCTGTAGCTCCAGTTCAACCCCTAGCCTGGGAACCTCCATATATCATGGGTGCAGCCCCCCCCCCAAAAAAAAAATGTTGGTTCTAATTGTGGAGGCGGGAAAATAAAGTGTGTGTGTGTCTGTGTGTCTTTTTCAACTATGTGACTTACAATGTATGATAGAGTATTTTCAAGTATTCATGCTGGAATGGAGAAAAAAGCTAGCCATCTTTTTAACTTTGGGTCGTTTGCCTAAAAGTTGCTGTTTCTCATAAATTTTAGATTGAGATGTAGAATTATGTAAGAAGGATGTATTAGTATAAATCATGGAATATTTGTATCAACCATCCAGTGTTTATGCATCATAATGAAAACATACTTCTTGGTGTTCTTGATTTTTTTTAAAGGATTCCCTTGGTGTTTTTGAGTTTAAGACATGTCTAAAGTTGTTTAGTGATGCCTATTAAGGCCATCTAATAATCAATGTGTCTTTTTTAAGGCCAAAGGTAATAAGCAGCAGAAGTAGGACCAAAGTATCCATCCTTTATCTATCTTATTGGGGATTATCTTGTAATATGACTAATATTTGCAGACTTCTTCATTCAGAAGTACTAATTCCTAAATGTAACTTAAAACTTGTTGTTTAGCTGGATGGCACCTGGGAGCCACTATTTTCTGATGAATCCTGCAGTCCAGTTTCTTGTGGGAAACCTGAAAGTCCAGAACATGGGTTTGTGTTTGGCAGTGAATACAGCTTTGAAAGCACAATTGTTTATCACTGTGAAACTGGCTATGAACTAGAGGTAAGCAAACAAATTATTCAACTAGAGTTCATTTGTTTTTGCAATATACTTAGGTATATGTTTAATATTGTACCATTTTGTTTCATTGATTTTGGTCCTAAAAGATTTTTTTAAACTTTGTTACCTTATATCTAAGATACACACACACACACATAAAACACATATATATAATACTTTGTACATATATAATGCACACACACACACATAGAACACTTTATAGATGTATATAACACTTTATAGGAAATATTTTAAACGACTTATAATTTTAAAAAGCAAAAAAGTCTCAAATTTAAAAATTAAAGCCATGAAAAAAAGAGGAAGTTTGTATACCAGCCACAAGACTGGTACTCTGATCTCAGTTGGTCATTTAAACCTGTGTTTTGGCCTCCTGTTAATCGTACTGTGCAACAGGACAGTCCATCTGTCACTCTGGGGAGGTGACCATAGGGATTTGGGTGTGCAGAGCTAGGATTTCCTCAAACAATGGGCTCAAATAACTTAGAGGGGTTTTGATTGAGATGCCAGGGTCCCACATGGCAGGTGTGGCCTGAAAACTCCTCAGAGCAGTTTTTTTGTTTTTTTTTTTTTTTTTGTCCTTTTTAGGGCAACATCCATGGCACATGGAGGTTCCCAGGCTAGGGGGGTCCAATCTGAGCTGTAGCCACCGGCCTATGCCAGAGCCACAGCAACGCAGGATCCAAGCCACATCTTCAATCTACACCACAGCTCACAGCAACGCCAGATCGTTAACCCACTGAACAAGGCCAGGGATCGAACCCACAAGTTCCTAATGAGATTTGTTTCTGCGGTGCCTCGAAGGGAACTCCTCAGAGCAGTTCTAACCATAGATCAAGTTAGGTCTCAAGAGCTCACCTGCTTTGTAATATTAAAATCCTATCTACAAAACAAAAACAGATCAAGGACATGAAGAGTGGACCTGTGGTTGGTTGTCAGGGGGAGGAGGGAGGAAGTGGGTTGGATGGGGAGTTTGGGGTGGGTAGATACAAACTATTACATTTGGAATAGATGAGCAATGAGGTCCCACTCTACAGCACAGGGAACTATATCCAGTCTTTTGGGGTAGAACCTGATGGAACATAGTATGAGAACAAGAATGTGTATATAGGAGTTCCCCTTGTGGCTCAGTGGAAATAAACCCAACTAGCATCCATGAGGGTTTGATCCCTGGCCTCGCTCAGAGGGTTAGGAATCTGGCGTTGCCATGAGCTGTGGTGTAGGTTGCAGACTCTGCTTGGATCCCACATTGCTGTGGCTGTGGTGTAGGCCAGCAGCTGCAGCTCCGAATCAATCCCTGGCCTGGGAACTCTTCCATGTGTCACACCTGTGGCCCTAAAAATATGTATATATATGTATATGTATGACTGGGTCACTTTGCTGTACAGCAGAAATTGACACAAAACTGTAAATCGACTATACTCCAATTAAAAAAAAAAAAAATGGATTTCCTGTCCTGACTTCACCAGGTTAAGAACACAACTAGTATCTGTGAGGATGTGGGTTCAATTCTTGGCCTCGCTCAGTGGATTAAGGATCTGGTGTTGCCACAAGCTGCAGCATAAGTCACAGGTGTGGCTTGGCATGGCTGTAGCTGTGGCTGTGGCTTAGGCTGGCAGCTCTGATTCAGCCACTAGCCTGGGAACTTCCGCCATAGGTGTGGCCTTAAAAATATATAAAAATAATAATAACAGGGGAGATCCCGTCATGGCGCAGCGGAAACAAATATGGCTAGGAACCATGAGGTTTCGGGTTCAATCCCTGGCCTCGCTCAGTGGGTTAAGGATCCAGCGTTGCCATGAGCTCTGGTGTAGGTTGCAGACGTGGCTCAGATCCCGCGTTGCTGTGGCTCTGGCGTAGGCTGGTGGCTGCAGCTCCGATTAGACCCCTAGCCTGGGAACCTCCATATGCCGCAGGTGCGGCCCTAAAAAGACCAAAAAAACAATAACAATAAGAGGGAAAAGAAGGAGGAGGGGGGAAAGAAAGATGGCAGAGAGGGAAGGAAGGAAGAAAGGAAGGAAGAAAGATTTCTACTTGAAATATTTATTTATTTATTTATTTATTTATTTATTTATTTTAGTAGAGCTATCATCTTTCTTTTTTTTATAATTTTTTTTTATTTTCCCACTGTACAGCAAGGGGGTCAGGTTATCCTTACATGTATACATTACAATTACATTTTTTCTTGAAATATTTAAAATTTTACTTACATGGGGACTTAGTAGGTTAAGCTTATCTTTAATGGATAAGTTTACAGGGTCAAAAATTCAATCCTGATGCCAAGAAGATATCTTGACATGTTCAAGGGTATAAAAAAACTAATTCACCTTTACTGTTACCTCTCAGGTATTGAAAATTCAATTCAAAATATTTTTAAAATCCCCTAAGCAAATATACCTCACTGAGACTTCGTTCTCCATCCATCTTTCCTATTGATTTTTAACTACTTGATATATAAATGAAAGGGAAACAAAGTCTGTACCTTAATGACACTAGTCCTCCAGAATATGAATTTTGAGGCAATTTGATGAGAACATTTTTGGAAGTCGAAACCTACCTCTAAAACTATATTTACTTACTAAATTCATTTAGCATCGTGATGCCGAGAGTTTCAAGTTCACAGCTGAGATGACTCTGCTTTCCCTTATTTTTTCATTATAGAAGTAGCATCTTGTCAATGACCTGTTTTCCTTGATCCACAGGGGAGCAGGGAACGGGTCTGTCAGGAGAACGGACAGTGGAGTGGAGGGGTGGCGACGTGCAAAAGTAAGTCAAATGACACTTGATCCCCCACAAATGATGCTAAGGATGCAAAATAACAATATGGCCACACTTTCTGTATCAGTTGTTTTATAATTTAAAAAGTTAACTCCACGAGCTATTTTATAATTTAAAAAGTTAACTCCATGAGCTATATGAAAACTTTTTTTTTTTTTTTTAAGGGCCACACCCGAGGCATATGGAATTTCTCAGGCTAGGGGTCAAATCAGAGCTACTGCTGTCAGCCTACACCACAGCCACAGCAATGCAGAATCTGAGCCACAGCTGCAACCCACACCACAGCTTGTAGCAATGCTGAATCCTTAACCCACTGAACAAGGCCAGGAATTGAACCTGTGTCCCCATGCTATTTGTCAGGTTTGTTACCGCTGAGCCCCGATGGGAACTCCTGTATGAGAACTTTGAATGGGCTTTTATGCCCAAGGGCACCAAACCATAAAAGAGTGAAAAACTGTCCCAGAGATTAATGATTAAATTAGAATAGAGCACAAGATTGCTGACTCTGGAATGGCAAACATTTTGTTTAGAAACTAGTTAATTATTGAGTTCACTTGCTTTCTTTTTGTGGGTTTTTCTCCAAAATAATTATAAATTAGTAGGCTTTAATTATAAATTAAAGGCTCAGAGCTTTTGCCTGAGTAAAAGTACTGGGAAATACTGACATCGTCTTAAAATGTCATTGTTCAATAAATGAACATTCACATTTTTGGTGGAATTTTGTGTAATCTCATTGTACAGGAACAACCAAGTTTTTTTAACAAGATGTGGGTGAATTCACGTGACTTTATTCCCAGGATCTGGCTCACATGATTCCTCTGCCAATGTCTTTAGATACAATAGTTACAAACCAATCAAAATGGCAAGCTTGAATTTTTTTCTCTTAAGAATCATAGAGGAGTCATAACATTTTCAAACTGGAAGGTGCTGCTTCGATCATCTATTACAGCCCCTTCAGTTCACCCATTAATAGAGGGGAGCAGGGAGAGGGGACGTGACCCACCCAGTGTCAGACATGAAGTCAGTGACAGAGCTAACACTAGGACACTAGATGCCTGAATTTTTGTTCACTGTTGTTCTAACCATATCTTCTGGAATAATGAATGAGCTGTTTTTATATGTAATAGGAATCTTAAGTCTGTTCAGCAACCTTTTATGGCTGAAACTCAAAGGAGAATGTGATTTTTTTTCTGAAAAACTTGTGTGTATGTGTGGTGTGTATCCATGCATAAACATCAAGTCACATCTCAAGTCACAGACAGGCATCAGTGGGCATTCCTGATAATAGCATTTTTTAATCTCAGTTAGACATGATCCAAACGTGTATAAATGTACGTGCAGGGAAGGAGAGAGGGGCGTGAAGAAGAAACACATAAGTCTCTATAAGTCGCTGCTGTGGTGTCAGTAAGGCAATTGCTTCCATTTTACAGCAAGTTTAATTCAAACTACAGTGATAATGGTTTGTATAGTTTTGACCTCTGAATTGAAAGATAGTTATAAAATCCTATTATTCTCTGTGGTTTCCTCTCAATTGATAAATAAGTGACACAAGTTCTTTGCAAAAAAAAATTTGAAAATATAGAGAAGCCAACAGAATAATTTTAATCCTGTCATTCAGGGCTTAAAAATATTTTGATATATTTTTATTATGTACTTTTATCCTCAGTGTATAAAAAATACAAATATTTCTAGGGGAAAAAAGTACTCATTCTGATTAACCTATTATAAGATCCTTATATAATTTAATTATTAAATATATTGATATCTGTATCAGTCAGACTTCAGCGAAGTCTGTTCAAATCAGTAGGATTCCCTAGACCAGAGCTTCTCAAAGTGTGGCTCCCAGACCAGCAGCGTCAGTGGTAGTTGGGATCTTGTTAGAAATGCAGAATCTTGGGAGTTCCCTTCATGGCTCAGCAGTTAAAAAACCCAACTAGGATCCATGAGGAGGTCGGTTCGATCCTTGGCCTCGTTTAGTGGGTTAAGGATCCAGCGTTGCCATGAGCTGTGGTGTAGGTTGAAGATGTGGCCTGCATCCCGCATTGCTGTGGCTGTGGTGTAGGCTGGCAGCTACAGCTCCATTGCACCCCTAGCCTGGGAACTTACATATGCCTTAGGCATGGCCCTAAAAAAAAAAAAGCTAAGATCTATAGTCCCAATACAGGTAATACTGACCAGGCTGAAAGAAGCCCAAAGAAGCCAGTTAGCACTGAATTCAATGGCTCTCAATGCTCAGTGAGCATTAGGATCATTTGGAAAGCTTCTAAGAAAGTACCAAAAGCTAGACTACCACACAGAGATTCTGATTCTTTTAGTCTGGTCTGGGGCCGTAGGCATCAAGGCTTCCCAGGGAATCCTATGTACAGTTAGAACTGACCTTCTACTGATGCAGAAGTGATGGATCTGGACCATATCCGCTGCCTTCACAAAGATAATTAAATCAATACTCAGAATCAGTTTTTAAGATTTTAGGAAAGATGATCCTAGCACATTCCTGTTAACATTTCTCACTGGTGCAAAATCATTCTTTACAACTACATTGGAACTACCCATCAGTTTGTGGAGACCTTAAATCCTTGGAAGCCATTTAAAATGTCTTCTAATTTTCCCCCGAGCTCGTGGTTTCCTGTTCTTAATACTTCACAATTATATTTCATCTTCCAATAATTTTATCTCATCTTTCCTTACCAGCAGTATGACCTTGACTGAGTTATTTAATCTCTCTGAGCCTCACTTCAACAGTGAGATCATCTCAGAGGTGTTTTAAGTAAAATTGTAAACTTAGCCAAAATAAACAAACAAAAACAGGACGCACAGTTAAATTTAAATCCGATTAAAATAGTTTTAAACATAAATATTTTACATGTAATCCTGGGCCCATGCTTATACTAAAATATATTTGTTGTTTTATCTGTTATTCAAATTTAACTGACTGTCCTGTATTTTATCTGGTCCACCTGAGTTTTAAGAAATAAATGTATTAATGTATGCAAGGTTCTTGGCCACTGTAGCAATTGAACAAGTGAGAATTCCTTTATTTAGCCACCTGCTCATCCATACCCTCAGCATGATTAAAACAAAAGGTGACAGTATACATAAAGACACCTGATCCAGTCAATAGGGCAAAATTGCAACCTTTAATTGTCTGCATGTACTCATCCAAAAGTTATTCATGATAGTTTTTTTTCCTCCTTCAGCACGTATCACAAGTAAGCTTAATATCTCCATGTTGCACTGAGTACCTTTAGCAATTATAGCAGAGGAAGCAAAGAGGACTTGGGAGAATCATTTAATATGAGGCTTTTGTTTTTCTTTTTAGAGACCAGGTGTGAAGCTCCACTTGAATTTCTGAATGGAAAAGCTGAAGTTGAAAACAGTACCGCTGGACTCAGCGTGGTCTATTCCTGCAACAGAGGCTACAGCCTTGAAGGGGTGCCTGAGGCCTCCTGCACTGAAAATGGGACTTGGAGCCACCCAGTTCCTCTCTGCAAACGTGTGTGTTGACCTTAGGAGGGGTTTAAATCAGATTCAGCTTTATAATTAATTCCCCAAATGTCTAAAACATAGTGGAAACTCTGCTAAGGGAGATTTGCGTATCCAAAGTAAATACTGTGGGATATTTTTTAATGTTGACTGTGTTATATAAAATATCCTGTCTGAGAATCAGCTTTCATCACATTCCTTGGATAATTACAAGTCCAAGGCACTCACAGAAAATGCAGCATAATGAAAAAAAAAATTGACATAAATGTATAATGAATTTGGGGGTGTGAAAGGGATGATGAAAGAAAATATATTTAACATTCAATATTAATAGAAAAAAGTATATGTAAGTATAGTTAATAGAGGATAATTAGTTATAACCTCTGGAATTAAGACAGTATTCTCAAGCAGAGTGTAAATTCAGAGAACTCTGGTTATTGTTTGATGTGTTACAATGCAGTAACCGAGTCTTCAGAATGCAGAGGATGCCCGTCTCACTCACAAAGACTTCTTTTGTGGCCATTGAAAATTAGAAAAACTGAAATTGTTTGAAATCTGTGTTGATATGTGCATTACACAATTACAGCAAGAAGTCCTTGCACTATTATCATTTCCTGTCTTTCCTTCAGACCTGTAGAAAAGAATTCATATTTATCAGTAAGCCTGGCAAACTCTGCAACTTAAGTTATGATAATTCTGTTTATAATGATGTGGGTCTAACCTTATATCCAGCCCACTTAGAAATGGCTGGTGTTGCTCTGGTTTATATTTCTGAAGGATGTTCAGTGAAAGAAAGTCCAATGAGAGTGAGAATGAGTCATTCTATATTCTTAATGTTCTTCAAATATGAAGGGAATATTTGATTTCTTGATTTCTAGCATGCCTTTGGTTTCCCCACTGAAGGACCATAATTTGAGACAAATATTTAATTTGCCATCTTAGAATTTTAGGACCATGCATTAGTGGTTGAATAGCTTTGTGAATAGCTTGGTGTTTTCAGATCTTATCTGATATTTATCCTGACAGATAATTTCATGTGGCTACAAAACAAATTTGTGAATATTTTGAACAATTGAATAAATACACACACACACACACACACACAGCCATGGCACATGGAAGCTCCCTGGCCAGGGATTGAATCTGAGCCATAGCCACGACCTGCACCACAGCTTTGACCTGCACCACAGCAACACCAGATCCTTTAACCCACTGCACTGGGCCAGTGATCAAAACTAGAGCCACTGCAGTCAAATTCTTAACCCACTGCACCACAGTGGGAACTCCTGAAGTTCTTTTTTTAGCTTTTAAGGGCTGCACCCACAGCATATGAAAGTTCCTAGGCAAGGGGTCAAATCAGAGCTACAGCTGCCTGCCTACACCACAGCCACAGCAATGCCAGATCCGAGCTGCATCTGTGACCTACACCACAGCTCATGGCAACGCCGGATCCTTAACCCACTGAGTGAGCCCAGGGATCGAACCCATGTCTTCACGGATACTAGTCGGGTTCGTTACCACTGAGCCACGATGGGAACTCCAGGGTACTCCTGCAGTTCTATATTTTTCAGCCTCATATTATCATCACTGAGAACCCTTCTCCTGCAGAGTTCATGCTTTGCCTTCAAAGAAATAAACTCAGAGGGAAAATATCAGTAAGCATTTCCTTTTCTTTTTAACAGCAAATCCGTGCCCTGTCCCTTTTGTGATCCCTGAGAATGCTCTGCTTTCTGAAAAGGAGTTTTATGTTGATCAGAACGTGTCGATCAAGTGTAGGGAAGGGTTCCTGCTCCAGGGTCAAAGCATCATTACCTGCCGCCCCGACGAGACGTGGACGCAGACGAGTGCCAAATGTGAAAGTAAGCTGACATGTGGAATCCACTTAATTTCATGAGTGTAGAATATTTTCTTATCTTTGTGTGATTATCTTCAAGCAGGTAACTTAACTATAGGTGTTTATTTTTTTTTAACCATAGGTGTTTAGATCTCTGTCTTATCATGGTTATCAGCTTCTGTGTTGCTACTTAAAAAATTTTTTTAAAGATTTGTGAATTCCAAACATAAAAATAAAAAACATTTCCCAAACTAGGCTAGAACCTACCTGACCAGAATTTACTGAACAGATTTTCAAAATGTACTCTCTAAGCTTGGGCAAGATATTCAATCTAAACTACACATTTTTCTCCACAGTATCAGAGTCCCTAAACTGATGCTTGATGGGCTATGGATGTTTTGCAACACAAAATTTTTTCTACAGTGGTTCTTCAACTTGAGCAAGTGTCAGAACCATTCAAAGGGCTTACTGAAAATAGATTGCTGGGCCCACCCTAGAGTATCTGATTCAGTAGATCTAGGGTGAGGTCTGAGAATTTGCAGTTCTAAGAACTTCCTAGATGGGATTGATGGGAATACTGCTGGACCTGGAACCACACCTGGAGAACCTCTATGCCTGCATCATGTCAATATACAGCACACACCTGGTAGCATCTTTTGCTGCCTTGTGATAACTCTTGACTTTTTGTTGTTGTTGTTCTTGACTTTTTGAATATTTTAATTTTCTTAAGTATTTGCTGTTTTATTTTTATCCTTTTATTGAAGTAGAGTAGATGTGCAGTGTTGGGTTAGTTTCAGGTGTACAGCAAAGTGATTCCGTTACCCATATCTATATCTATTATTTTTCAGATTATTTTCCATTATAGGTTATTACATGATATGGAGTGTAGGTCCCTGTGCTATTTTATGTATGGCAATGTGTCTCTGTCAATCCCAAACTCCTAATTTATCCCCCCCTTGGTTAACCATAAGTTTGTTTTCTAAATCTGTGAGTCTTTCTTTTTTTTTTTTTTTTGTCTTTTGTTGTTGTTATTGTTGTTGTTGTTGCTATTTCTTGGGCCGCTCCCACGGCATATGGAGGTTCCCAGGCTAGGGGTTGAATGGGAGCTGTAGTCACTGGCCTACGCCAGAGCCACAGCAACGTGGGATCCGAGCCGCGTCTGCAACCTACACCACAGCTCACGGCAACGCCGGATCGTTAACCCACTGAGCAAGGGCAGGGACCGAACCCGCAACCTCATGGTTCCTAGTCGGATTCGTTAACCACTGCGCCACGACGGGAACTCCTCTTTCTGTTTTTTAAATAAGTTCATTTGTATTATTTTATTTTATTATTTATTTATTTATTTATTTGTCTTTTGTCTTTTTAGGGCCTCACCCACAGCATATGGAGGTTCCCAGGCTAGGGGTCTAATCAGAGGTTTTGATTTCAGCCTATGCCACAGCCACAGCAATGCCAGATCTGAGCTGTGTCTGCGACCTACACCATAGCTCATGGCAACGCCGGATCCATAACCCATGGTTCCTACTCGGATTTGTTTCTGCTGTGCCACAATGGGAACTCCTGTATCATTTTTTTTTTTTTGATTCCACCTGCAAGTGTTATCACATGGTATTTGTCTTTGACTTAACTTCACTTAGTATAATCATCTCCAGGTCCATCCATGTTGCCGCAAATGGCATTATTTCCTTTTTTTATGGAGTTCTTGACATCTAATAATACACTTAAAGCATCTCTCCTACTCAATATCCTGTTCTCCTTTATGGTCCAGGCCAATTCCTCTGCAGCACTCAACTAACAAATATTCATTGCGTCTAACTAGATGCAAGGTATTGAGATACCTTATTATACAGTATAAAAATATATTATGTCTTCAGGGACTTTCCTCCTCAGAACATTTGCACTCCAATTAATGAGATAAAAAAATGTGCATATGAAAGCCACGGGAAATTCTGAAATCCGATGATACCTGGGTTTGAAGTCTACCTTCAAAACTTTCTAATGCTAAACTTATGCTAGTGCCCAAACTTCTCTGAACTTTGGAGTTCTCATTTGCTAATAGCACCACTAATTCCTATCTTAGAGGTTTGTATTAAAGAACAAATGAATAGATAGATATATAGTTGCAATATCTCCTAATAGGTAGAGTTGTAAAATAGCCCCAAGTCCCTGAATTTTTAGTTAGCAGCACACTGAAGCATTGGAATTTTGATTTTACTTCTGGAAAGTATGTACCATAATTTTAGCAAGGGTTTGAAACCTACCCCTAGTGAAGTGGGAAGAACTAAGTAAGTATAAGCCTTGACTGTCTGGTCTCATTGGAAGCCACCAGCCTGAGCAAAAGCAGGCCAAGTGGCCTGATTCTGCCCACATATCTCCACACTGGTCTTGGCTCCCAGAGACGTACCAGTCAGAGCACTGGAAGCAAGAACAAGGAGAGACATGCCCTTATTACAAATGTTCCTTCATTGCATGCTTAATTATTCCTCAATATTCTTGAGAAGATCAGGGGTTGCCTAGGAGAGGAGACAGTTTCCATGGTTATTTGTTATCCTCAACCCCTCTTTTGCATTTTCTATTAGACAGGAAGTCTTTGAGAACAAATACTCTTCCTGAGGGACCCGAACAGGCACCTTCCTCATCCTTTTCACCTCATCCTAATATCTGTCACTACAAATCAGGGATTAAAAGTTAGTATGCATGAGAATCTCCTGGGGAGAGTATGTAAGATGCAGACTCAGAAACAAGCAAGCCTAGAAGTTTACATCTTTAATAGGAAGCAAGGCTGACTCCCACATAGGTGGCCTGGAATCCATGCTTTGGTAACCTCTTCTGTGAACCAACCATCATTGCCCTATCACAGGCTGGTCCCCCACCTGGAAGCAAGAGTCCCCTGATTCACTCAAGCTTTAGCACCGTCCAAAGGCCGGTCGCTGCTATTCATGCCATGACAATCCTAGGCTTAACTAGTTACATTCACCTCTACACTATGGCGTCTGGGCCTCTAATACAGCTCTTTTTAAGCCGTATGACAGTATTCTTTTGTCTGTCCTCACCCATTTGTCTGAGCAAAGGCACAGCATTTTCTTCATATATTTATTTTCCGTTTCCACTGCATAGTAGGCATTAATACAGATTTGTTATCTGATGGATTGAATGCCTACTTTTAACAACCTTAGAAGGAAAAGAAAACTCAGAAGAGTCGGAGAAAATGATCATCCCCTCTGGCAAGTCTGTAATATTTTGACCACAAAGTGACATTTTTGAGGCCAGTTCATGAAGGCTCATCTAGAAGTTAGCTTTATACAAACCGGATACTGCTGGGAGTCCTGACTCCAATCCAGTCCTTGTCTTGTGAAGCACCACAGAACAACTCTATCCAGTTTATTCTTGTAAAAATTTCTCAAAGCAAAATGAATTGCAAAAAAAATTTTATGTAAATATTCAGGACATGCACTTTTAAAAGAGAAGTTTAGCCTTCAGTCTTACACATTCCAAAGGAAGAAAGTCATTGCTTCCGAGTCTTAAAAGAGGAGGCAATAACGTGAAACCTTGAATTTCAAAAACCTCAGCAAGCTGTGTAAATTGAGCATCCTCAAGCTAGCGACAATAGTCATTCATTTACTCATTTTCCCAGTATGTATTCAAGAGCCCACTGTATGCCAAGCACTGTCCTAGGCACTCATGAAATAGCCATGCTGGAATCTGCAGTAGCAGCTCATGAATCTTCACTCTGAAAAGATAGACTCCGAATAATCCCCATGCTGCTTGTCATCTTATTTGATCAGCATCCATCATTAAAATTCTCTTGCAGTTCTTTTGGTGGTATAAGAAAACAAGATTTCTTTTTCTCTTTTTTTTTATTTTTTTAGGGCCACACTCGCGACAGATGGAAGTTCCCAGGCTAGGAGTCTATAGCCACCAGCCTACACCACAGCCACAGCAACCGGGTATCCAAGCAGCAAATGTGACCTACACCACAGCTCATGGCAATGCCAGATCCTTAACCCACTGATGGAGGCCAGGGATCGAAATGGTGTCCTCATGGATACTAGTCAGGTTCATTACCACTGAGCCACAGTGGGAACTTCTGAAAGCAAGACTTCTTGACTATAAAATAGCTCCACTTTAACATGTGAGTCAGAAGATAAAATCTTTGTTCTTATACAGCTAACACTTATAGACAGCAGCAGATGATGCTTTTAGTTTCTAGTGTCTTTTAGATATTATGTAGGGAAAAGGGTTACCTTTATGTATTTTATCTTTCATCTTTAATTCAGTCTTAGAGGTGAGACTGTCTTCTCTCCCCTCCACTGGCTGGGTTAGTAGTATACCAGGAGCTTAATGTTTTTGGGGTTTTTTGTTTGTTTGTTTTTATTTGTTTGTTTGTGTTTACTTTTGCTATAGAAATCTCATGTGGTCCACCAACTCACGTAGAAAATGCGATTGCCCGAGGCGTACATTATCAGTATGGGGACGTGATCACCTACTCATGTTACAGTGGATACATGTTGGAGGGCTCCCTAAGGAGTGTTTGCCTAGAGAATGGAACCTGGACATCACCTCCTATCTGCAGAGGTAAGGAACTATTTGAATGGTTAGTTCTTAGTGAAGCTGTAGGAAAATGTATATGGAAGTCTGATATGGCCAAGAACTTGTATATATGCTGTTTTATTTTTCCTTGGTTTTCAGTTTTCTTTTAACATCTGTGTCATTTTCCTTAACCCTGTGGCTTTGGATTTTGAAAGAGAAATAAAATCCAACCTAGGGATGACTATGACGAGCTCAGGAGGGACACAGACTAGGTTGAGTAGCTCTGATGATTTTGGAGAGACAGCAGTGCATGTTGGCTTGACGGAAGATCTTAAGTCTCTGCTCAGGAAGTGGACCTTGTAGAGGCTAAAAGCAAAATTACCCTGATTCTTGCCCCTTGTTGAAAGCAAGAATGTTTCAAGGAGGCAAAGACTGTAAAGACAGGTATGACGTTTATTGTCAGAAACCCAGTACAATGTGTGGGAGAGCACACAGAGAGGTCGTCTATTTATCTAAGGCAGAAGTAAAGCAGTAATACACACCCAAAGAAGTGTGGGTGCTGCAGGAGTCCCCCCTGGGTGAGGAGTGCCAGGGAGGTGACTTGAATCATTTATATAGAACAGTTCTTCTGGGTCTTTGTTTTCCTTTGGCCAATTATCTTGTTTTATCTTTCACACCTGTCCAGACACAGGGCCCTTCCCTGATCTGCATGCCTGTCTTTTGGCCAAGATGGATTCCAAAGTGAGGCATTGTGGGAAGGTTATCTAGACTGATTGCAGCCTGGCACCCTCTCCCTTTCTGGCCCAGAGGGGTCCCTCTGCACTTGTTACCCTGGGGTCTCCCGAACCCTGAGAATAGGAAGTATGTGACCTCTCGGTCTTTTGCCCAAGCAGGGCTTAGCCCCTCTTTTCATCCTGCCATTACCATTGCTTAACAAGTTTATAGAATAGCAGTTATTCACCTTGTGCCTGTTGTTGTTTCTATCTTGAAGTGTAGACAGGGGAATGGTTCTAAATGTTTGTCCTGGAGCCTATCTACCTCCTGCCTCAGGAAGGGTTAACAAGAGGCCAGTTGTAAATGTCTATCCTGGAGCCCATCTATCTCCTGCATCATAGAGGCTATCAAAGTTTTAGTAATTTGGGGATTCGGGACAGAAGGGAGGGAGCAAAGTCGTTTATATAAATAGCGGCTGAGCATCAAAGGCCTCCTTCGGAAAGGAATTTTCAAATCTTCTGGAAGGGGTATTTCTCTGGGTCCAAATCAAATGAGACTATCTTTTATATAAACCACTCTGTTCCCTCCTGCCCGATTCCCTAAATTAGTAAATTTTTGATAGTCTCAGAACTACCCAAACTTGTTTATGTCCCTTCTCAGTCCCTCATGTTTATCCCCAACCAAATCTTGAGATGGGGTTTTGTTTCTCTCCCTTAACATGCAATTCAGGGAAATACTATGAAGTGTGAATGAACATTTCTATTTTCTGACATCCACCCTTCTCTAATTTCCTACATTTCTGATGCATCCTGCTTGTTTTCCAGCTGTCTGTCGATTCCCGTGTCAGAATGGAGGTATCTGCCAACGCCCCAATGCTTGTTTCTGTCCAGACGGCTGGATGGGGCGTCTCTGCGAAGAGCGTGAGTCTGTTCTCAGATCTTACTTTGAGTCCCAGTGGTTTTCCTGGAAGCTGCCAACTCATGGTTGCTACCAGGAACTGGCTTTACTAATGGCAGGCATTCACTCATTAAATCCTGTAGCAGACCAGACAGAGTCTTTAGGGCTGATCTAAGTATGTCAATTAGCTGCAGAAGATCTAGAGTATTAGTGACTTTGAAAATACAGTTATCAAGATCCATCCAAAGCCATTCCACCTGCCTCCTGACACAAGTTTCCAGAAACATTCTTGGGAAGGAGCTTGTCATAGAAGGTTTCCCAACTTTGGTCTCCTTCATCTCAAGACCATTTATGTTCTCTGCCAGTCATCACTGCAGTTAATATAAATTCATGGCATTGCATAACACTGTACTCTGCAGGTAAGACTTAGCGCCCACCATTCATTAAGGGTAGTTCTTCCCAATTAAGGAAATAAGGAAAGTTGGTATTCCTTACACAATGGGTTAGGGTTACACAATGTTTGCTAAATCAATGTAGAATTTCAATCCTCATGAAAATGCATTTAAATTTGGACTTCCAGGAGAATGTAATTAAGTGATCTTAATTTTTTACTGTCTTAAATATGTTTCTTTTTTTTTTTGTCTCTTTGAGGCTACACATGCAGCATATGGAGGTTCCCAAGCTAGGGGTCATATCAGAGTTATAGCTGCTAGCCTACGCCACAGCCAAACACCAGATCCGAGCCGTGTCTGCGACCTACACCACACACCAGATCCTTAACCCACTGAACAAGGCAGGGGCTCCAGCCTGTGTCCGCATGGATGCTAGTCAGATTTGTTTCTGCTGAGCCATGACGGGAACTCCTAAATTATTTTTCTATATCTATATCTATATATATATATATAGATATATACACACACACATTGTGTGTATATATTTATATGTATGTATTGTATATACATATCTATGTATATATGGATTAAATGGTTTCATATTTCATTGGGAGTATATAAATCACAAGTCATTAATGTGATGGCCATGGATTTATATGTTTTTCCTAAGGCCAGGCATTTTATAAGAGATTCTAAAACTTTTTTAAGTGCGACTACTGCAACTAATCTGGAAAGGAAAATATACGATGAAAATAAATCTAGGCTGCTAACAACTCTAGTGTTCTCATAGTTGTTCAGGAAGAAGAGAATCTCATTTTTCCTTTCTCTTCTCCCTAATCCTCCCTTCCCACTAAGGGCTTCCACACATGACCTGCTGTCAGGCTAAGGGACCACCAACTCAGGGACCATTTACCCTAGGCTAACAGCAGACCCGGCTTAATTCACTGAACATGTGTCTGTTCTGCATTAAGCCAAGGCTTCCCAAGCTTTACTGTGCACACAAACCATCTGGGAGAGGTTAAATGCAGATTCTGATTCAGTAGGTCTGGGTCCGGACCAGAGTCTGCATTTCTAGCTAAGTCTTATGTAATACCAATGCTTTGGGTTTGAGAACCGTGCTTTGAGTACCAAGCCAGTAGACAATCTCATTCGTTATAAACAGACTATGCCTCTTTGCAGAGCTCAGTAACTTCTAGTAGGAGAAATGATTGCCTTGGAGGGTATAGTGGAGGCCTGATTCAGTCACCATCAGGCCTCAGCTCCAAGGAAATACAGGGTGAGTCGTCCTATCACTACTAACGTATTGCCAACAGCAGCCCACAGAAGAGCTCTGCTCACTCCCATCTTCCCATTTTATTCAAGACGCTAAGAGAACCTCCAAGCAGCCAAGCCCTCTTAGAGCAGTTTATGTAATTTGTAATGGAAATTTGAAACAGTAATAAATGGAGAACATTCTGGTTATTCTGTGGAGAGAAAGCAAAGGGGTTCGATCGAGGTATGTCCTCTCGGAAAGAGTGCACTTGGCTTTCAAGTCATTACATCAGGCTTGGGGTCAAGACTAGCTTTCCCAATTGTGTTTTCCCAATGATACTGATTAATAAACACGACACATACAGGGAGATTATCTATTGGGTTATCCAAGGTTTTACTCCTCCTAGAAAATGTTCTTTGAACACCCGAATATAGTTGAGCACGTGTTTTGATCAAATCCTTTTCCATCTCCTTTCTAGCCATCTGCATCCTTCCCTGTCTGAACGGCGGTCGCTGCGTGGCCCCTTATCAGTGTGACTGCCCACTTGGCTGGACAGGGTCCCGCTGTCATACAGGTAGGCCTCCTCTTATTGTTTGTTTTCTGGGTGACTTGGCTTGATGAAGCTCTAGAGGACACTTAACAAGTGTGACTCAGCTTCAGAGGGGTATCTGAGTTTTTCAGAAATTCCCCAAGATTGTCTCTTGAATGGGGGTCTCAAAGCTGAACCCTCGGCTGCCTCAGAGGCACCTCTGGGGGTCAAAACAGAGCATCTGAGCTGACTCCACTGTCAACCACCTTTGTGCCATTTGCTCTGTTTTTGTTTTTTGCCTTTTTTGCCTTTTCTAGGGCCGCTACTGCGGCATATGGAGGTTCCCAGCTAGGGGTCGAATTGTAGCTGTGGCCACCTGCCTACACCAGGGCCACAGCAATGCAGAATCCGAGCCGCGTCTGTGACCTATACCACAGCTCACGGCAACGCCGGATCCTTAACCCGCTGAGCAAGGCCAGGGATCGAACCCGCAACCTCATGGTTCCTAGTCAGATTCGTTAACCACTGCGCCACGACAGGAACTCTGCCATTGGCTCTGTTTTGAAGAACATAGAGAAGACATAGTGCAGAAGTTCAGAAGAATATTTATTTTAATCTCTATGAAGTGAAATCATGGTACTATTTAGAAAGATCAAGGCTCTAAATAAATATAAGTTAAAGTGAAAAAAAACTATCAGAGATTTGGCTCCTTATGGAAGATGGTAACAAACTGTTGTTGATTGACTGGTGACAAACATGTCCCCTTAGCATCCTCGCCTAACTCAAATACAGCATTTATCCCACTGTACTTGGGTATCTGTTTAATTACTTGATTATTGATCTTTTCCTGCCTGCACTAGATTATATGCCACCTGAGGGCAGGGTTATTTCTTTGTGATCTTTATATTCTCAGTACCTGGCATAGTGCCCACATGTGATAGATTTTACAGTAATTATCTAATAAGTCAGTTTAAAATGATAAATTTTTATCTTTTCAATGTCCTGTTTCAGAAACTATTAAAACAATAGAGCTTTTAGATTTATTTAGTGTTAACTCTGACACTCCACTATTCCCCCTGTAAACAGTAGTTACACCCCTTCCCCCTGGGGTAAGAGGTGAAAAAGAATGGGCTTCCTGACACCAGGGCTTGTCATGAGCTCCAAGAGTGGAATGACCGTGTAATTTAGCCTCCAAACTGGGACATTCCCAGGGAAATGGGAATGAATGTTTAAAAAGGCAAAATCCACGTGCAGTCACCACACATAAAGCCAAAAGTGAGCCATCCATGAGCACAGGAAAGGAAAACTATACCAGAGGCTGAATTTAAATGCTTTCACTTGAAACTCTTAAAGCAATCTCTTTGGTATTTCTTTATAACAAATCAACTTTGATATTTATCAATATCGAGTATTTATCAATTTTGTACTTCTCATGCCCACAAAATTGAACTTTCCTGAAAACCAGCCATGCCCTTTCCTAGGTATCACACCATGCTTCCAGAAGGAGACATCCTGAGCTCTCCCTCCCCTTCATCTGATGTTACCAGCATCAGCACTCCTTCTGTTCCTTCCTGAACAGTGTCTCTGGCATCCTACTGTATCCCCAGTGCTAGTAAAAGATCTCTTCTTTGGATCATGGCCAGACTGTACTACTTGACCTTCCTATCTCTACTTCTAAAATAGCACCATTACACACTGCCTTGGGCAAGTCTTCACCCTGTTTAAGAAACTAAAACTGGGAATTCCCATTGTGGTGCAGAAGAAATGAGTCCGACTAGCAACCATGAGGTTGTGCGTTCGTAGCAACCATGAGGTTGTGCGTTCGATCCCAGGCCCCAGTCAGTGAGTCAAGGATCTGGTGTTGCTGTGAGCTGTGGTATAGGTTGCAGACGTGGCTCAGATCTCAGATCTGGCATCGCTGTGCCTGTGGTGTAGGCTGGCAGCTGTAGCTCCAATTCAACCCCTAGCCTGGGAACTTCCATATGTTGTGGGTGTGGCCCTAAAAAAAAAAAAAAAAGAACCTAAAACTTGTCACCTGTTGTCCCCACATCCAATTCAGATTCTTCCGACTCCCGAGGTGCTACCTAGATGGTCAACACACCTCATACACCTTGCTTCCCATCCTACCAGTCACATCCTGTCCTTTGCAGTGGCTTCCTCTCTCTTTTCACACTGGACTCAACCTCCAGAACCCTGTCTAAATTTCCTCTTTTCCCTAAACTTGCTCTATACCACAATCATCTATTTTCTAACATTCCATTTCTATAGATATTACACAGTTAGATAGAACCACGCCATTTAGAGCCCAATTGATCTGATCTATTTGCATTTCTTCTTCTTAGCTCCCTAACACATTAAGCTCCTTCATGACATGAGCCATATAGTCTTTCCTTTTTCCATCTTTCAGCAGCTACCTGAACACATACACCCACTAAGTTTTAAACATACAAAAGTATGTTAATAAAACAGGGGTTCCTGCCCTCCAGAATCCAGTCTAGAAAAGGAAAAGGGATGCAGAATGGCCTATAAGTAGGTGACTGGGGCTAACTGAATTTGCTAAAAAGATAACACTGAAGATGAGTAAACTGCCCAAGGGTAGACATTCAGAAAAGTCTTCGTAAGCAGAGAATCAGTGGAAGAGCAAGAGATGTTACCAGGAGATTATTCTAGCCAAAGGCATGGAAGTGTAACAAAGATGTGATCAGCAAACCAGAGCTGAGACCATAGAGGAAATGTAGGGGTGTGACTGGAAAAGAAGCTGTAAAGGCAGGCAGAGCCGGATTAGGAAGCACATTGCATGCCAAATTCAAGATGCTGGCTTATGTCTTCTGAGCCATGGAAGCCACTCTAGGGTTTCAAGCAGGAAAATCATGTGATCATATTTTCTTATAGAAAAATGATTTTGGCAGCAGTTTGAAGAAGGGCAGAAAACAAGACTTAAAATAGGGAGGCTCATTAGGGAGTTATCAAGCAAAATTGGCAAGACGTAATGAAGTCTAGAGAAACAATAACCCAAAAGGATGGATTTGAGAGAAGTTAGGGAGATGAATCAACACTATGGGGTTATAGATTTATTGTGGGAGTAAAGGTTTGAGGAGAGTCAAGACTGATGTTTCCAGGTCGGGCTCCTGAGTGGAAGGGAGTGCCCTATACTGAGATGGAGAACCTAAGAGGAATGGGTTTGAAGGTTCAGGCAAAGAGTGAGGTACGGATGTGCTGAGTTTGAGTGTCCAGTGGAACCTACAAGGGCGAGGTCTGAGGGGCAATTGGATGCTGGTTTAGCTTCCCAGAAGATACATTTAGATTGAAGATAGAGAGCCATCAGTCCTCATGGGAAGACATTTCGGGGGTTGGGGGAAGAAGATAAGTCTGCCCAGAAGACACATAGCATGAGTAAGTGGCCAAGAATGGAACACTGGGGCCACCCACGTTACAGGCAAGGAGGAAGATGTTAGGCTTTTAGACAGAGAGGTGAAAATAATAATAAAAAAAAATCTGTTAGTAAAAATAGGTACTCCTAAATCATGCTCTTGCAAAGGAATAATGTTTTTTCGCTCAATAAATTTTATTGTATTTATAGTTGTACAAAGATCATCACGGGATCTATATATTAGCAAGCAGAATCAACGGAGAGTTAGTTGTGGATTATTGGGTTTTACTTTTGCTCTTTTTAATCCTGCTTTATTTCCTAATTTCCTTCCTGTTATATTTCAAATATGAGCATTCTGTTGGTCTGCTCCCCAAGGGCAAAGGCTGGTGTTTGCTTTCTTGTCCTTTCTCTTTCAGTCCTGGCCAAATGCCTGGATTGCTGGCATTTTTCCCATATTTTATGCATGGGTGACTCAAGAAGTGACATTTACTTATATCTCACTGCAGATGAGATTTTCATCTGGGGAGGCCTGCCTATCTGTGCTCTAATGAAGCTGAAATAATGACTGAAAATGTTTCTCATTTCCAGCTTTCTTCTGACAGGCATTTTATTCTCTCTTTGATACATTAAACTGACTGGTATTAGGGCTTTATCAGTTTTTAGCAACCTTAGGTTTTTGGTGGGTTTTTTGTTTTTATGTCCACCCCCACAGCATATAGAATTTCCTGGGCCAGGAACTGAATCTGAGCCACAGCTGTATCAATGCTGGATCTTAAACTCACTGCTCTGGGCTGGGGATGGAACCCACACCTTTGCAATGACCTAAGCTGCTGCAGTTGGATTCTTAACCCACTGTGCCACAGCGGGAACTCCTTTTTTATGGTAGATTTTTTAACAACTAGATTGATGCAGGAGTTCCTGTTGTGGCTCAGTGGAAATTAATCTGACTAGTATTCATGAGGACGTGTGTTCAATCCCTGGCCTCGCTCAGCAGGTTAAGGATCTGGCGTTGCCATGAGCTGTGGTGTAGGTTTCAGACACAGCTCAGATCTGGCATTGCTGTGGCGTAGGCCAGCAGCTACAGCTCCAATTTGACCAGTGGTCTGGGAACCTCCATATACTGCGAGTGTGGCTATAAAAAAAAATAAAAATAAAAAAGTAGATTAATTCAGATGAAGAGTTTGGCTCATGAGAAAGATGTCTGAATAGTAAATCTCTGAGTGTTCACTCATGGTTTCATCTTTGGCTAATTTTTAACTCTACTCCAGGTTCTGTAATTCCAACTAAATTTGGTAATGGCCATGATATACATTTCCTAGGAAGCACAAAGGGCTTTTGAATCATCTGTTATGCTAGACAATTTATGTGCCTGATTTATTGTCCTAAGAGTTGATGTCTGATGTAATGATTCCATCAGTCATAGAGTTCAATGCTGGTTCCCTCAAGAGATTTATAGTCTCATTGAGCATATGAATAATTTATAGTTCAGAAGAGTATGTGTCAGATCAGTTGCATAAACAAAAAGATTAAGGGAGAGAGAAATCAGTGGACTTGGAGTTATCAGCAAAGGTTTCAGTATAGGTAGACTTTAACCTGGGACTTAAATATGAAAAATGACTCACTTGGAAGGGAAAAGGGAGGTGGTACCACGTAATGACACGAAGTCGAGCTAAGTGGCAGAAATGCAGAATACCTTCCATGAAGTGTGGTAGTGGCTAGAGCAGAAAGCAGAGTCATGTCTTCCTTTGCACGCCTTCATGGGCATCTTCAGATTTGCTCAGTGTTCATTAAATAAATGCATGCATTTTTCATCCCAGCTGTTTGCCAGTCTCCCTGCTTAAATGGTGGAAAATGCGTAAGACCAAACCGATGCCATTGTCTCTCAGCTTGGACAGGACATGACTGTTCCAGGTAAGACAACCCCAAACTGCTATTAATCTATAACATAAAAAGGCTGAAATTCAAGCGAAGTTGTCTCAAGAGCCAGAAGGTATCTCTAGTTTGAATGTAAGCATTTTCTACCCCAAAATATCCATTTTGAGATACTCTCTAAACCTGAACTAAAGCCAATGCAAGGAAATACTAGTTAAGCGTTGACAAATAAAACAATCTTGTGTTCACTTTGGCAGTACATATACTAAAATTGGACAATACAGAGAAGATTAGCATAGCTCCTGCACGAGGATGACATACAAACTTATGAGACATTCTGTATTTTTCCACAAAAAAGAGAAAAAAACATTAATTAAATAAATGAACTGCCTTCTTGAACAGACAATTGCATCCTTCATATGCAAGGCTGCTAGTAAATAATAAACTCAGTAGGTTTTCTTGATGTTCATTTGCTTTCCTGATTACAGTAAAAAGTAGTATTGAAATTGATGAAAAATGTATATTTTTGAAGACAAAATTTTTGTTTCTTTTTTTACTGTATAGTCAGTAATTAATGGACTACAAGAAAATTTATGGGAAAATGTGCTCGAGTAATTAGTTGCTCATTTCTTTTCTTTTTTTTTTTTTTTTGCCATTTCTTGGGCTGCTCTTGTGCATATGGAGGTTCCCAGGCTAGGGGTCTGATCAGAGCTGTTGCCGCAGGCCTTCACCAGAGCCACAGCAACATGGGATCCGATCCACGTCTGCGACCTACACCACAGCTTACAGCAACGCCGGATCCTTAACCCACTGAGCAGGGCCAGGGATCAAACCTGCAACCTCATGGTTCCTAGTCATATTCGTTAACCACTGCGCCACGACAGGAACTCCTGGTTGCTCATTTCTAACTGGATCAATATCACAGTCAAGAAAAGATTATCACAAAAATAAATCAGTGGAAAAAATAGCTTAAAATAATTTAAACTTTTTTATAGAGGTATAACTAACGTACAACGTTGTTGCATTCAGATGTACAACATAATGACTCAATAATTGTATATATATGGCCCAGTGATCACCACAATAAGTCACCATACGTAGTTACAAATTTTGTGTGTGTGATAACTTTTAAGATTTACTCTTTTAGGGAGTTCCCATTGTGGCTCAGTGGTAACAAATCCAACTAGTTTCCATGAGGGCATGGGTTCAATCCCTGGCCTCACTCAGTGAGTTAAGGATCTCTTGTTGTCGTGAGCTATGGTGTAGGTCTCAGGCTCAGATCCCACATTTCTGCGGCTATGGCATAGGCTGGCAGCTACAGCTCTGTTTTGACTCCTAGTCTGGGAACTTCCACACGCTGTGGGTGTAGCCCTAAGAAAGACAAGAAAAAAAGATTTACTCTTTTAGCAGCTTTCAAATGTGCGATAGAGTATTGTTTATAATTGCCATGTTCTACATTACATCCCCATGACCTATTTATAACTGGAAGCTTGTACGTTTTGATTCTTTTCAACCTTTTAATGCACCCCCACCTCTGGCAACCACAAGCCTTTCTCTGTTAAGTTTGGTTTTGGCTTCGTTTTTAGAGAGATCATACGATATTTGTCTTTCTTTGTCTGACTCATTTCACTTTGCATAATGCCCTCAAGGACCATCCATGTTGTCACATTCTTTGTATGGCTGAATAATATTCCATTGCGTGTGTGTGTGTGTGTGTGTGTATGTGTGTGTGTTTCTTTGTCCATTCATCCATCAGTGGACGCTTAGTTTGTTTCCATGTCTTGGCTATTGTAAATAATGAAATGAACATGAGGGTGCAGATATTTCTTTGGAGTTAGTGTTTTCATTTTCTTTGCAGAAATACCCAGAAGTGGAATTGCTAACATGTATAGTAGTTTTACTTTAAATATTTTGAGGGCCCCTCTTGCTGTTTTCCTAGTGGCTGAACCAATTTACAGAGCCCAAGACTTTTATCTACATCCTCAACAACTCTTGATATTTCTTGCCCTTTTGATAATGGCTATTCTAACAGATGTGAGAGGACATCTCATTATGATTTTAATTTGCATTTCCTGATAATTCACTAATCATGTTGAACATCTTTTCATGTACCTACCCGTTGGCCTTCTGTAGCCTTCTGTGCAAAAATGTCTCTTCAGATCCTTTAGCCATGCTTTAATCTGATGGGTTTTTTTGTTGTTGAGTTGTATAAGTTTTTTTATATATTTCAGATAGTAGCACCTAACCAAATACATGGTTTGCAAATGTTTTCTCCCATTTGGTAGATTTTTTTTTCCATTTTGCTGAAGCTATCCTCTGTTGTGCAGAAGCTTTTTAGTTTGAAGGAATCCAACTTGTTTACTTTTCCTTTTGTTGGCCTTTGCTCTTGGTGTCAAATCCAAAAAATCATTGCCCAGGCTGATATCAAGGAGCCTACCACCTGTGCTTTCTTCTAGGAGTTTATGGTTTCAAGTCTTACACTGAAGTCTTGAGTTAATTTTTTGTATCATATAAAATAGTGGTCTAGTTTCATTCTTTCACACATAGCTGTCCAATTTTCCCAGTACCATTTATTGAAGAGACCATCCTTTGCCAATTGTGTATTTTTGGCTCCATTGTCATAAATTAATTGACCATAAATGTGTGGATTTATTTCTCAGTTCTCTATTTGCTTGATCTGTGGGTCTGTTTTCATGCCAATAATGTACCATTTCAATTACATATTGCATCATGCCATTGATAAAATATTTTCAATGTTAAAGCATTGTCCTCACAAATTTTGCAATGTTGAAATATTACCAGCTCCATTTTAAAACTTTCAATATACATTATTGTATTACATCATTTAGATTTATATTATGTACATTTACTTCCATGTTATTGGAATCATTAAACCCAAATGGATATTTCTGTATTCATTTTAAAAAGTTGGAAATCCAGTTAAAAGAGGGATTTTATTTTTCTATCTCCTTTTATTTCATTTTTATTGGAATATCAAAGTCAATCTGCAGAGACAATCTATTTAAATACAAACATAATTAACAACAAAAAAAATCTGCCTCATGCCAGTGAATTTCTTCATATCATCTCCAGTATATGCCAGAGGGGAAAAAAACTGAACACGAAAGAACAAACCTGGATTGTACAAGCATATTTAGAAGTTTCCAAGAGAAAGATGATAGTTTTACCTGAGAGCAGAGTTGAAAGAAATTGAGAAAATGACACTCAAACTGCAGAGAATTTCTGGTAAAAAAGAAAGCAAAAAATAAATAAAAAGATAGAGAAGATTAAAGGACCAAGAATGGCAATGACTCAAAAAAAGTCTAGATTTTTTTATGAAGAAAGTTGATAAAGGAATCAAAAAAAATTTATGGCAAATCATAAAAACCTGAGAGGCATTTCCCACATTCAAGCAAAGGTAAGCCCAGAGGAACAGCCAGCCACCACCCTGTCCTTAGACTGTGATGGATTTTTCTAGAAGACCAGTATTTAATTAGTTAGGACTCTCTTATTGCAACCCTAACTGGCTTAAGCAAAGAGAGGAATTTGTTATCGTAACAGTGGGCCCTTGTATGGACCCCAAATACATGGGTTGGCTGAATGTCAGGACAACCAGACTGAGAAATTGAAAGCCATCTGAAGCCTCTCCACCTCCCATCTCACCTCCTCTCTCCAGCATCTTCTCCATCCTCTGTCTTGCTGCAGAGTGGTTTCCTCTGCTGTTGAGTTCACATGAGAGAACAGAACTGCTTGCAGCTCCCACATTTTACATGTCACACCATGGGGTCCACAAAAATAGTGTACTGACTCAGTTTAAAAATCCAGGAGGAGAACTCACTCATCCAGACTGATTCAAGGGCCCACATGGATTAGTCAATGGTGATCCATAATAGGTTGGATTGTGTTATACCAACGTGAAAAGTCATTTTGCTAAAACTTTCACCTAACCTTTGTGTAAAGGCCGGAGGAGTCTGAAAATTCCCAGAAGAAAGAAAGGTGGAGTATAATTCCCTGAAATGGAAGAAGGAGAAAGCTTTTCTGAGAAAACAGTAAATGTTTACAGATAGCTTTTATTTCCTTCTCTCCCACAAGATGAAGTGCCTTAAAGACTGTCTCCTTCAAACTTAGTACAGACACAAAAACTGATGCTCAATAAGTGCTGGTTGACAGAGCAAATACCCGGCCATCTGAGACAGCTAGTGGAGAAAGACCGTGTGGCATTCATTAAATCCCTCAACCTGTAGCCTTCTCTACTGATGAATAAGTCTGACCTGGTATTATTCCCAGAGAGTTCAATCCTCAAGAAAGAGACTTTGTCCTCTCTGATGTCTGTGTGCAGAAAATTGATCCTCTACAAATGCCGTAAATGAAAAACCATTGAATGGTTCATGCTGTAAGAGACCTTTAAGGTCACGAAGTCTTACAGATGAGCAGATTATCAGACAGGAGATAAGTGACAGAGCCAGGACCGAAACTCAGGTATGCTTATTCTCAGGTTTCTACATACACTAGCACTTTTTCTCCTTGCCCCTTCATTCTCTCAAGAAATGACCACCCCCAATCTCATCCATCTGATGCCCAGGTGTCTGTGACTTTTAACCCCGTTTTGAAATCAGCCCCCAAACACTGGTTCCCCTTCCAGTTCAGTCTCTTCTGTTAAATCTCTTTGTTTTTTGTTCCAGGAAAAGGAGGACTGGGTTTTAACCACTGCACAATCAACCAGCTCTTCTAAAAGCAGGCTCATCTCTTCCTGGTAGTCCTGGACATGCTGGAACTTCCACAAAGACATTCCAACACGGTGCTGGGTCTTGTTTTAATCACCTGGTTACTTTGTGGTCACCTTTTTATTTTGTGTTGTATTTTTTTCTTTCTTGTGACATACTTTCTTATATGTTTCCATTTTTACACATGCCTGTATTTTCTATATAAAAATATATTAAATAGATGCTGCTCCACTCTCACAAAATGTACATACTCTGCTGTCTGTTGGGAAAGTTCCTGGTACACATTTTTATTCAGTTACTCTCAATGATTTTTCAATTAAAATATATTTTGCTACTAAATAATGTTTTGCTGGATAGTGCCATTTTGTGAGGTAGTCAGGGAATAATGAAGAGGATTAATGATCTGTGCCACTAGTATATTTGGGGATTACATGCAGTGTACTGAGAAATTACGGTAAAGGAGAGCCTTCATGCTAGTCCTATCTTCTCTGCAATATATGTAACAATGAAGGTTTCCTTTTATGTAATCAGAAAGTAACTATTGGACCTACTACTCTCCACACAAAATGCTGTTCTGGTGCTGAGGGTAGCCTAGCTAATTCTTTCCCCAATATTTGGAAAGCGAGAGGCATCCACTTTAGTGGATGGGGGAAAAAAGCATAACGACCTTCATTCAAATGATACAGTGCTCCCTTCCTTCTCACAGAGGGAGTAAGAAATGTAAGAACTGGAAGATTGACACAAGGCCCATTTCTAGGTCATAATCCCACAACTCACTGCTTTGGGAGAGAGGAGATAGGAATAAGAGGACAGAGAAAGGGAAGGAAGAAGGCACATTTCCAGAACTGTGCTCCTGGTGCCACCTGAAAAAAAAGAATTGAGTTGGCCCAAAGCAAAACGGAGCTGCCTCTCAATCCTCACCATTTCATGAATCTCCATCATTGTCCTACCGAGATAAAAACTTCCTCAGACTACTGGGGGGGGGTGGGGGGCAGAACGCTCGATTTTGTTTAAAAATCACAATCAACTCACCTCCATCCTTTGGGAGAACTGCTTCCACAGAGGGCATGGGATGCGTTGTAACATGATGGAGAGATGCAGGAATGACGAAAAAGATCTTGATTGTCCTTGTGGTTCTCCTCACTGCCTTACACTCCCCAGACATTGACTCCTCCTCCTGCTTTCTCCCGACATTCACTCTCTTGACCAATCTTCCATGCTTATGAGTATTCCTTTTATTTAATTTATACCCCATCAACCTCCAAACTATGTTGGCTTTTGTCATTTATAATCATAAACTATAAAATAAAGCTCAAAATCTAAATAATAAAAGAAAAATAGCAGCAGTATTTTTTTTTTGTCTGCACCTGTGGCATGAGGCAGTTCCCAGGCCAAGAATCAAATGTGAATCACACCTGTGACCTACACCACAGCTACAGTGATGCAGGATTCTTAACCCACTGCACTGAGTGAGGGATTGAACCTAATATCTCAGCAGCGACCTGAGCTGCTGCAGAGACAAGGCCAGCTCCTTAACCCTCTGCACCATAGTGGGAACTCCAGTACCAGAAATTTTAAGCTAAGGAAAGCGACTGCAATTGAAAACAAAACTCAGTTCTGAAACTCAGTTCTGAAGGTATACCAACTGTGTAGAATTTGTATTGGATTATTTTGAATAGATATAAAGATGTACACTACAGAGTAAGTCAAATTAGTTGTGTTGTGCAGACAGAACAAGGAAATAAAGCGCCATGGAAGTGACATTTGCAAATGATATGAAGGTCCATGTGTCTCAAAATGTGATTCACAGAGTACTAATACTAAAAGTAGTTGAATATTTTTATGTTATTGAAGTGTTTTTGACTTACAGTGTTGTGTTAATTTCTGGCAAAATGACTCAGTTTCATATTCTTTTCCGTTACGGTTTATGAATATAGTTCCCTGTGCTATACAGTAGGACCATGTTTTTTTATCCATTCTATATATAATAGTTTGTCTCTGCTAAACCCAGACTCCCAATCCATCCATCCCCTACCCAGTTCCCCCTTGGCAACCACAAATCTGTTCTCTGTGAATCTTATTTCATAGATAAATTCATTTGTGTCATATTTTAGATTCCATATACAAGTCATGTCATATGGTATTTGTTTTTTTTTCCTTTTGACTTCACTTATTACGAGAATCTCTAGTTACATCCATGTTGCTGCAAATGGCATATTTTGTTCCTTTTATGGCTGAGTAATAATCCATTGTATAGATGTACCACATTTTCTTTATGCATTCATCTGTCAATGGATATTTAGGTTGTTCCATATTTTGACTATTGTAAATAGGCTGCTATGAACATAGGAGTGCATGTATATTTTCAAATTACAATTTTTTCTAGAGTGTATATGTCCAGGAGTAGAATTGCTGGATTATATGGCGACTCTATTTTTTAACTCTATTTTGAGGAACCTCCATAATGTTTTCCATAGTGTCTGTACAAATTTACAGAAGAATGTTATTTTTTTATGTCTTCAGTACTAAATATATTCACAATGAACTCTTAACATTTCTAAAAAAGAAGGGTATTTGTCCAGCATACGAAAGCATATCTGTGTCTAGCCAACTATAATCAGTTCTATAGTGAACTATTAAATGCTTCTCTATAACTCAGAAACAAAGCAAAAAGGCTATCTCATTAACCTTGAACTTTATTCTGTGACTTCTAGCCAAAGTAATAAGATATAAACTCTTAAATAAAAGGTATAAAAATGAGAAAATTAAGAGTCACAATTTTCATTCTGGCAGAAGATAGTGGTTTACCTTAGTGGTTTAAGATAAAAACCCAAAGTCAAGAAAAATCTATTAGAAACACTCAGTCTACTAAGCTATATAGTTACAAGATACATACCCAAAAATAAAGAGCTTTCCTGCATGTCATTTTTAAATAGAAAATATAATGAAAAAGATTCCATTCACAATATATATACATATATAAATAAGAAGTCATGTGGTCTCAAAGAAGAATATTGTACAGTTATATCTATAAACATTCATCAAATGATGAAAAGCATGGCATTTTCTGGATAAGAAGACAGTATGTCCTGAAGACATTGATTTTTTTTCCAAAATGAAATTATAATTTCAATCACACTTGATATATTAGATTTTTTTTTTGGTAGGCAGACATGACCAAATTATTTATTCTAATGTTCATTAAGGAACAAGAAAAGGAAAATGAAAATATTTTAAAGAAAAATAATAAAAAGGATCATCTTTATTAAAACAAAAACATAAAAAGAATTAAAATGGTGCATGTGTGAATCAAGAATCATGAAAGCATCAATGTGAACTTCTATACCTGTAACTTGAAATATTTATTTAAAAACTCATAAATCAGGGTTCCCATTGTGGTGCAGTGGAAATGAATCTGACTAGTACCCCGTGAGGATTTGGGTTGGATCCCTGACCTCACTCAGTGGGTCAGGGACCCTGCGTTGAGGTGAGCTATGGTGTAGGTCGCAGACTCAGCTCAGATCCCTCTGCTGCTATTGCTGTGGTGTAGGCTGGCAGCTACAGCTCTGATTAGACCCTAGCCTGGGAACTTCTGTATGCTGTGGGTGTGGCCCTAAGGAGAAAAAAATACTCCTAAATCACCAATAAAACATCAACAGTCAGTGAAATTTTTGTTGTAAAATATTAAATATTTTCTAAAATATTAGAAAATATTGAGTGACTGGCATTAGACAATCGGTAAAAATCTGAAACTCTTGTATCTTGTATTCTTACCACATAAATTGAAGGTAGATTGGGGGTTAAATATTGATATTAAAACCATAAAAACAATTTTTAGAAATTTTCTCAAATTTATATGCTTAAAAGAAACTCCGAAACCCAGAAGTTACCAATTTGGCAAAGTTTTTGGTGGTGGTGATAGTAGTGGTTGGGTTTGTTTTAATGACAATATGCAGTTCACTATTAGATGAAATTATTTTATTGAACATCTATAGGAAATATAAACTAGGACAACATTTCTCCAAAATAATCGGCAATTTGTATCAAGAACCTTTAAAATATGCATGCATACATTTTACTTCAATAATACCTGACTGAGATGCAATCTCATTTTTTAAAAAACTGACCCAGAGGCAAATATTTATGCTTAAAGATAATTACAACAGCATTTTTAATATTAAAAATCAGCAACAACTTATATGGCTAAAAATCCTGAAATTGGTGATGGAATTCATGGTTTATTTATAGAATTAAATATTAGAAAGTCACTAAATATTGCAGTTGCGGTGCTCCATTGGGGCTCATCAGTAATGAACCCAGCTAGTACCAATAAAGACTCAGGTTCAATCTCTGGCCTCATTCAGTGGTTTAAGGATCCAGCGTTGCTGTGAGCTGTCATGTAGGTCGCAATCTTGGCTCAGATCCCGAGTTGCTGTGGCTGTGGCATAGGCTGGCTGCTGCAGCTCTGATTCAACCCCTAGCCTGGGAATTTCTATGTGCCATGAGTACAGCCCTAAATTAAAAAAAAAAAATTACAGTTAAAAGGAGTTTTAATAACACAAAAAATATCATTATGGTATAATGTTCAGTAGAAAACTGTATAGAAAATGTGTTTATAATGTGCTCTCAATTGCCTAGCATATGCATATGCAATATTCACAGGAAGAGATTTGCCAAACTTTGTTAATAGTTATTTTCCCAAAGGCATGGAACTATGGGTGTTTTTAATCTCATCCAAATTTTTCCTTTATTTCCAGCTTATCTTCAATGAGACTATATTACTTTTGCATTCATAAGTATGCTTTCATATTCATCTAAAATAATCCCAAATTCATAAAAAATGAATTTAAGTAAAAGCCCAAATTGATGAGTATATCTCCTTTCAGTACCCTAATTGATCCACCATATGCATTGACATGTGTAAGTTTAAAGATTGTGCCTCCATATAGTTTTGTTTAAACACTCCTTCTGGAACCTTTAGAGAAGAGTTGATTACTAATTTAATGTAAACACAGAAACTGTTACCAAGAGGAAATATCCATAAATTGTGAGCTACTTGGATACACAGAAGGAAAATATTTGCTGATGATCAGATTAAGGAACTAAATTAATGATTGAAACTCTGTATTTTATACAGTATATCCTGTGCTGTATGCTCCAGTAGATATAAGAAATGGACATGTAACAATACCTCAAATTTAAAAGCCAAGTTACCTCAGAGCTACTTTTTTATGCTTTCTTAACAACCAACATAGCAGCAGCAGTACTTTTTTGTTTGAAGGTATTATAGCCGATTACTCAGTATTCCCTCTTAACTCTGACCTTAAAGCAGTGACAGCAACATCCAGCCTTTATTTTTTTTCCCCGAATTATCTCATACACCAGCCATTCAAGATCACCTGGGCCCAAAGTGTAGCATTGGATGGAACCTGAGAGTAATGCGCTGTTTTGAAAATAATAAAAAGCTGAAAGCATGTTATAAGGCCACATATATTCAGCTGGTACAACAGCTACATCTTCCAGCTGCAGTAATCATCAGGCAAAGTCACTTAAAAATATATCATCCTTGGTGAAATGTTTCTGGGCTGTAAAGTTTTGCAAACACAGCCAAGCTGCTTTGAAGAGACACATAGATCAAGGCCCTTGGGGTGTCTCTAAATGTTATAGTACAGACTGCTGTCCCCTCCTCTTTGGAGGAAATGCTGATCACACCCACTCCTCATAGGAGCCCTTCTCTAGTGAGTTTGCTCCACCCACATGAGTCCTGACCTGTCTAATGACACACCTGATCCTCGCCCCTCTGAGTCATTAAGATTCCTCCTTTCATTTTGTCCACTGGATCTTTTACTTTTCCCAGAAGTGTTCAAGTTCATTTATGCTTCTCTAAGTTAAAGTGTACTAGATCAGCAAAGGTAATAAAGACTAATGGACAAACTGGAAAAACCTGAAAGAATGGATTAAGGTAAGGACCACAAAAAGGTAGCAAAAAACACCTGTGTGCATTTCTCAGTTGTACCAGTCTTCAAAAACATCTGGATCCTTTATTGAGAATCTGTGAAATAGATGTTCAAAGGGGAAATATTTCCAAAGTCTTTTTTTCACACCTTTGTATTCTGCTTTGTGATTTAAAATGTATTTTCTCCTACATTATCTCATAAAGTGGGAGACTTTAAAGTCACATGGCTGCCTGACATTTTGCAGTGGCTGGGTAAATATCCATATCCTTCGAGCTTCTCAGCCCCTCACTAGTCCATCTCAGCTAATTCTGCAAAGCTCCCTCTTTGCACTTAAGAAAACTGAGGCGGAAAACAAAGCGTACAAGATCTAGAAATCACTGCCTAACACCTGAAGTTCAAGGCTAAGGTTCAGAGCAACCAGCCACAGCACAGTTTCTAGAAAACAAATCTTAGCTAGAATATGGCTGGCATTCTCACCTCCCAGTGAGTTTGTAACTATGGTACTTTATTATTACAACCTGTATTTCTGAGGTTTGCAAACGAAAATGTTCCTAATCATAAAGCAGCCTTGGTTTTTGTCAGAGCCCCACCAAATAACTCCAGGCTGTGTTTAAAGGACAGCCCAAAAAGTTCCATAAGTCATAATTGCAACACTGAGATTTCATGACGAATGGCTTACATTTCTCTGAGTATCCACGGACTCATCTCAAGGCCTTTGCATAAATCATCTCCTTTACCCAAGTCACTTTCCTCTACTCCCAGTTAGTGCTCCCCTGACCCCACCATTGTAATCACCACTTGTTTTTGAGTCCTCAGATGCTGTAGACTTTGTTCTAAACCCCTCTGCCTCCACCCCAAGGTCAACTTACATAGAAGTGAGCTCTGCCCTTTCTCATTCCAAGATTCCTTCCAGTCAACAGTGCTAATGAGTAGAACAGATAAATGCACATGGTTATTCGAGCATGGAATGAGTATACTCTGGGCGAGTGTGTGTGGGTGTGATAGAGAAATGTTTTAAGATTCAGAAGGAGAAACAACAGGTCAGATATATCCAGAAGCTGTATCACACACACACACATTTTAATCCCTATCAAAATAGTTCAGGATCTGGGTCTTAAATCACTGCCCATCTTGCTACACTGGAATCCCAGAAGCCTGTGAGAAGGGTATCATGGGAATATCCATGTTTTAATAGAGTAGACTCAAATGCCAAAGCATCTCCTACCAAAACAAAAGAGAACAGGCACTGAGCTCTGGTGAATTCCTCACTATACAGGCTGCCAAGATGATCAAACTCATAACCCCAACAAGTGGAACAAGGGAGGCAACAGGAAGGCCCACCCACCCACTCATTTGTATTCTTGGTTTCATGGACATCGTTACATGAATATTCGGCCAGTTCTACAGTAAACTGAAGGTAAAGCAAATCAACCCAAGTCTAGTCACAGTTGTCCTGCCCCTAAGAAGCAGAGCCAAGCTTTGTCTTTTCTCTAATTTCACCTTCCGATATATAACACACTTTACTAACTCAACTCCTTTTATGTATACTGCTAAACCTGATGCCTTTCCCCCTCCTGTAGAGTAGACTTGCCTTCTTTTTATCACCCCTGACCAATAGTTGCCCCCCCACTATGGTTCCAAGGTTAACCCATAACAAATAGTTATCATTTGCCTGCCTCCCTCCCTCCATGAAAACAGAGATGATATCTTATCAGTATATCCTTGGTGATGTTTGCCATATAGTAGGTCCTTAATAAATACCAAGGAAAGATTGAAGTTGTAAAGACTAGTGGGGAGAAAAAGCTTTCATACAAGATAGCAAAAATGTATTTAGTTGAGTCCTGGAATATAGTATCATAAAAATAACATTGTTTTAAATTTTTATTATAGTTGATTTACAATGTTCTATCAATTTCTGCCATACAGCAAAGTGACCCCGTTACACATACATACATTATTTTTCTCATACTATCTTCTATCACGTTCTATCACAAGTGGTAGGATATAGTTCCCTGTGCTATACAGAAGGACCTTATTGCGTATCCATTCTAAATGTAATTGTTTATATCTACTAATCCCAAACTCCCAGTCCATCACATTCCCTCCCCTCTCCCCCTTGGCTACCACAAGACTGTTTTCCATGTCTGTGAGTCTGTTTCTGTTCTGTAGATAGGTTCACCTGTGCCATACTTTAGATTCCACATATAAGTGATGTCATATGGTATTTGTCTTTATCTTTCTGACTCAACTCGCTTAGTATAAGACTCTCTAGTTCCATCCATGTTGTTACAAATATCATTATTTTGTTCTTTTTATGGCTGAGTAGTATTTCACTGTGTATGTGTATCATATCTTTTTAATCCATTCCTCTGTCAATGGGCATTTAGGTTGTTTTCATGTCTTGGCTGTTGTGAATAGTGCTGCAATGAACATAGGGGTGCATGTATCTTTTTCAGTGAAAGTTTTGTCTGGATATATGCCCAGGTATGGAATTGCTGGATCTTGTGGTAGTTCTATAGTTAGTTTTCTGAGGAACCTCCCTACTGTTTTCCATAGTGGTTGTACCAACTTACATTCCCACCAACAGTGTAGGAGGCTCCCTTTTCTCCACACCCTCTCCAGCATTTGCTATTTGTATACCTATTAATAATGACCATTCTGACCAGTGCAAGGTGGTACCTCATTGTAGTTTTGATTTGCATTTCTCTGATAATTAGTGATGTTGAGTATTTTTTCATGTGCCTGTTGGCTATCCATATGTCTTTTTGGAGAAAAGTCTGTTATGATTTTTTTAGATAATGTATATTTGTGTACATACATATACATATATATATATATACACATACTCATATACATATGCACATGTATATATATGATTTTTCCTCAGAAGCAAACAACTGAATTTCTCAATTCAGTTTTTCAGAATTTGCCTCTCAAAAGTCAGAGATGAAAGAAACCTGGAGTTCCCATTGTGGCTCAGTGGGTTAAGAATCCAGATAGTGTCTGTGAGGATGCAGATTTGATCCCTGGCTTCACTCAGTGGGTTAAGAATCCAGCATTGCCATGAGCTATGGTGTAGGTTACAGATGTGACTTGCATCTCATCTGGCTTCGGCTGTGGTGTAGCCAGCAGCTACAGCTCTGATTCGACCCCTAGCCTAGGAACTTCCATATGCTGCAGGTGCAGCCCCTCCTCCCCCCAGAAAAGACAAAAACAAAACAAAGAAGAAACCTAAAAGATGAAGATAATAATAATTACCTTGATGGCTGGATTAATTCAGAGGGTCAGCATGTAACTACAATTGGTGAACTGATGAGGTTTTGGAAGACATTTGCTAGTGGGAATTTACTTTGATCAAAGAAAAAGAATAAAACAGCATTCAAGAGTTACCTGCCCAGCCTTCTTTTGCAAAGTGAGCATCCTGTTCCTTAGAATCTGTGGGTTCTCACAGTCCCCTCCCCCCTCCTCTGTGGTACATCCCTTAGCTCATGCCATTTTATTTCCATCATTGCTGGGTGTTTGTTTTTCAGTCCACTTTGGCTTTACCCTTATAAAGCCATACTCTCCATGTGATCTATAAAAATTTTTCATTTTGTTTTGATTTCCTAGCAACCTAATGTGCTCCTTAGAAAGGTTTTGTGGCTTTGAAAATGTGCCAGAATACAATGAAGAGGGAAAACTACCTCTATTCTGCTCAAAATAAGTGAAAGTTCTTCCATTAAAAGCATGTTTAGTCATCAGGAAAAATTAGACATAAGCTGGAAATTAGGTGAATATTTGACATTATTGTTAATGTCATTGGTTGGCATAATGGCACTTTGATTATTTTTTGAGGCTTGGTAGTTTAGATAGTCACACCAGAGGATTTACTATATGCATGCTTTGATTTGCTTTCAAATGCTCCTGGAAAAATAGCCAGGGAAAGGATAGTCAATTATAACTAAAGCATGAACAGCAGAAGGTTGATTATAGCTGAAGCTGAGTGAGGGAAGCTTAGGAGCTCATTATACTCTCCTCTCTACTTGTGTGTGTTTGAAATTTTCAACAATAAAAAAAATGTGTCTACATCACACTTGGTGGCTGTTATCTGAACCTCGTGTTGGATATTCAGGAGACTTGGAGTAAATGCATTGTGGTTCAATCTGCAAACAGGCAAACGCATGGTAGTTTGGAAACCTATGGTCTGAAACCGTAGAACAAAAAGATGTGTCAATTCTTGGGGAAAAAAACAATGTAGCTGATTCATTCTCAGGTTCAACTTTCTTATTAATATGTAAGATGCATTGACTTAATCACTTCATTCTCTGGGTTCCATAGCATTTCATACACATGTCTGTGAAGTCACTTTTTTCTTTTTATCAGAGCCAATTTATGTCTGAATCTCCTAATGGCAAGATTTATTTCTTATTTATGGGCCATGATTAAAAGCACAAGCTCTGGAATTCAGCTACCCACATTCAATGCAGGCCCCTTCCTTTATGAGCTACTTGAGTTGGACAAGGTGCCTCACTTTCCTCATCTGCATAATGAAAGTGATAATAAGACCTACTCCAGGAGTTCCCATTGTGGCTCAGTTGTAACAAACCTGACTAGGAACCATGAGGTTGCAGGTTCGATCCCTGGCCTCCCTCAGTGGGTTAAGGATCCAGCGTAGCTGTGAGCTGTGGTATAGGTCACAGATGCGGCTTAGATCTGGTGTTGCTATGACTGTGGCATAGGCTGGAAGCTACAGCTCCAATTTGATTTCACTCCTAGCCTGGGAACCTCCAAATGCTGTGGGTGCAACCCTAAAAAGCAAAATAACAAAAAAAAAAGCCCTACTCCAGTTGTTAGGAAGATTGAGTATTTAGTCTCGTTTAAGTAACTCCTTACACAATTTGCCAAGTCAGTCCATTTTTCTCAATCAAGTACATTTACTTGTGAGTTTCATTACTATACTAATAGACTATCAGTCCACAGGACTGTAATCCAGGCTCTTTTATCTCCTAATCCCCACATTCTGTCTGGGCAGTTGGGCCAGATGAGAGGAAACATCACAATCATATGGAAAGCTGATGGAACTGGAGTTGAAAAGAACTCTTATCCTTGGTCTGTCCTGCTGTGCTATCAATTTGCCAAGACAATCAATTTTCCTATTACCACCCAGCGCCCCTGCTACCAGCCCACCAGCAGTGTCCCTCTCCATTTAGTTCTACCAGCTTGGTGTTCAGGATTCTGACCCAGGTATCCTAATAAGGCACTTAGGATTAACAAACCCTTGACCAGAGTTACCTCACCACATCCCTAGATAGTGTATTAGTGTTTGGGTAGCAGTTAAAGTTAGACTTAAACACAACATGTTAAGATAAACATGCTTCATTTATCCAAAATATATTTTTTTAACATTTTGAAATAGGAATGTCTCTTACAGTGGCATTGCATGGTACAATTGTAAGTTTAATAGTGTATCTTGCCATCGTCGTATCTTAGATTCAATAAGCAATCAAATGAAATCTTCAGCTCCTGGTGTTATATCAATATCATGTCTAACATGTGGAAACTTACAGGCATGGGTGAATTAGTGCCCAAAGCTCTAGAGGTACTTCCTGGTTCTTTGAAAAGCCTTAGTGAGTCTCTGTGTTCTCTAAACCCTGCTATTTTTTAAAAAAGAAAGAAAGAAAGAAAGAAAGAAAGAAAGAAAGAAAGAAAGAAAGAAAGAAAGAAAGAAAGAAAGAAAGAAAAGAAAGAGAGAGAGAGAAAGGAAGGAAGGAAGAAAGAAAGAAAGAGGAAGGAAGGAAGGAAGGAAGGAAGGAAGGAAGGAAGGAAGGAAGGAAGGAAGGAAGGAAGGAAAAAACACATAAATTCTTTGAAACCCTGAACTTTGATTTGAGAAAGCCTCCTTCCTTCCTCAGCATTATTGTTTCTGTTCATATGAGTCATTGTAGAAGGTCTCCCTACATCCTGAATCCCCCACCATTCCAGCCCCCCAACTATCCTATTGGTTTCCCCTAACAGCTGACCAGAGACTTTGGGGAGAAAAGAGTTAGCTAAATCCACCTTCTTTCCCCCCTAAGATGCCATTTATAATATTCCTTTCACATGCTTAGAGTAGCTTCTCCACCCACTGTCAGCCTTGTCATCAAATTCCTGGGTGATTCATATAAGGCTGCACTAAGGGCTCGCTGGTCTGTTTGGCAGCAGTATCTGGGCTACGCCCCTACACCTTAAGTAGGAACACTGAGTCTTCCAATTGCTGATAGGATTGTTTTCCCCTTCGCTTGGTGTGCTGACCTTCAGCATCATATCCCTCTTTCCCAGATAATGTGCCTTTCCTTAAATCAGCCTCTGCGGTATCAGCCACAGCCATTCAGTCCTCTTGACAGCACAATTCTCTGCAATGTTAGTATAACCAGAAGAGATAAGGGCCCTAGTCAAGTTCTTAAGGTCCTGAGGGTCCAGGGACTCTATGTTCAGATTTTTTAAATGGAGCTCAGGGATGAGGGACTCACCCAGGGCGACAGCATCCCTGGCCATAGAGTGAGGACTGGAACCATGACCACTGCCATGAGGGAATAGCACCTCCTCCCCCCCTTTAGATTTTCTTGGCTGCAGTCTTAAGAAGAGCACGTACTTTGCAGTCCTAGGTAGCTGTCATCCTCTTCAGACTCTTTCTGGATGTAATAAAAGGGCATGAAAATGCACTGAGCATCACTATTATTGACCAGACTGTAGTGGCTTTATAGGTGCAGTGAAGTGGTTGGAAAATGGAGCTTGACTTACATATGATTTTATTTAAGGTCAAGAGAGAATTAGGAGTTCCCATTGTGGCACAGTAGAAATGAATCCGACTAGTATCCATGAGGATGTGAGTTCAATCCCTGGACTCACTCAGTGGGTTAAGGATCCTGCACTGCTGTGAGCTGTGGTGTAAGTCACAGATGTGGCTTGGAAATGGCATTGGTATGGCTGCGGCATAGGTGGCAGATGTGGCTCCAATTTGACCCCTAGCCTGGGAACGTCCATATGCCTCAAGTGCGATCATAAAAAGCAAGAAGAAAAGAAAAGAAAAGAAAGAAGCAATTGTCCACATCAAAGAGAGGATGGAATGTGGAGAGGGTTAAAACACATCCCACATTGTCCTGACACCCTCACCTCAACCAGGCACTAGGTCCCTAAACTTTGATCCCTTCAATACTGTCTCCATTCGAGGATATTCCCTGGCTGGATTCATTTATCATCATTCTTTCATTACAGTAAAATTCTATGATGTGGACTTGGAGATGTATTCTCCTCCCTGTGCTATTGAAGAACTTGGCTACATTCCCTCTTGAGCAAAAACACACAAGCACGCACACACATACACACATGATCCAAAGAAGTTTCAGTCCTTTTTGTCTCAAATAAAGGTGATGAAATAAAAGCTTAACAGACTGGTGATAAGAGATGGAAAAAGAATCAGGCACTGTCTCTCTTAGCCTAGATATCTGGCCCCCTTGACCTAGGGAACTGTAAGACCTCCCTACCCAGACCTCCATGGGGTCCCCTTTTAGATGTCCCCTAACACGGTGGAGAACGGCCCAGTCCCAACTTCCTCTTCTCTCCTCTCTCAATTCTTTCAGCATTTCTTTGCTCCAGAAGTTCTATCTCCCCTGTCCCCCTTGCCAGACACCACCCCTTCTCCAGAAGTTGGGAAGTCTCAAGACTCTTCATGTGTATCTGTGAATTTTCAGTCCCCAGCTTAGCTGTTTTCTCCTCCGTCTTTTAAAATTGTTGTGTAAAGCAGAAGGGGAAGCTTTTAGTGGAGCTTTCAGCTGAAGTCTAAGTAGAGGAGGAGGGCATCTGGATCAAAAGTACAGTTTCCTTTGCTTTTGCTTTTTCTCTGCATTGCCCTTGGACTACTTGCAAAGATCAACGCCCTGCTAAATAGCACAGATGCGGAAAAGGTGATAAATCTGGTCTTACTCTCTCCGGCCAAAATAAGAGAAACAATTTAGCCTGGTGGCAGTAAGCAAAAAAGCCTCCTCTGAGGCCATGCTGGGTCCACCTTCTCTGTTTTCTGGAAGCACGTGAAGTATGAACTCTGCCACAGCTCCTCTAGATTGTAGATGTTTTTTCTACCGAGCATTATGCTCATATAAAACCTCCAGCTCTCTTCTCCCTAATGTATTCTCAGCCATCTCTGGGGGTCCTGAAAGTGTCTTACAGTTTTTTTTTCCAAATCAGTAACACCTGTCATTCTTTATCTCTTGGGCTCTGGTTTGTTAAAATGAGACATTTTTGGAATGTACATGGGAAGTTCCTTCCAGAACTTGCTGCTCTTTTCCTTCCCATCACCAAGTATCCATAGCCCCCGAAGCTGACCTGTGTCCATCACACTGGCTTGTGATAAATTTGCTAAAGAGGAAAAATCCCTTTTCCCACACACCCATTGTTGTAAGAATCTACCATGGGGATTGCCAAATGGCCTTGCTCACATTTCTAACATCTTATGAAGACTGTGTGTGCAATCCAGTTCTCTTGTGACACAATTCCCCAGCGTAGGCCAGAGGACCATTCTCTGAGATCTTGTTCCCCAAATCCTCCTGTCTCTCTACTCCCAGTTACCCCTAACCTCCTCCCATACCTTCCCTAATTAGTGCAATTCAATGAAGTCATGTGTTTCATTTTGAAACTTTTAATTTGTATAGTTTAAAATTTTTGAAGAGTTCCCTGGTGGTGTTGTGGTTTAAGGATTTGATGTTGTTACAGCTGTGACATGGGTTCAGTCCCTGGCCTGGGAACCTCCACATGCTGTGGGCACAGCCAAAAAAATTTTTTTTGAAAGTGGTAATATAATCTTCTAGGCCTGTTGGCATTGGCTTTACTCTTTGTTTTGGCTTTATCTCTTGGGGGAAGAGGATGGAGGAAAGAAAGGAAGCCATCCAGGGAGAGTGTGAAAAGTGCTGATCAAGCACCCAACTGTTTTCAAGTGACAAGAGTGGATGGTTAAGTAAATCTAGCAGCAACAGGAGGCTCTTACATGGTGTTTTGTCCAAGAATTGTTCATATCGGGAAAGTTAGAAATTACGGACCATGTGCCGTTCCTACATCCTGCAGAACATGTGGCACAGTGCGGTAGAGCTCTCAAATGAGATCATGGCATATGTTAAATAAGCATCATTGAAAAGAACGACAGTGGGAAAGGTCTGCAGAGTCACAAGTCATCGAACTGTGTACCTGACCATCCAATAGCTTCTAGGAAAAGGAACACACATACCTGAAATCTACCTCTTCTATGCCCTGCACATGCTCTTTTTGTCTGCCACATTGCATGTACAAAAGCATGGTTTGAAACAAAAGAGAGAGACAGAGTGGGGCGGGGTGAGGGGGAGGAAGGAAGGAAGGAAGGAGGAAGGAAGGGAAGAAAGAAGGAAAGGGAGGGAGGGAGCGAGGGAAGGGGAGAAGGGAAGAAGGGAGAGAAAGAGAGAGGAGATAACCTAATTAAGTAACTAGATGCTCCAAATCATCTACTTGAGTTATTTTGCTTCAATAGTGAAAGAACATTATCAAAATCCAGAAGAGGATTTTGCCCAAACAGGCCAAAGAGAAACTTCCATAAATTTCCATAAATTTAAGTTCTATGTAACTTCTATGTCAGTCATTTTTATGCCCCGGTACAGGTGCCCAGTGACTGTTTGCTCAGTGTTAAATAAATGGCAATAGCAATTGCATGGATTGTGGAGCCGTTCATAGCTTCCAAGCCAGTTTCCACATAAAATTTCATCTGATCCTCACAACTCAGCAAGGTAGGCAGACCGAGTCATCCTAGCCTCGTTTTATAGATCAGCAGTTCTCAAACTTTTGTAGGTTTGGAGAAATCAGAGGTCATGGTGCCCTCTGAGTAACTAACTAATTAACTAACTAAATAAATAAATAAATAAAAATTACATAGTAACTAACTGTAGATTCTGGGCAGGCAGTATCCAACTGTAAGTCAGGCAGAAGCCATGTGGGCTGTTGGTGGGGTAGGTGATTAGAGCTGGAGCTAGAATAGGTGGGGGTAAAAGCAGAATGGGACCAGAAGGCAAAAGCAGAGACTTTTCAACAGTGGTGATTTGAAGGCTTTTTAGAGATAAATTCGAGGAACAAGATGAGGAACCTAAACCAAGCAATGCAAGAGGCTCAGAGTAATGGACAGGAAAACATAGAGAAAGGTGGGAGAAGGCTGAATATTTGGACCATGAACAGGGCTGGGGCCCCTTGGTTCCTGCTGGTTTCATGACAGTCAAACAGAGAACAAAATTAGCCAAAACACTGAAACCAAAATGCTGAAGTGAGGTCAGTGTTAGTCAGTTAGTCAGTGATGAGATAGGCTGGTTCTTCCTGGAGGGCTCATTTCCAAGACCGAGATGGAGAATAAGGGAGGGGTGACCCTTTTTTTCCTTCCACATAAGGTGATGATAGGGACCTCCCATATGAGGATCCCCCATAGGAGTTGTCCAACATGGGACGTGGGGAGATGGAGGGAAGCTAAAACCACCCCTAAGTCAGAGCACGTGAATGATAATCACAACTGGACTCCCCATCCAAGGACTGATGGGAAACAAAACAAAACCAGGAATGTTTGGATTCCCCTTGGGAGATATTTTAGAGAAAACTGATGAGGACAGAGTGTCTAATGGGTTAGTTATGGTGAGCCTAGTGGATAGGGGTATCCAGTAGTCCACACAGTAGGAGAAAATGTTCCCATTTTGATCAGTGGTATTACTCTTTCCTCTAGAACAAGGCTCATGACAGTGGCATTTGCTGACTCTTTCTTGTCCCTTATAGACCTAGAGTATATAGAAACTTGGCAAATATCTATTGAGCCAATGCCATCATTTCTGTTGTATGTATGGAGAAAATATTGCCTTCTGCTCCATTGCCACTCTTGCAAAATTCCTCATTCTCTCAGAGATGTATTTCTGTAGGTCTCAACATGCATCTCTGAATAAGTACCTCTGCCTCCAGCCTGTGTAGCATTAGCATGTTAACCCTTCCTAAAGCATGCCTTTCCCCCATCCCTGTCCTTGCTCAGGAACCCTAATGTTCCTTCTTAATTGCCTATTAGCATCAAACTCCTCTTTTTAAAGTCCCTCCATAATCCAACCCCAGTCTATTTATCCAATCTTAGATTTTTACACCTCATCTCAAACCTGCCCTACATAAGAGGGTTCAATGTTCAAACATTCAACTTTCATACAACTCACATTTCTGTATGTCATGTACTAACACTCTATTGTCCACCTTGTGCAAAAGATATTTTTTATATAACTTGACCAGCACTGATTTTTTTCCATAGCTCTTTTTTTCCTTTTTTTGAAGTACAATTAATTTATAATATTGTGTTAGTTTCAGGGTGCAGCAAAATAACTGTTTCTTACATACATATATGCATGTGTGTTTGTATATCTGTGTATATATGCTTTTCATATTCTTTTCCATTATAGGTTATTACACATATCAAAATATAATTCCCCATACTATAGAGTAGGTCTTTGTTGTTTATCTCTTTCATATATAGTAGTATGTATCTGTTAATCCCAAACTCTTAATTTACCCCTCCCCCCTTTTTTCACAGGTAAGAAAAATAGACAAGTAATATTAGCTTTATATTTTAATTAAATATGTAATAAAGAAATATGGGTCCTGGTGCAAGAATAAACACATAAATCACTGGGAGAAAAACAAATGCTTAAATAGGCCCTGTCAGCTAAGACCTCAGTAGGTTGTATAGGGAATATCACAAAGTAATAGAGAAAGAGTAAATGGAATCAAGGAAAATGTACATATATCCTCATCTTTTCCCTCAACAACAAAATAAATAGTGAAAGTATTAAAGAGTAAAATGTACATGGATACAATGAGGGAGGAATATATGTAATATTTGTTAATGAGTGGATACATCTTTCTTCCTTCAGGTATTTTAATTGTCCCAGGTTTTTATAATAAATATTTCAATCATTACCAAAAAAAGTTTATTGTAAACACTAAAATTATTTTTGTTATGAGAAAAAATATGAATATACACTAATAACCACAGAAGGAATTTGTCTCTTCAAATATATAATCAACAGAAAAAGGACAAAAGACATGATCAGTAGATTTGACTAAAAAATTAATTTCTGTACCTAAAAAAACCTTAATTATCAAAAACCTTAAAATATAAAGAGCCTCTCAAAAATAAAAAGTCAGACCTCTTAATGAAAAAATTAAATACTAAATAGTTTTACATAAAAAATAGTAATAATTTCAACCACACTAGTAGTCTAAGAAATACAAATTAAAATTATAATGATATAACATCTTTCCTATCAGTTTAACAAAAAATAATTAAAGTCATAGTAACCAATATTAGTGCTGGTGATGGTATGATGAGATGAGCAAGTTTGCAGATGTACTGGTGTATGTAAATTGGTGCAGGCACTCAAGAAGGAAGTTTGGCATTACACATCAAGATCACTAAAAATAGTACATTCCATACTACCCAAAGCAATCTACAGATTCAATGCAATCCCTATCAAATTACCCATGACATTTTTCACAGAACTAGAACAAACAATCCAAACATTTATATGGAATATCAAAAGACCCAGAATTGCCAAAGCAATCCTGAGAAACAAAAACCAAGCAGGGGGCATAACTTTCCCAGACTTCAAGAAATATTACAAAGCCACAGTCATCAAAACAGTGTGGTACTGGTATCAAAACAGACAGACAGACCAATGGAACAGAATAGAGAACCCAGAAATAAACCCTGACACCTATGGTCAATTAATCTTTGACAAGGGAGGCAAGAACATAAAATGGGAAGAAGAAAGTCTATTCAGCAAGCATTGCTGGGAAACCTGGACAGCTTCATGCAAAGCAATGAAATTAGAACACACCCTCACACCATGTACAAAAGTAAACTCAAAATGGCTGAAAGACTTAAATGTAAGACAAGACACCATCAAACTCATCAAAGAGATCATAGGCGAAACACTCTGACATCCACCTCATGAATATTTTCTCAGGTCAGTTGCCAAAGGCAACAGAAATAAGAACAAAAATAAACCTAATCAAACTGAAAAACTTTTGCACAGCAAGGGAAACCAAAAAGAAAACAAAAAGACAACTTATGGAATGGCAGAAAATAGTTTCAAACAATGCAACGGGCAAGGGCTTAATCTCCAGACTATATAAGCAATTTATACAACTCAACAGCAAAAGAGCCAATAAACCAATGGAAAAATGGGCAAAAGACCTGAATAGACTGTTCTCCAAGGAAGATATACAGATGGCCAGCAAACACATGAAAAAATGCTCAACATCGTTGATTATAAGAGAAATGCAAATCAAAACTACCACGAGATACCACCTCGCACCAGTCAGAATGGCCCTCATTAATAAGTCCACAAATAACAAGTGCTGGAGAGGCTGTGGAGAAAAGGGAACCCTCCTGCACTGTTGGTGGGAATGTAACTGGTACAGCCACTATGGAGAACAGTTTGGAGATACCTTAGAAATCTATACATAGAACTTCCATATGACCCCACAATCCCACTCTTGGGCATCTATCTGGACAAAACTCTACTTAAAAGAGACACATGCACCCGCATGTTCATTGCAGCACTATTCACAATAGCTAGGACATGGAAACAACCCAAATGTCCATAAAGAGATGATTGGATTCAGAAGATGTGGTATTTATACACAATGGAATACTACTCAGCCATAAAAAAGAATTACATAATGCCATTTGCAGCAACATGGATGGAACTAGAGACTCTCATACTGAGTGAAATAAGTCAGAAAGACAAAGACAAATACCATATGATATCACTTATAACTGGAATCTAATATAGGGCACAAATGAACCTTTCCACAGGAAAGAAAATCATGGACTTGGAGAATAGACTTGTGGTTGCCCGACAGGAGAGGGAGAGAGTGGGAGGGATCGGGAGCTTGGGATTATCAGATACAACTTAGAATAGATTTACAAGGAGATCCTGCTGAGTAGCATTGAGAACTATGTCTAGATACTCATATTGCAACAGAACAAAGGGTGGGAAAAAAAGTATACATATAAGAGTAACTTGATCACCATACTATATAGCAGGAAAAAAAATAGTATATTCCTATGAAATTACTCACAGAAAATGTTTCCAAAATTACTTATTAAAAAACACTCATAAGTTTTATGTGATATTGTTTTTAATTGTAAGTTTGTAGAGAACATAAGAAAAGTCAATTAAAACATAACACACCCAGATAGAATGGTATGCAACAATTAAAAACTGTGCGATCTGAGTACATTAGTCAATGGGAAAATGCCCCTGGCATCATATTAAGGGAAAGAGCAGAATGCAAAATCACATAGTAACAAAAATGGTGATTTAATTACATATGTATGTACATATAACACCAAAATATAAACATGGTAATATTAATACAATCTTGGAGATACCATCCCAGTTAATTATTTTTCTACTTTCCTGCTTTCAGTATTTTGAAATTTTTTTATGTAAAAGCGATCAGGAAAATATAATTAACTACAGATTTTTTACAAGAAGCTTTGGAGGCTTTTAGACTGTAAGCCACCTGCAGTCGTGGGAGAGGGCCACCTGGCAAAGAGGTGAAGACTCCAGTGTTCTCTCATATAAAGAAAACAAAGGGCTTATCAGACACAACTTAGAATAGATTTACAAGGAGATCCTGCTGAATAGCATTGAGAACTTTGTCTAAATACTCATGTTGCAACAGAAGAAAGGGTGGGGGAAAAATGTAATTGTAATGTATACATGTAAGGATAACCTGACCCCCTTGCTGTACAGTGGGAAAATAAAAAAAAATAAAAATAAAAATAAAAAAAACAAAGGGATCTCTCAGTAGGATAGAAGCAAAGATAAGGTTTTAGTCAATCTTTTTCCTTGACGATGCCATGAGCCTCAGTTTATCCAAGGGGACACTGAGGTCCTTTTCTATTCCTACAGAACAAGTTTGCTGATTCAGTTTACATTTTCTAAACTGATTCACATGTAACATCTCCCTCACTCCAAGTGACATGACCTCCGTCCATGTTCTAGCTCTTTCCATGCCTGAAGGAAAATCCAAGGACTTTAAGGATCCAAATCTAAGAAGGCTGGGGTAATGATGTACAGTCTCTTCTTATAATTACCATAGTTTCTACATACCTCCTGGGCGTTCACTGCAGCTACAGCCCACAAAAGCCAGAGGTATGAGTTTGCCCCAAGCTGGCAGAAATCATCCTGTGATGGTTATAATTACCATAATACTAAATAACTCACTTTCGTGAACACTTTACCCTTGGACGTTTTTGACAATGAAATAACATACAATTGCATTCAATTCCATGAAGGCACATTGCAGGGGTTGGGTGACACATGAGAATGGCCATTTTTTGTCTTGGTCTTTCAGTGAGTCCTTTGCCTCTTGCCTTTTTCTCCCCACTATCCAGAGAGGTGTGCTGTTCATATGACCAGCCATTGTGACTCCTGCCCCATAACCTTGAGCCAATGTCAAGTATCTTCCAAATAATATAACTCCTTCCTGCTTTGTCCCATAGACTAGCCATCAGCCCAGGAACCTAACAGGGATTTGCTTCCTACAAATAAATGGATCCCTGAAGATTACATTCCCATCTCAATGCTGAAACTCCAAGCAAATGTGCTTGTTCATTTATTTATTTTTTGCTTTTTATGGCTGCACTTATGGCATATGTAACTTCCCAGGCTAGGGGCTGAATCAGAGCTGCAGCTGCCAGCCACAGCCACAGCCAGCCACAGCAATGCAGGATCCTTAACCCACTGAGTGAAACCAGGGATCGAACCCTCATCCTCATGGATACTAGTGGAGTTCGTTACCACCGAGCAGCAATGGGAACTCCCGCGCTTGTTTGTTTTGAATTAACATTTTCCCTGGTAAACAACTCACTTCTGAACGTTACCATTGCCCTTGATGTCCAGGGAGAATGAGTGTTGAATTTTTCAGCAATATCAAAAGGCTGATCTTTAGCTGGTATGTGCAGGAATAGCCAGATGAACCGGTTGTTAAATTATTGGAATGTATAGTGGCTAAGAGGTAGCCTCTGCTTCCAGGGCCCACCTTGCTGAGGCTGTCCCAGTCCCTTCCCTTGGACACCCTGGATCTCCCCCAATCCAGCAACTTAAAGGGTTAATACCTACAGAGCACCCAGTTGAGCTGATGCACAGCTCTTGTCTGTTTGGATTGGCCCAAGTCACTCAGGGTGCAAGATATTTTGAGTGATACTCTTGCATCATTATGGTGTTGGAGACATGATAGACCAACATGATCATTTGTTATCAAAAACAGAAAAAAGAATTGCCTAGGGGCTCTCCATCTTAAGCACCCAGCAGAATCACCTGGCAGCTAGTGCAAACAGACATCTGGGCCCCACCCTCAGGGATTCTGATTCAGCTGATCTAGGGTGGGTCCTGAGAATCTCCATTTCTCACAATTCCCAGGCATCGCTGATGCTAATACTCTGGGGTCCTCTATTCCACAGACAGCTCCCTGATAGAAATGGATCTCTAGGGCAATGCTTCTCAAACACCAGTGTGCCTAAGATTCATCTGGGGAGTCTTCTAATACAGAATCTTATTCAGTGCATCTGGGATGGAGGCCCTGAAGTTCTGCTTGTCTATCAAGCTCCCAGGTGCTGCCATGGTCTGTGTGACCTTGAGTACTGAGGTCTTAGAGCAAACTCACACTTCACATCCACATAATGAAAAGTTCTGCTCATAAATCCTCTGTCTTCTCTGTACACTATCCTCCTTTCGTCACTTATTATTCTTTATTATTGTTTCTGTAGCTTCTTTCTTTTTTTAAAGCAATTCCCAGGTGGTGATGCTGATACTGTTAGTCTGTGAGCAATAAGACTCTTTAGCAGCTCTGAAATGGAACCACTTCTGAGCAATAAGACTCTTTAGCAGCTCTGAAATGGAACCACTTCTGACCCAACCTAAACCCAGATTAGGATTTGAAGCCTTTATTTTTTTTTTTAATTAGAATCACTCACTTGGTGTCTGGGCTTACTGAGGCTCAGGTTATTTGTGTCTCAGCACAGAAGGATTCAGGTGAGAGACAAAGTGATAGGCAAGAAATAGATATATTAAGATAGGTTGCTTGTGAGGAATACAAGCAGGCAGGCAAGAAGGCCCTGCCCTGAGGAAGGTGGGCTATATTTTTATAGTCCAAGGAACATGGGGGAGGGGAAAGACCAACTTCTTCCTCATTCTTCGAGTAGATGTCAGGCTTCCATCATTAGCTCCTCCTTCATATCAGGTAAGAGAATATTTGATCCTGTGACCAAACTAGGACCATCACAGTGCTCGTTCAAATCAGCAGAAGGGTGTTTAACATCTGCTAAAAGATGTGGAATCATCTCAGGTTTCTGTATAACGAGGATCTCCTACTTTGGATTGTCATCTTTCCCTTAAATTCCTCTCTTTTGTCCTAAGGATCATCATCTTGCTGAACTTGAATGCAGGCCTCCTTTTATCTTTCACTTAGTGACCTGAGGCATATCTCAGTCACTATGGTTTTATAGTTAAGCAAGCCTGCTTCATTCCAGGACATTCTGATAGCTTTCTTGAGTGATCGTAACTTACAGGGATCTTCCAAAATTCCCTACATTCCCCTCTCTATCCATGGTCCCCTACTGGGACTTCTGCGACCACCTGTGTAACTACCTTACTCCATCCCTATCAGCCCCAATTCTATACCTTGGCTGAAGAGCACTTTAAATCAGCCCTTCCATCTTTCTTAACATAGCCTTGAGTTCCTCCTTCTCAACACTCCACTAAAGGCTAAACTGATAGAAAGGGGAAGATATTACTGGGGACCTTGATAAGAGAGAATGAACTGGCTTTTTTCCCCCCTTAGGATAAGGCTAATAATGATCTGAGTTTTGTTTGTTTTTTTCTTTTTAGGGCCACATCTGCAGCATGTAGAAGTTCCCAGGCTAGGGGATGAATTGGAGCTGTAGCTGCCAGCCTATACCATAGCCACAGCAACATGGGATCTGAGCTGCATCTGCGACCTACACCACATCTCACAGCCAGATCATTTAACCCACTGAGCAAGGTCAAGGATTGAACCCACATCCTCATGGACACTAGTTGGGTTCACTACTGCTGAGTAACAATGGGAACTCCATGATCTGAATTTTATATCAGTTAGTCCTCTATCTGCTCCAGTGGTCCTTCCCACTTTGGTGTGTCTAAGTTCTCAGGTGGATGACAAGTAATGTATGGGAGTGGTTCATCTCGTCATTCTTATTTTTTATTTTTCCTGAATTTTTTTCACTTTGCCCTCTTATGTTCTTCCTCTCCCTCTTTTCCTCTCTCCAGCCTTCTTTTCTCCCTTCTCTCTTTACTTCTTTTCTTCCCACTCTGTTTTTTTCTTGTCGGGTTTTCAAAATTTCATATTCCCAAACCACTCTCAGGATTCCATCCCTGGATAAGTTTTTTTTTTTTAATGCAACCCTGACTCCTCAAAAAGGAACTCCACCCAGACTGTCTGGGAGTTTCATGATTCTAACAATGAGGTCAGAAATGAGTCTAGGAAAATACACGTGGGTGCATGTCCAGGAAACAAAGAAGGCAGTCAAGTGCAAAGGGAAAGGTTGGAGTGCTCTTTTCTAGAAAATACTTGACCAGGAGCTTTTTTTTTTTCCAGGACTAGAAATTGGCCCTGCTTACCAACAAAGAACTTTCTCTGCAAAACATTTAAAAAAAAAAAAAAAGATGTCCGTTCTTATGGACTCAGTCATTTCCTGGATTTTAATTGTGCTTAATTCTAGTTGAGAATAAACAGACCTCTGTGATCCATTAGCTTGTACTCTCCCTGCCCTTGGACTGGATAAGCTGCTTTGTGGTGAATTCTGTGGAAAAGTCTACCAGCCCTAGCACTCAAAGGCAGAAGTCTTGGTCCAGACTTGTGCCACTTCCGGGAACCCAGGGACATGGCAGGTGTTTGCTGGTTTAGTAGCTGTGCCTGAGAGTTAATTCTGTACCATCTCCTTTCCAAATGCAGTGGAGAGAAGTTCAAGAGGAGGTAATTCTATAAGCAGAAGCATGGTATACATAGTAGATGTCTTCTTGGTGCAGAAAAGAGGGAATTCATCCAGGGCTAGGTAGGCTTCCAAGGGACCTGCAGATTATAGCTGACCCTGTGTTCCTTACTATCTGATGGGTCACCCAGACTTAAATCCTAAATTAATTGCGGCTAGGATAAGTTGTCTAAGCTTTCTGCACCTTGATAATCTCACGTGTAGCGTGGACACAATCACCTTAACTAACAGAGTATTTGCAAAATAACATAAAAGAAAGCAATGCCAAGAACAGAGCCCACACTTTCAAACAGTGGTTCTCAACTGGGGGCTTGGAAGAGGTTCAGTATGTTAGAAATATCTATCTTCCCTTTGAGAATGAAAAAGAAAGAAGGTGACGTGATGATAGGATCTTCAGTGTATAACCGTGAATAAAAATTCCTGGCTGTGATGGTAGAAGCATCAAAACTGGGGATCTTGAACTCAAATGACGATAAAAGCCAGGCAAGTAATATCAATAAGCAGAGCACCCCAAGCACAAAGAAAAAAGAGTAAAACAGACAACGGACTGAGACATTAGAAACACTTCAGATACTTAACTATTGTAGATAATTACAAAGACAAATAGCCACAGACCCACAACAAAAATGTCATCTTGCAGGAGTTCCCATTGTGGCTCAGTGGTAATGAATCTGACAGTATCAATGAGGATGTGGGTTAAGTCCTTGGCCTTGCTCAGTGGGTTAAGTATCTGGAGTTGCTGTGCCCTGTGGTGTAAGTTGCAGATGTGTCTCAGAGCCCGCGTTGCTGTGGCTGTGGCTGGCAGCTGCAGCTCCGATTCGACCCCAGCCTGGGAACTTACATGTGCCAGGTGTGGTCCTAAAAATACGAAAAAAAAAAAAAAAAAGGCATCTTGCCACTCTGTCTCGAGTTCTCCAAGCAATACAAGATGGCAGGGACAGGGCTCACCTAGAAAGAGCACACCTCCTTCAGAAGGACAGCCACTGCTGTCCTCCTGACAGTTATCATGCAACACAGGGCAAAAGGCCCAGTGTTGCCAGATCTTATGAATCTTTGCAAGATGAGTTAGAGGCTTTGTTTATTCCTAAAACATTCTCGCCTGTAAATGTTGGCCAACTCCATAGTATGGCCATCATCTTGGGCCATCAAAGGCTTGGGGACATTAGGTTATAAGCTGTGTTGCCTCTCCTTTTTAGAGTTCTGCCAGCTCAGAGGGGAGAACATTGACTTCTGTTTGCTTTCTGTTCTCTGAGAGGTAAGAAAATGAGCTTGGTACTGTATACATGTCACTAGACTTTTTTTTTTTTGCCTTTATCTCACCTTTTTCTTGTCTTTATATCCCTAGGAGGTGAGATCTCCTTTTCACAGATGAGGAAATAGAAGCCCAGATAATCACTTGCTCGAGCGCTCGCAATAGCGGCACTCAGGCTTGAAACCAAGTTGTCTAATGCAAGTTTAGTGCCTCATATACTTTGAAGTGGAAAAAATAACATTTGTCTGTGTCTAGAGCTTATTTTCCTTCCACGTTCTCCCTTGGTAAGAGGAGGCTCAGAAGAAACTTAGAATGCCGATTGGTCAATTGTTATTTCAGAGAATTAATGAATATTTTGGGTCTGGACATATTGGAGGCCAGAAATTAGATTCCTCCACCCTTAAATTAGATTTTGCTCTTATATTGTGTACCTTGTGTGAGGAATTTTTAAATACCAGTAATGATGTTGAGTCATAGTTCTTGCAGTTTGACCCAAATGGAGAGATTTTTATAATACTGTTTCTAAGTGTTTTCCAGGTAAGTGGCAGAAATGCCAACTTAACTCAATTTAAACTGTAATGAAAATTCCAGATGTAGATTACACTTGCAGCAACATTTCATCCAATGGATCAAGAAACCAAAAAACCCAGGTTTTATCTCTGTTATCTCACTGCCTTCAGAGCCATTGGCCTTAAATAAAGACTGGGTTCCCGTGTGTTTTATATAGCTGCCAGCCAGTGTCTTGTGTACATCCAGATAAAGAACAAGGAAATTTCAGTAACTGTCACAAGTGCTAGGAATTGCTTTCTCTTGCTTTCTGGTTCTCTTTTATTAACCCTTGGCCTAAAGATAGGATTGTGGGTTAGATTAAAATAATCAGGAGTTCCAGTCATGGTGCAAGAGAAATGAATCAGACTAGGAACCATTAGGTTGCAGGGTTAAGCATCCAGTGTTGCCATGAGCTGTGGTGTAGGTCGAACACGCAGCTCTGATCCCGTATTGCTGTGGCTGTGGCAGAGGCCAGTAGCTGCAGCTCCAATTCAGCCCTTAGCCTGGGAACCTCCATATGCTGCAGACGTGGTCCTAAAAAAAAAAAAGAAAAGAAAAGGTAATCAGAGTTGAGGTGTTCCCTTTTGGCTCAGCAGGTTAAGGATCCAGCATTGTCACTGCTCTGGTTCAGGTCACTACTATGGCATAGGTTCAGTCTCTGCCTAGGAACTTCCAAATGCCATGTGCATGGCCAAAAACAAAACAAAACAAAACAAAAACAAACAAACAAACAAAAAAAACCACATCAGAGTCAAACCCTGGATTTAGGGTTAGATTAATCCCATACAAATTGCATAGCTGCTATAAAACAGAGAAGGGATAAATTTACCCACAAAAAAATCAGTGGGATTTTTCAGTAGAAAGTAGAAGGAACAGGTGCTGGGAAGCAACTGACAAATATCCGCTGTAAAAAACATGACCAGGGAGTTCCCGTCGTGGCACAGTGGTTAACGAATCCGACTAGGAACCTTGAGGTTGCGGGTTCAGTCCCTGCCCTTGCTCAGTGGGTTAACAATCCGGCGTTTCCGTGGGCTGTGGTGTAGGTCACAGACGCGGCTCAGATCCCGTGTTGCTGTGGCTCCGGTGTAGGCTGGCAGCTGCAGCTCCGATTCGACCCCTAAACTGGGAACCTCCATATGCCGCGGGAGTGGCCCAAGAAATGGCAAAAAGACAAAAAAAAAAAAAAAAAAACCATGACCAGAGTTCCCACTGTGGCACAGCAGGTTAAAAATCTGGCATTATCACTGTATTGGTTCAAGTCATTGCTGTGGCACAGATTCAATCCCTGGCCTGGGGGAACTTCCACATGCTGCAAGCAAGGCCAAAAAGAAAAAGAAAAAAATTTGACCAAGGCTATACAAGAAATATTCATAGTTCCTCATCTACATAAAAGAAAAGGCACACCCAAAAAAAAGATAACTCATTCCTGAGATACCTGAATAGAGGAATGGAAAAACCAGAAAGGAGGATTTTTCTGGTTTTTACTATAGAATTCTACTTCTCACTTTGTGGTGGTGGTTATTTTGCTCTGAAGAAGATTTGAGGAACATTGGTCAGTGCTATATTTGGGGTGTTTTCTGACATTAAATTCTGAAAAATGACGAATCATCATGTGCAGGCCTTGGCAAGCTGCTGCTATTTTTGCACATCCCAGCAGCTCAAAATGTTTACATTTTTAAAAGATTGTAAAACCAAAGAATATTAATCAAAGACAGTGTGTGGTCCATAAAGCCCCAAATATTATCTAGTTCTTGACAAAAAGTATGCTAACACCTGGTCCGGTCTATAAAAGTGAAGCTTCATTACCTCCTCAGTAATTAGAACAAAACAACAAAGTTTAGGGAACTCTGATTCATAAAACCAAATTTACAAGAAACATTAGTATGGGAAGAAGGCTTCAGTATTTTTTTTTTTTTTCCTTTTAGGACCCCACCTGCGGCATATGGAAGTTCCCAGGCTGCTAGGGGTCAATCAGAGCTACAGCTGCTGGCCTATGCCACAGCCAGAGCAATGCAAGATCCAAGCCATAATCTACCCCCTACACCACAGCTCACAGTAACACCAAATCCCTGACCCACTGAGTGAGACCAGGGATCAAACCTGCGTCTTCATGGATACCAGTAGGATTCATTTCTGCTGTGCCACAATGGGAACTCCAACTTTAGTATCTTTGTCAACTACAAAATAATCCCATTGGAATCTTAAATGAAAATAGCTTTCATATATTTAATATCACCATGTTTATTTCTCATTTGGGGGTGGCAGTGGCTGGGAAAGGGAAGGGCACATGAAAATAGGTAGTAGAAGGTTGAAAAGAGACAGACACTTTATTGATTCTGTACACAAGGCTATCAGTTGGCTAGTTCTTGGCTGACCACACACTAACTAACTAGTCATAGCAGAAAAAAATGAAATTAGCTCCAAGTCTGCCAAAATTCCAGGTTCTAGGATGTCATGTTCAATGATGTCATAAAGAAGATACCCTTATATTCCAGCTGGGATCCTATAATTAATGAGACAGCTACTGTGAGCCAACTGAATCAACAAGAAAGTATCATCAGATTCCCAGGTGTAAATCATGGTGCAGAATATCAAAGACATGGCAAGTATTCATTTGGCTCCAAGGAGTATTTCAAAAGAGATCATCTTGAGGACAGAGTTGATAAACTTTAAGTATTTTTTTTTTGTCTTTGCTATTTCTTTGGGCCACTCCGGTGGCATATGGAGGTTCCCAGTTTAGGGGTCGAATGGGAGCTGTAGCCACTGGCCTACGCCAGAGCCACAGCAACGCGGGATCCGAGCACATCTGCAACCTACACCACAGCTCACGGCAACGCTGGATCGTTAACCCACTGAGCAAGGGCAGGGACTGAACCCGCAACCTCATGGTTCCTAGTCGGACTCGTTAACCACTGCGCCACGACGGGAACTCCAACTTTAAGTATTACTTCCTCCATTTACTCTGTAGCAAGGGGAGATTTTTTTTTTTCTTTTTAATGCTTGCTCTTGGTGTTGGTTCTTTCTAGCTTTTTTTTTTTTTCCGGGCTACACTCGAAGCATATGAAATTTCCCAGGTTAGGGGGTCAAATGAGAGCTCTAGCTGCTGGCCTACACCACAGCCACGGCAATATGGGATCCGAGACTTATCTGTGACACCACAGCTCATGGCAACACTGGATCCTAAACCCACTGAGTGAGGCCAGGGATTGAACCCAAGTCCTCATGGATACTCATAGGGCTCGTTATAGCTGAGCCACGTAGGGAACTCCCTTGATGTTGTTTCCTCAGGGAAGGCACTCTCTAGAGAGGATCCAAGAGAAAAAAGTGATCCAAAAGAGTTTTGTGCCTTCCTGACTCTCACTTCTGGCTTTGACTCTAGCTAGATCCAGGCTGGCTCCTAATACATCCCATCCAGTACCTGATCCCACCAATTTTACCTTTGTTGTACCTGGAAATTTTATGGAAGTATAATAGTCCATGCATTTCTCTTATCCTGGGGAAGAGACCAGAACTCTCAGATATGCATAGGCCCGGGGCATTAACAATTCCTTAGGTGGTATTTCATAAAGCCACTTTCTATCTATCATCCAGTGATACTTCACAGCAAATCTAATTATGTATATGAGCCAGGGATAACTATTTATAAGGAAGAAAATTCCCTCTAAAAATTAGAGACCTACATTATTTAGTAGTAGAGCAGCCATTATCATCCAGACATTCTGATACCAATGTCATTACAGGAGGGCCAGGAGCTAGAAGTTAGGGGAACACATGTGCCAGGGACTTCCCTCCACCAGCACCCTCAGACTTAGACTTTTGACACTTTCCCCAAATTTTCCTGTATATAAAGTCACAAATATGATATTGACCAGATTGACAGAAGGCATTACAACCTAACTTTGATAAAATAGCACACACTTGATAATGATTTTGGTAATTCTCTCTCTCTCTCTTGCTCTCTCTCTCTCACTCTGTCTCTCTTATTTATTTATTTATTTATTTATTTGTCTATTTATTTATTTATTGGGGGGGTCTGGGAATCTCATAGAATGAGTTGGGGTCTCACTCATCCTCTGAAAAGCCTTCTTCTCCTCAGAGAAGAGACCTATCCTGAGGGTCTATTGTCTTCTGTTTTCTTTTTGTCTTTATTCAAATGTCATATCAAGGTGGATTTTGGCCACCCAGGCTGCAGTTGTAATCTAGCCCCCATTCTTATTTTCTGCTTTACTTTTTTCCTTTTCTCTTTATTAGCAATGATCACTAATTTACTATACATATTACTTTCTAGTCTTACTGTTGGCTTCCCCCTAAATGGAGGCTCCATGAAAGCAAGAGATGGAATGTTTTATCTTTTCATCCACAGCTATATCCTAGAAGTGTGTCCACTGTCTGGTATAGAGCAGGCCTCAGTAGGTACATGTGGGATGCTACACATACCATGACAATACCCCCCTCAGAGAACTTAGCCAAGTCAAATTTGTGGGACCAACTAGGCCAGTTTACACCTAACACCTACTGGGAAGTGAGGAGTTGTAAAGATGGTATCTACCTTATAACTTCAGAAGCAAGTGAGAAAAGGAGGCTTGGCATGGTCTCTGAGAAGTTAATTATCCCTTTCTTAGAGAAATATTGGTAAAGGAAGACAGTGTCTTCTTTGAGTCATCAGTTTCACCTCTTTATTTCTTTTTATTTTTTTATTTATTTTTTTGTCTTTTTAGGGCCACACCCACGGCATATGGATGTTCCCAGGCTAGGGGTCAAATCAGAGCTGTAGGGGCCGGCCCACACCACAGCCATAGCAATGTGAGATCTGAGCCATGTCTGCAAACTTCACTACAGTTCATGGCAACACCGGCTCCTTAACCCACTGAGCAAGGATGGAGCCTGCATCTTCATGGATGCTAGTCAGATTTGTTTCTGCTGCTCCATGACAGGAACTCCAGTTTCGCCTCTTTAAAGTAAACCAAATGGCAATGTAATTGTCAAGACTCCCCTGTTATAAAATGTAGGCCACCTTAGAGTTCCCATCAAGGCACAGTGGAAACAAATTCAACTAGGAGCCATGTGGTTGCAGGTTCAATCTCTGGCCTCTCTCAGTGGGTTAAGGATGTGGTGCTGTCATGATCGGTGGTGTAGGTCACAAATGCGGCTGAGATCCTGCATTGTTGTGACTGTGGTGTAGGCCGGCACCTGTAACTCCAATTTGACCCCTCCCCTGATAACCACCATATGCCTTAGGTTGGGCCCTAAAAAGCAGGAAAAAAAAAGTGTAGGCCATCTATATGGAATAAACCCCATCTGTATTTCCAGTGATAGGCCCTGGATTGACTTAACTCAATTAGCAATCCTTCCTTCCATCTTTTTTTTTCTTTTTATGGCCACATCTGAAGCATATGGAAGTTCCCAGACCAGGCATCAACTCAGAGCTGCAGCTTCCAGCCTACACTACAGCCACAGCAAGACCAAATCTGAGCCACATCTGTGACCTATGCCACACAGCTTCCAGCAATGCTGGATCCCTTAAACCACTGAACGAGGCCAAGGATCGAACTGCATCTTCATGGACACTATGTCAGGTTCTTTTTTTTCCTTTTTTTTTCCTTTTTTTTTTGTCTTTTTTGGGATGCAGCCGCAGCATATGGAAGTTCCCAGGCTAGGGGTCTAATCAGAGCTGTAGCCGCTGGCCTACACCAGAGCCACAGCAACACCAGATCCGAGCCATGTCTACAACCTACACCACAGCTCACAGCAACGCCGGATCCTTAACCCACTGATCAAGGCCAGGGATCTAACCTGCAAACTCATGGTTCCTAGTCAGATTCGTTTCTGCTGTGCCACGACAGGAACTCCCTATGTCAGGTTCTTAACCCACTGAGCCACAGTGAGAACTCCCCATCCCTCCATCTTAATTAATAGTCCAGAGATGAGCTCATGATGGCATTTGAGCAAGAGAAAGGGAGAGTGATCCTTGTATAAAGAACTCAGGAGATGATTTTGTATAGTAGTAAAGGAAATGGACTCCGGAGTCATGCTTTCTAAGTTAGTTATCCTAGCCACACCCCTCACCAGCTGATTGACCATGCAAGTTAATAAACATTAGTTTTTTCATCTGTAAAATGGGGATAGTTCTAACAATACCCACTCCATAGGGTGGTTTTAAAGATTAAGGAAGAGAATACCAGGAACAGAGTAAATTAGGTACGATTATTGCAATTCCAGTGAGAAAAGGAAAATATAAATCTTGAATAGAACACTGTATATTAGCAGATTATTCATTCATCAGCTCCATGAGCACTTACATTTTGCCAGTTAGGGGTCATGAAGGCACAGGAGCGAATAGGAATTGAGTTCTATAGGGACTTTTTGGAAAGACAAGCCATACATGAAATAAGTAGCTTAGGACATTATTCATAAGGCCATCAGGTGTAGATACAGTGACCTGAGGTCCCAGGAAGTGATCTACAGAATGATCTACAGATCATTTTCTATCAACTAACTAGATGATTGTGAGTCAATAGAAAATTCACTCAAGACATTCACCAAGAAGCATTTTTTTATCCTTAAATGTATGGTTTTAAGTATAGCTTTAATAATGGTAAGCTCCCCCCCCCCACCCACACAAACCAAACCAAACTAAAGAAAGAAATGATTCAAGGTGTTAAATTTGTTCTCCTTTTAAACTTGTCTGTTAATGTATGTTTGGGTCCTTGTTTAAAAAATCAAATATAGATTCCACCTTGAATACCCATTCACCACCAGCCTCCACCCTTCATCTCTCACTGGCCAGTCTCAGTCAGTCCCCAGGGGAGGCCCACCATTACCAACCACCATTACCAACCCATTTGAATGCTAATCTTTATACACACACACACACACACACACACCAGCCCTCAGGAACATTTAGGAAAGGATAGGACTCCTGGAGAACTATGGAGTGGGGCAACCTATATAAGCTGTCATTTTATTCTCTGCAAGACTTTATGAGAGTCAGTGATTGTGCACATTTCCTCATTTATGTTCTCGTCTCAGGATGAACTAAAAACTTTTTTGAGAAGTGCCGGAAACAAACTTGTGGTAGTTGAATTTTCAGCAACATGGTGTGGTCCTTGCAAAAGGATTTATCCTCTTTTTCATGTAAGTATCATCAACATCTATTTCACAGTTTTAGAAGGAATTAAAGTGCCCAAATATTTTTTCCTGTAAGTCATAAAAGTTTGACCCTTATGAATCATGATGAAATCATAGTTTTGTTTGGTTTTTCCCACTTGTGCCTACTCCTTCATTTTATTTATTTATAATTTTGGGGTCTTTTTTTGGTCTTTTTTAGGGCTGCACCCACAGCATATGGAGGTTTCAAGGCCAGGGGTCCAGTGGAAACTATAGCTGCCAGCCTATGCCAGAGCCACAGCCATGCGGGATCCGAACCATGTCTATGACCTACACCACAGCTCATGGCAATGCCAGATCCTTAACACACTGAGTGAGGCCAGGGATCGAACCAGCATCCTCATGGATGCTAGTCGGGTTCACTAACCACTGAGCCATGACAGGAACTCTGCTTATTTTAAATTTTTTAAATTTTGTTGAAGTATAGTTGATTGACAATGTTTGTTTCATGCATACAGCACAGTGATTCAGAATATATATATATACATATATATATACACACACACATATACACACACACACACACATATATATATATATGTATTCTTTTTCAGATTCTTTTCCCTTGGAAATTGTTAGAAAATATTGAGTACAGTTTCCTGTGCTATATAGCAGGTACTCATTGGTAATTTATGTACGGTAGTGTGTATGTGTTAATCCCAACCTCCTAATTCATCCCTCCTCAACCGTTCCCCTTTATTAACCATAAATTGTTTTAAAATGACTATACTAACCAAAACAATTTGTAGATTCAATTCAATCCACATCAAATTTCCAATGGCATTTTTCATAGAACTAAAACAAAAAAAATTTTAATTGGTGTGGAAACACAAAAGACCCTGAAGAGCCAAGGCAATCTTGAGAAAGAAAATGGAGCTGGAGGAATCAGGCTTCCTGACTTCACACACTATACTACAAAGCTAATCAAAAGAGTGTAATACTGGCACAAAAACAGGAATATGAAACCACAATGGAACAGGATAGAAATCCCAGAAATGAACCCATGCAACTATGGTCAATTAATGTATGACAAAGGAAGCAAGAATGTACAATGGAAAAAAGATAATTTCTTCAATAAGTAGTGCTGGGAAAAACTAGACAGGCATATGTAAAAAAAATAAAATTAGAACATTCTTTCATACCATATATATAAATGAATTCAAAATGGATTAAAGACCTAAATGTATGATCAGACACTATAAAACCCCCAGAAGAAAACATAGGCAAAACACTCTTGGACATAAATCACAGGAATATCTTTTTAGATCCATCTCCTAATGGAAATAAAGACAAAATAAACAAATGGTATCTAATTAAACTTAAAAGCTTTTGCATAGAATCATAATTTTTTGAAGCAGTCCAGGAGTTAGAACTAGAATCTGGAAGATGAAAGACCAGGAAGCTGGTGCCAGGACCTGGATCCCTGAGTGTGGCACCGGCATCTGCCTCCGGTAAAATTACCTTCCAACACCTACAGTCTTGCTTCCCAGAAGGAGTCTCCAAAGATAAAAAGAAAGTAGCTCTGTCTCATCTCTGCCCTCCAAGTCTCACCCGCAAGCATCTAATAGGTGGAACCAATTTGCATCCAGAACTCTAACTGCAAGGAAATCAGAGAAATCTTCCCCTTTTCCCTTTTTTTTTTTTTTTTTTAGGGCCACACCCACGCATATGAAAGTTTGTTTCCAGGCTAGGGATCAAATCGGAGTTGTAGTTGTGAGCCTATACCACAGCCACAGCAACGTGGGATCTTAGCCCATCTGCAGCCTACACCATAGCTCAGGGCAATGCTGATCCTTAACCCACTGAGCAAAGCCAGGGGTCTAACCTGCATCCTCATGGATACTAATCGGGTTTGTTACCACTGAGCCACGACAGGAATTCCTCCCCTTTCCCTTTTCCAGGCTCTGTTGGAAGGTGGGATGAAAGGTAGCTGGCTAAACCATATGCCCAGTGGGGAAGAATTCAAGACATTTTCAGATACACAAAAGCTAAATTTAACTACACACAGTGTCTCGGCCAAAAAATGTATCGAAACAATAAAAAATAAATCATAAGCAAATGTGGGTTTTAAAAAGTGATTTAAATTTTAAGTCTTGAGTGAATTCCGCAGTTCTTTGATCTGGGCCTTGATAACTGAGAGCAGGAGTCAGCGAACTTTTCTGTAAAGGACAAGATAGTATTTTCAAGTCTGCAGACCATATGGTTTCTGTCATATATATTCATCATTGTTGTTGCAGCGCAAAAACAGGCAATGGAAACACACAAATGAATGTGCAAATACTTTCCAATAAAACTTTATTTACAAGACCATGTGGAGAGCTGGATTTGGTCTACGGGGCATAGTTTGCTGACTCTGCGCTAAGAGGATCACCAGGCATAGAACCCTAAAAAGAGCATCTCTGGAGAAGGAGAGGTTATAAATTTGTTGAGAAATTGCACGGGGCAGTCATAGAAAATCAAGTACTCTGTGGGGCTAACTGACAATGTACACAATGGAAGTACAAAAAATGTCTCTTGAAAAGAAAGCTGAGCCCAAATGGAGAAAGCCCTTGTGTTATGACTTCATGAATTGCTGTAGAGAGTCAAAATAGAAGAGTAATAAAAAGATTCTGCCATGACAAATTATCGGTTTTAGAAAATGCTTTCGACAGTGTTGTATAAACATGGGTTGCAAAGATGGAGGCAGGTAACCCAAGGTGAACAACAATGATGGTTTACCAAAACTAAGGCAGTTGTTTGGGGAGGAAAAAGAAAATATCAAATTCAGGAGACTTTTTGGAGTTAAGAGCAACAGAGTAGGTGACCAGATGATTACAGACTGTATGTGCAGAGGGAAGAGTTGTTGTTGAGGGCAGAGGAGGGTCCTGAGTGGATGGAGAGGAATAGTGAGGGAAGGCAATGTTCACAAAGGAACCTCAGCCTAGCAAGGAACCCATAGCTGAACCATATCTTCCAGCTACTACTCGATACAAAAATGGTGACTGTCATAACTCTGTCTATTACCTGTCAGACTTGGGAGGCTCTGAAAGCTTCATAAATCAAATCTGACCCTGGAATCAGAGGTCCACATAGGTCAGACCCATTCCCCTGACTCCTCCTGGGAACATCCATATATCTTGAGACTTGAAAAGTGCAAGTCAATGTCCCCAAAGTTCATGGGCCACACCATCTTCCTGCCAGGCATGGAGATGCTGCTGACCAAAATTAGCATCTTTTTCTGTCTGAAAAGCACGCTAAAATACCAAAGGTCTTTGTGCTTATTATCAAGCGTTTTCCGCTCAATTTCCCCATCTTGTTGAGCCACTAAGAAAGAACTCCCACTTGGGTCACGTTCCAGGGACAAACAACCAAAAAGAATCCCTGCAAGAGAACCCTGCACGTAATGTCTGCTAATCAGCCCACGCTGTGCTTCTTGGAGCAGCCCCCAGTGACAGCCCCATCTGTAGTTTCCATGCGGACAAGTTCTGGACACTTCACGTCACCATCAAAGAGAGGTTTCATTTGAAACAGGTCACTGGAAATGCTTGAGATATGATGTTAACACAAAGAAATACGCTATGAAGAGTCCTTAAAGTATGAGCACAACTATCTGAAAAAACAAAACCAACAAACCCAGGAGCTGACATTTACAGGCTTCTGCTGCATCTGCTACACCCACGCCCATTCCCACGCCATTGTCACTGCCAGTGTCAAAGATACTTCTGGAACAAATTGGAGCAGAAGAGGGTTGTTTTTCCCTCCTCTCACTTCCCATTTTCCTTGTTTCTGTGGATGCTTCCCATTGGCAGAAACCAACTGAAAGATAGCTGGAAGAGGAGTCTGTAAAATCTAGTTTTGATACGTAGCAAAACTTTAGACTCTGGTTTCTGCCCCTGATCTTTGCTTGACTTTGGCAAGATCCAACCTTTGACTTCAGCATTTGAGATTCTAGGCAATTAATAGTACAATGCCAGAACGATGCTTAGCTCTCAACATTTTTGTCTTGTTTTTACCAAAAGACACCACTAGAATGTGAATTAATAGTAACGTGAAGCTAACAGGGAATTTTTATTCTTTTGCTTTGAAGGCAATGTCTCTGCAGTACCGAAACGTAATGTTTGCCAGTGTAGATGTGGACAGTGCTCGGGTAAGAATCTTACATCCTTCCTTGTAGATATGTAAAAATCTGATGTGATGTCATTGAAAATGCTATCTCAGTGAGTCTATAAGCAATTTAAAGTCAAAAAATTTCACAATTTTTTGTGATGAACTTTAGTAAACTCTCTCATAATGTTCTGACATGTTTCATTTTTTTTTAAGACAGTAAATATGTGGCTCTCCTGCTGCCCCCTCCCTTCCCATACTATGGGAAAATTCACTGATCAAGCCCAACATTCTTCACAGCTTGCTCTGGACTCTCCCCCACAATCCTGCTCAGCAGAGTTGCTCTAGACAGACAATACCAGTTCTTTGGAATCAGGCTCAAGTGTAAAATGGTTTTCACCCCTGTAATAGATTATCAGTAAATTTCTAAAACCTGACTCCATGCATTGCAGACACTTTAACATACTCCGCCTTCCCCTTGCTACAGTTTGTGTTTTTTGCGGGCTTTTTTTAAACATCACAGAGAATTCTAGGAAATCCTTGCCTTATATCCTTAGAGCTTCTCTTCCTCACCCGACCCCTTTAAAAAGAATCAGTTTCATGTCTTTAATCAAAATGTGCTTATCAATACATGCCATGTGTCTAAAAAAAATTATTCTTCCTAACATTCATTTATTTATAATGGGGAAAAGTAACAATAACAAGTGTCTTGTGCATACATTGCATTGAACTTGAGCTCTAGAGGAAAAAAATGTCTATTATTCATTCATTCTGCCCTTTAATAGTTTTGTGACATCTTACCATTTAACCTCTATAAATTTCAGTTTCTCCATATGAAAGCAAGGTAATAATAACAGAATATGAAAAGATAACGTACACAAGCTGTATGACATACTACCCAGAACACAATATAAGTTCCATTTTTCCATTTCCTTGAAGTTTCATTAAAATATGAGTGTTTAATTGTCCTTTAAGCTGAATCATATACTATGCATTCAGAATACACAACTAGGGTTATCATCTCTCTGCCTTTCCTACATTCACAAAGTTGTGCAACTGCCATTACAATCAATTTTAGAACGTTTTCTATTTTCGCAACTGCAGAAATAAACACCGTTCCCTTTAGCCATCTCCCCCAGTTCCTTCCACCCACCACTTCAACCCTAGGCAACCACAGGTCTGCATTGTCTGTATATTTGTTTATTCTGGCCATTTCATATAAACAGGATTATAGAATACGTGGTCTTTTTTGACTTGCTTCTTTCACTTAACATAAATTTGCAAGATTCATCCATGATATAGCATGTATCTGTACTCCACTCTCTTCCATTGCTGAGTAATATACCACCTTTTGTTTATCCATTCATCCTCTGATGGACACTTGGGTCGTTTGCAACTTTCGGCTATTAGGACTAATACTGGTGTAAATGTTCATGGATCTATTTTCATTTCTCTTGGCTTTCTATCCAGGAGTAGAATTGTTGGGTCATATGGTAACTCTATAGTTAATTTATTGAGGAACTGGCAAATTGCCTTCTGAGCTGCTGTCATTCCCACCAGCAATATATGTGGGTTCTGATTTTTCCACACCCTCACCAACATGTATTATTGTTTTCCTTTTTGATTATAGCTCTTTCTCTTTTAAGGTGAAACAAAATACACAATTTTCTAATAGTAATTATTATTGTCATTGCTATGATCATGAAAATTTTAAGTGTGTGTGTGTGTCTGTGTCTGTGTCTGTGTCTCTGTGTCAGAGAGAAAGAGTATGGTTAGCAGGGGAGAGATTTGTTTTGATCCTGTGGATGGATAATTTTCTTTTGACTCTTAAATGAGAGAAAAAGTGACATCTGAAGTCAAATTATAGTAGATTAAAACAATTGGATGTGTTTTCTTGTGTCTTGGCCTCCAAATCTTTTCACAAAGATGGGAAGTGAAGAGGAATAAAGTTTAGAAGAAAGAAATGTGTAGGCCTTACCTAAAAATGCAAGACCTTCTATTACCCCATGTCTCAAGTGTGAGTTATAAAGAAACTTTTACTCATTCTTATTCTTTGAAATATTCTCTTTCCGTATTGTGTTCTACTGGGGCCCTTCTGCAATCTTTCACAACTTCTTTGAAATAGAGCTCATTTCATCATATCTGTTCAGCTGTTCGGTTCATTCTGTTTTGGCCTCCATCTCTCAACTGCCTCCTAGAGCTCTTCCATGAGAAAACTCAGGAATACTGGAGACATTTTCTTTTTAAAAAAAAATGTTTATTATGATTGATTTATAATGTTCTGTCAATTTCTGCTGCACAGAAAAATTGACCCAGTCATACGTATGTGTATACATTCTTTTTCTCACATTAACCTCCATCAAGTTCCATAACAAGCAATTAGATATATAGTCCCCTGTGCTATGCAGCAGGATCTTATTGACTGTCCACGCCACACACAACAGTTTTCATCCTCTAACCCAGACTCCCAATCCATCCCATACCCTCCCCCTCCCCCAGGCAAACACGAGTCTGTCCTATATGTCCATGATCTTTTCTGTTTTGTAGATAAATCATTTGTGCCATATTTTAGACTCCACATATAAGTGATATCATATGGTATCTATCTTTCTCTTTTCTGACTTACTTCACTCAATATGAGAGCCTCTAGTTCCATCCATGTGGCTTTAAATGGCATTATTTTGTACTTTTTATGACTGAGTAGAATTCCCTTGTATATATGTGCCATATCTTCCTAATCCAGTCATCTGTTGACAGGAATTTAGGTTGTTTCTGTATCTTGGCTGTTGTGAATAGTGTTGCAATGAAGATATGTGTGCATGTATCTTTTTCAATGAAAGTTTTGTCTGGATATATGCCCAGGAGTGGGATTTCTAGATCATATGGTAGTTCTATATTTAGTTTTCTGAGGTAGTTCCATACTGTTTTCCATAGTGATTGTACCAATTTTCATTCCCACCAACAGTGTAGGAGAGTTCCCTTTTCTCCACATCCTTTCTAGCATTTGTTATTTGTTGACTCGTTAATGATGGCCACTCTAACTGGTGTGAGGTGGCACCTCATTGTAGTTTTGATTTGCATTTCTCTAATAATTAGCGATGTTGAACATTTTTTCATGTGCCTGCTAGTCATCTGTATGTCTTCTTTGGAGAAATGTCTATTTAGGTCTTCTGCCCATTTTTCAATTGGGTAATTTTTGTTGTTGTTGTTGTTGTTCTTGAGTTGTATGAGTTTTTTTTATATTTTGGAGATTAAACCTTTGTCCGTTGAGTCATTTGCAAACATTTTCTCCCATTCTGTGGGTTGTCTTTTTGGTTTTTTTATATGATTTCCTTTGCTGTGCAGAAACTTTTGAGTTTAATTAGGTCCCATTGGTACAGAAGCTTTTGAGTTTAATTAGGTCCCAATATTGTGTCTTTATTGTCTTTATTCCAGAGGTGGATCAAATAAGATGTTGCTATGATCTATGTCAAAGAGCATTCTGCCTATGTTTTCCTCTAGGAGTTTTATAGTATCTGGCCTTACATTTAGGTCTTTAATCCATTTTGAGTTTATTTCTGTGTATGGTATTAGAAAATGTTCTAAATTCATTCTCTTATGTGCAATTGTCCAGTTTTCCTAGCACCATTTATTGAAGAGACTATCTTTCCACTGCTGTATGTTCTTGCCTCCTTTGTCATAGATTAATTGACCATAGGTGTTTTGGTTTATTTCTGGGCTTTCTATCCTGTTCCATGGCTCAATATGTGTCAGTACCATACTGTTTTGATGGCTGTAGCTTTGCAGTAGAGTCTAAAGTCAGAGAGTCTGATTCCTCTACTTCCGTTTTTTTCTTTTCAATATTGCTTTGGCTATTCAAGGTCTTTCGTGTTTTCATACAAAGTTTAAAATAGTTTATTTTAGTTCTGTAAAGAATATCATTGGTAATTTGATAGGGATTGCATTGATCTGTAGATTACCTTAGATAGTATTGTCATTTTGACTATATTTATTATTCCAATCCAAGAGCATGGTATATTTTTCCATCTATTTGTGTCTTTTTTTATTTCTTTCATTGGCGTCTTATAGTTTTCAGAGACAAGTCATTTTTCTCTTTAGGTGGGTTTATTCCTCAGTATTTTACTCTTTTTGGTGCAATGGTAAATGGGATGGTTTCTCTAATTTCTCTTTCTGAACTTTCATTTTTAGTATATAGAAATGCAATTGATTTTTGTGCATTAATTTTGTATCCTGCAACTTTATCAAATTCATTGATGAGCTCTAACAGTTTTCTGATAATTTCTTTAGGATTTTCCTAGGTATAAAATTATGTCATCTGAAAGCAGTGATAGTTTTACTTCTTCTTTTCCAATTTGGATTCCATTTATTTCTTTCCCTTCTCTAATTGCCATGGCTAGGATTTCCAAGACTATGTTGCATAACATTGGTTAAAGAGGACATCCTTCTCTTGTTTCTGATCTTAGTGGAAATGCTTTCAGTTCTTCACCATTGAGAATGATGTTAGCTGTGGGTTTGTCATAAATGGCTTTTATTATATTGAGGTAGTCCCCCTCTATGCCCACTCTCTGCAGTTTTTTTCAGGAATGGATGTTGAATTTATCAAAAACTTTTTATGAATCTATTGAGATGATCATGTGGTATTTATTTTTCAGTTTGTTGATGTGTATCACATTGATAGATCTGTAGATATTGAAGAATTAAGAGACCCCAGCAAACAGAAACAATTCTGCACACATATCGATGTATATATCAAAATATAAGGGGAACCACTAATCAAATAATTGTAATGGTCACACACATAAAAAAGAAAAACCAGAGTTCCCGTTGTGGCTCAGTGGTTAGCGAATCCGACTAGGAACCATGAGGTTGCGGGTTCAATCCCTGGCCTTACTCAGTGGGCTGAGGATCCAGCGTTGCCATGAGCTGTGGTGTAGGTTGCAGACGCAGCTCGGATCCTGTGTTGCTGTGGCTCTGGCATAGGCCGGCAGCTACAGCTCCGATTCAACCCCTAGCTTGGGAATCTCCATATGCCATGGGAGCGGCCCAAGAAATGGCAAAAAGACACAAAAAAAAAGAAAGAAAGAAAATCCAAGCCAAACAAAACACTAAATGTGGTCAGCAAATTGCAAGAGAAGACAACAAAAAGAAGAAAAAAGACCCAAAATAGCAATCAAAAAAAATTTTTAAGTAAATGACAAGTACATACTTACCCATAATTACATTGAATGGAAACAGATTTAACATTACATCTAAAAGAAAAGGACTAGCTGAATGGATTCAAAAACAAGACCCATATATATGCTGTTTACAGGAGGCCCATTTCAAATTTAAGGACACGCACAGACTTAAAAGTGAGGGGATGGAAGAAAATATTACATGCAAGTGGAAATTATAGAAAACCAGGAGTAGCAATACTCATATCAGACAAAATAGATTTTAAAATAAAAAGGTCACAGGAGAAAAAGAAGGACATTACATAATGATCAAAGGATCAATATAAGAAGAAGAAATAACAATTGTAAATATATATGCACCCAACACAGGAGCAGCACAATGTATAAGGCAACTACTAACAGCCATAAAAGGGGAGATTGATAGTAACACAGTAATAGTGGGGGACTTTAACACCCCACTTACAGCAATGGACAAATCATCCAGACAGAAAACTACAAGAAAACTCAGGCTCTAAATGATACGCTAGACCAAGTAGACTTAACTGATATCTATAGAACTTTTCACCCCAAAGCAGCAGAATATACTTTCTTCTCAAGCATACACCAGAACACTCTCCAGGATAGATCATATCTTGGGCCACAGATCAAGCCTTGGAAAATTTTTAAAAATTTAAATTATTTCTAGCATTTTCTCTGATCACAATTCTATGAGACAAGAAATCAACTACAAGGAAAAAATAGCAAAAAAACACAAACTCTTGGAAGTTAAACAACATGCTACTAAACAACCAATGGATCATTGAAGAAATCAAAAGGAAATTAAAAGATACATAGAGACAAATGACAATGAAGATACAACAATCCAAAACCTATGGGATACAGCAAAAGCAGTTCTGAGAGGGAAGTTTATAGCAATACAATCTTATCTCAGGAAAGAAGAAAAAACTCAATAAACAACCTAACCCTAGACCTTAAACATCTAGAAAGGAAGAACAGACAAAGCCCAAAATTAGTAGAAGGAAAGAAATCATAAAGACTAGAGCAGAAATTAGTAACAAAGAAAACAATTGAGAAGAGCAGTGAAACCAAAAGTTTGTTCTTTGAAAAGATCAACAAAATTGATAAACCATTAGCCAGACTCACCAAGAAAAAAAAAGGAGAGGATTCAAATCAATAAAGTTAGAAATGAAAAAAGAGAAGTTCAACTGACACTGCAGAAATACAAAGGATTTTTTTTTTTGTCTTTTTGTTGTTGTTGTTGTTGCTATTTCTTGGGCCGCTCCCGCGGCATATGGAGGTTCCCAAGCTAGGGGTTGAATCGGAGCTGTAGCCACCGGCCTACGCCAGAGCCACAGCAACGTGGGATCCGAGCCGCGTCTGCAACCTACACCACAGCTCATGGCAACGCCGGATCGTTAACCCACTGAGCAAGGGCAGGGACCGAACCCGCAACCTTATGGTTCCTAGTCGGACTCGTTAACCACTGCGCCACGACGGGAACTCCAGAAATACAAAGGATTATGAAAGACTACTATGAGCAACTGTATGCCAATAAAATGGAAAACTTAGAGGAAATGGATAGATTCTTACAAAGGTACAACCTACCAAGACTGAACCAGGAAGAAATAGAAAATATGAATAGACCAATCACAAGTGCTGAAAATGAAAATGTAATTAAAAAACGTCCAAAAAACAAAAGTCCCGGACCTGGTGGCTTCACAGCTGAGTTCTACCAAACATTCAGAAAAAGAGTTAACATCTCTTCTTCTGAAGCTTTTCCAGAAAATTGCAGAGGAAGGAACATTCCCAAGCTCATTCTATGAAGCCACTATTACCCTGATACCAAAACTAAACAAAGATACCACAAAAAAAGAAAATTACAAGCCAATATCACTGGTGAACATAGGTGCAAAGATCCTCAAGAAAATATTAGCAAATCACATACAAACATACATTAAAAAGATCATACACCATGATCAAGTAGGATTTATCCCAGGGATGCAAGGATTCTTCAATATCCGCAAATTTATTAATGTGATACACCGCATCAGCAGTCATTTTCTATTTTAACATTCCTGGAGTCTTTGAGGATATGTTAGAAAAGTTCCTGGCAGAAGAATCTGGAAAGTAGCAGCTGTCCCTGGGCTCTCAAACATAACTCCTGAGGCATCATCAAGTACCATGCCTGCTGGAGAGAGAGAATACCAAAATTTCGCCTTCACGCCATTTCTTCTTTTCCAGGAGTTGGCCAAAACTTATCACATCAATGCAATACCCACATTTCAGATGTTCAAGCAAACCCAAAAGGTATGTTTCCATGGTAACTGGCAGAGGGAACTAGATCACAGAACCATCAGAGTCTTAGGGGGGAAAAAATGCCTGGGGTATCCTGGATGGATGAAACAACTATATTTATTTTTAATCTTAGCAATGTAGTTCTTGGTTTCTGAACTTTACGTATTGTCAAGGGGGTAAAGAAAAAAGTATGAATGAATTATGATAAATCTCCCCATTCAGACAGTTCGAGTTGTCCAAATCCATACGAAATACTGCAGTTTTATCCCTCTCTGGGGAAGAACCATCAACGAAGAATCTTACAACAAAGGGCATGATGACATTCTTACGCAAACATACGCAAGTTTTTAATGACACTTCAGCCAGTGTTAATCAAAAAGTATCTCCAGGTAATGTAGCCTAGTGGATGAGCACTCAGGTTCTAAATTTCTGTGGTTCAGGAGTTCCCGTCGTGGCGCAGTGGTTGACGAATCCGACTAGGAATCATGAGGTTGCAGGTTCGATCCCTGCCCTTGCTCAGTGGGTTAACGATCCGGCGTTGCCATGAGCTGTGGTGTAGGTTGCAGACGCGGCTCGGATCCCGCGTTGCTGTGGCTCTGGCGTAGGCCGGTGGCTACAGCTCCGATTCAACCCCTAGCCTGGGAACCTCCATATGCCACGGGAGCGGCCCAGGAAATAGCAACAACAACAACAACAAAAAGACAAAGACAAAAAAATAAAATAAAATAAATTTATGTGGTTCAAAAACCAGTTCTTCTACCTCCTAACAGTTGACTTAACCTCTTGGTATCTTAGTTTCGGTATCTGTAAGAACACAGATAAAAACAAGTCTCCCCCGCCCCCACACACAGGGTTGTGAAAATGAAGTGAATTAACATAACTAAAAAATGTAGACCCTTCCTGACACGCATGGGTATGTAATGCTGTTATCCTGAAGGTGTTTATGGAATGAAATATCTCAGATACTTGGTATGTGAAGAAATCAGTAATTCTATCAGTAATTCCAATGCTGGGAGCATTGACACTTTTGCCCACCTTATAAAAGGGGATTTTGCAGCCTAAAGAGGAACAAACTGTTCATTTCCTTTCATACATGATCCATTCTTAAGAACTTTGGCTAAAGAAATAACTTCATGGAAAAATAAACAGCTAAGTGTAGAGTAATTATAGCACTCTTTCTAACAAAGTGTCTTTTATTTAGAGTAAGCTACTTTACACCTACTCTATGAAACAGTATGCAATTGAAAAGAATTGTGATAGAAGCAGACTCAGAGATAAAGAGAACAAAGTAGTGGTTACCAATGAGGAGTGGGGAAGGGCAACATAGAGGTGGAGCAGTAGGAGGTACAAACTATTGGGTGTGACATAGGCTCAAAAGTGTATTGTTTGACACGAGGAATATAGCAGTATTTTGTAATAACTGTAAGTGGAAAGTAATCTTTCAAAATTGTATTAAAATTTTTAAAAACATCTTAATGATTGAACTTTAAAAAAATGAATTAAAAATAGGAGTTATGAATAATCTGTGTAAAGTAAAAAAATTGTACTTAATCTTTGTGAAGATTATGTCTGCAGTATAGAGAATGAGGGCATTTGATATACTAGCTGTGAAATTTTATCTTCAGTTTCTTTTTATTTGTATGTATTTGCTGTAACATAGCTGAAGCAATAGACTTAAATAATTTTTCCAAAAAAAATATAATAACACTACCCATTCCCTTCCTTGTGTTTGTACTTGAAAGTTGAAACTGGTTATATACATCCTCAACTCCCCCCACCTTATATGTCACATTCTTTATATGTCATCTCTTATCATCTCCCCCTTCTCTTCCATCTCAGAGATGACGATGCTTCCTCCTTTGAAGTCAGTTTCAATCATCTCTTGATTGCATCCCTCCCTTCTGCCAGGTTTTTAATCCATCAGTTAACCTTTTTCAAACTTCGTGTATGGATCTTTGTTATGTTTGCCACTCGACTACCCTTCTCCATTCCCTAGTAACAGTTCTCTGACTTTCCTCCAGGAAACTAAGACCTTTCCCCTGCTTAGTCCATGTGCTTCTTCAGGGCTCCATCTCCAGGGCTAGACTAATCAGTGAATTCCATCAGTGAATGGGCCCTTCACTTCAGTCAAGCCAACCCAAGACCAGCCGGAACTAATTTCAGGACTTTGCTTAAGGAGCTTTCTTTTCTTGATTGTATTGCATTTGAATTTGGAAAGATATGTGGCTGAAGCTATTACAGCTAGCTTGCCATCAAAGGGAACCTAAAAATGAAGTCACTAAACAGAGGAAAGCCGTGTCAGGCCAAGAAGCACCAATGGCATGGATTGAACCCTGAGTCTATCCATACCTGATGCCTCAACTACTCCCATACATTCTTCAGTTATGTAAACTTTGGGTTGCTTTTTCTGGCATTTGCAACTAAAACGTTTCTTATGAATATATCTGATGTTCTCTCAGACTATTCTCCTTTATTTCATGGTCTAATTCTTGAAAGAATAGACTATATTTCCCGCTTTCAATTCTCATTTCCCACTCATTCCCTCATCTACTCTCTTGAAAGACACCAGGGCTCTCCCAGCACTTAGTTTAAATAGCCATTTCTTAATCCTGCTATTCCTTGATTACACAAAAACATCTTTAACTAATCAGTGTCTATATCCTGGAAACTTCTTCCTCTTTTGGCATCTCTCACTGATTCCTCCCCAAGTTCTCCTCTAGTTTCTTTGTCTCCTGCTGTTCTCAAATAGAAGCGTTTCCCTAGATTCTTTTTTCCATTCTACCTCTCTCCATTAGTAATTTCATCCCCACTGCTAGTTCTAGATGTAAATACCTTTAACTTAATTTCAGGAGTTACAATTGTGGCTCAGCAGGTTAAGGGCCTGACATTGTCTCTGTGAGGATGCGGGTTCGATCCCTGGCCTCAGTCAGTTGAGAATCCAGTGTTGCAGCAAGCTGAAGCATAGGTCGCTGGTGCAGCTCTCCCCCTGGCCCAGGAACTTCCACATGCCGCAGGTGCAGCCATTAAAACAACAAAAAAAATTACAATAGCCCTCCTCACCCCCAAGTGCACACCAAAGCTCCGTTCTCTTTCCCAAATAGATCCTTGCACAGCTCCCTGTATTTCATGTTATTTAAAATTTGATATCCTTCCCCCTCCATTGCCTATAAAATCAAGACTAGACCCTTGTATTCAAGTCTGACTTTCAAACTTCTCCGTAATGTTGGCCCAGTCTACCTTTAAAAGTCCATTTTTGTTTGACTCAGATCTTAACTTCATGTATTTTTCTCATGCTATTCCAAGCACTTGGAATTGTTCATGTATGATTTGAAACCCCAGTGCCTAGGAGAAAGGCAATCACACCTCCCCAGATAGAAGATACTCATTTGGGGGTTGATTAATAAGTGGGTGGGCAGATGAATGAATGAATGAGTAAGCAAGTGAATCCTGTTGTCTTTCCCACCACCAGCTTTGCCTCCCATCCTGGTTTTGTCCTCTTATTAATCTGACTCAGAGAAGATTTCTCTCCAGCTCAGAGCAGCTTTCTTTTTTTTGTTTGTTTTTTTTAGGTCCGCACCCTTGGCGTATGGAGGTTCCCAGGCTAGGGGTAGCTGTGGCCTATGCCTATGCAATGCAGGATCCAAGTGCATCTGCGACCTACACCACAGCTCACAGCAACACCATATCTTTAACCCACTGAGCAGGGCCAGGGATCGAACCCACATCCTCATGGATGCTAGTCAGATTCGTTTCTGCTGAGCCACACAGGAACTCCCAGAACAGCTTTCTGATTTCATCCTTTCTGCAGATAATGTTGCTTCATAGCTCAACAATTTCCCCTCTGTTTCATGAAACAAACTTGGGGTTGTCAATTTGATAATGTGTCTAGGCTGTTGAGCAAATCCATAACTAGGCTTTTGAGGAAATCTTGGCCCTGCTTGGTCTCAGTTCTGTATGGAGGTGGAAGAGCCCTCCCTTGGCAGTAGAGGGACCTCTTATAATCAAGTATTTCTTAACTGGTGTCTACAGGATCCCTTTCGAATTAATGGAACAAAATGAATTAATGGAACAAAATTCCTATATTCTAGGGATCATTAGGGATCTCAAATTTTAATTTTAGGCCAATTAGCCAATGGAAAATAAAATCAGGATCACCCGTTGTGGCTCAGCGGTAATGAACCCTACTAGTATCTATAAGGATATGGGTACAATCTGTGGCCCTGCTCAGTGGGTTAAGGATTCAGCATTGCCATGAGCTATGGTATAGGCCGGTGGCTATAGCTCAGATTCAACCCCTAGCCTGGGAACTTCCATATGCCTTGGGTACAACCCTAAAAAGACAAAAAAGAAAAAAGAAAAAGGAAAATAAAATCAACTGAATTGATGACTCTCCCTGTTATGCTGACCTGCCTCCCTGTATTCTAACTCCAGAGTCATCTAGCAAACCTCTGATTACAGTATGGATACCCAGGTCCCAAGAAATTTTCTTGAGAATGGAATTTCTCACTGAATAGTACTAATTTAGCACGCTAGTTATGGAGGTTTAAAAAAAAAAAAAACCTGGAGATGATTTATGTCATAATATCAAATGTCTCCTAAATTTTTTTGTATGTATATATAATCATATCTACAGAAGGTTTCATACCTGGATCAATTTAGATATCATTTGAAAACTTGTGGAAAAGATTTGTAATGCTGGCTCCATTTGACAAAGAATATCAATCTTCTGTGCAAAAGACAAAAGTACAAAAGAGGAGGGAGGTGATAACAAAGACACAGAATTACAAATCTCTTACCTCTTTTGACTCAACCTCCAGCATATGGCATCTGAGAAGCCCTATAGGGCTTCTGCAAAGACCCCACTTTTTTTTTTTTTTTGCCATTTCTTGGGCCACACCTTCAGCATATGGAGGTTCCCAGGCTAGGGGTCTAATTGGAGCTATAGCTGCTGGCCACAGCCACAGCCACAGCCACAGCAACACCAGATCTGAGCCACATCTGCGACCTACACCACAGCTTGCAGCAATGCCGAATCCTTAACCCATTGAATGAGTGCAGGGATCAAACTGGCAACCTCATGGCTCCTGGTCAGGTTTGTTTCTGCTGCACCACGATGGGAATTCTACAAAGTCCCCACTTCTAACCATTGCCTTGATAGCTGCAGGCAAACCATGACATCTCTGAAATGCCCTCCAGGCTCTGTGTTGTAGTGGTCCACACAGGAAAATCCTTAGAAACAGAGGAAGTTTAAGGTGGCCAGGCAAAAAAGATCCATCCTCGTGAATTCCCTCCTCCCTCAATAGAATTGACAGTGACAATGAACTGTTTTCCTGGAGGTAGAGAAAAATGAAATTCACTTCTTTGAGAACACTTCCAAAAATGTGCTCCTCTCTTTCTTCTGGGATGACGCAACTGAAAATTGACTTCTTGAAGCCATTAAGAACTCTTTATCTAAAAAGAAAAAAACCTAGAATCTAGCTTCTATGAAGAACTGTTATAAGAAAGGTCTTTACATTTCTGGTAAAACAGCTGGCAAAGAGCCACTGTCCATTAATGCCTTTTAAAATGTGCATTGTATAAAAAGCCTCTTAATAATTTCTCATGGAACATTAGAGTTTGGAGAATATTCACTTCCCTTCGAAATATGAACTGCTTCCTTGCATTAGATCAGAAGACTTAGGGAATCCCTTGGGTTTCTTTATTTCCATTGCTGCCAAAAATTTCAAGATTACCTCTTCTTCTCGAATACATTACCCTCCCTTACCTTCAGCTTCCTGGCATTTCCTAACTGCCATCACCACACTGGATCATCCTTTAACAGTTTTGTTATTTTATCTTGCCCTTGAATCTGGCTTGTTTCCAGTATTTTCAAAATCCATGGAATATAAACAAAATAAAACTTTAAAAAAATTAAAACAAATGAAGCTGCATACCGATGACCTAGGTCATGGTAGATAATGGGCCTTCCCTGGTGCTGAAAGGTTTCATGCAGAGGCTAGATGAACATCTGGCTGGAACGCACTATAAACAATAGCTAGCATTTTTTCCACAACTTTAGGGCAAAGGCCAGCCAAAGCAAATTTCAGGTAATAAGTAAGGTGAGTGTGTTCCTTCCTGCTATATTCTACAGCGTTTTCATCTAGGACATCATAGCATGTTCCAGTAGGATAACTGTGGTTGAAAAGAAGAAGAAGGAAGAGGGGAAGGAAGAGTTAACAGAGTGTATCCCTGTGTTGTCTTTCAGATGATACATCAAAAACCTTGGCTGATTTTTGTAACAAGAATATTACACTATATTCTATTATAAGTAGATCATAAATTTGGTTTACAGACCCTCTTAAAATCCAGCAAAGACCATATTCTCTCCAAAAAAATACACATATGCATGTAAACTGATATGTGCGTTTAGTGCTAGGGTACTCAATGACATTCTGAAGCCCATCAGTAGATCCCCCTGGTTAATAACATTGATTCCAGACCAAAGTCAGTGTTAACTGTATGAAGTAGAGGAAAGGAAGAATAACAATTTAGCAAGTCTTGGGCAACTGCTTAAATATAGGCCAAGTATTAAAACTGGCTCCATCTTTCATTTTTCAGTATAAGAGTCAAATGTTTTCCCAAAGCACTTAGAAAAGATGAGAACAATGGGATCTGGTTACATAGATGCTAGCGAATGAGTGATTCACAAATGAATAATTCAGAAGAACTGAGCTCTCGCATTAAGTGAGAGGAAGCTATTGCCCTTATGTGCGTAAACCCGCAGGGTTCCAGATGAGGTCATGGAAGACATTTCCAGCAAGCATTCTCCTTGAAGTAGGTACAGGGATGAGAAGAATTCCAGGTAGCACCTTCATGGGCTAGAAAGAGGACAGGATTGGAAGCAGGGATCACACGCACAGTGTCTTCAAGAGCCAGGCAGGGACAACAGGTGAGACAGTGGAAAGTGAGGAAGATGGGGGTCCCTGGAGAACCACCCTCCCAAATGCTCATTGTTCAAGTTTATAAAAAATAGTATCTGACCCACCCCTTTAAAGAGTGTCTGTGGCTAGCTTTTGCCAACGCTGAACTCAGATGATTATAGATTGAATTCCAAGTTTGCTTCATGTTAGTGGGGAACCTTAGGAAAGTGCCTTAACCACCTTAAGACACCATTTCATTCTTTGTGCTGTAGAGATAGTCTCATGTGTCTTTGAATTATGGTCATGAAAATTGTCAATAGTGTAAATAAAATGCCTAGCACTAGACCTGATACACCCTATAAAATGTAGCTATTATTAGAGCTCCAGGATCTAGTTGGTACACCTATCTCCCTGAAAATGTATAGATAAATAGAAATTTAGAAATAAAGGTTACAAGAGACCTCTGCAATTCTTTGAGTAACTATAATATTCATTTACGCTAAGTCATCTTACCATTCAGGAATTAATTACGCAACATATTCAGCCTTAATGGACTGTGTTAGTTGCAGAGGGATTCTGCATGAGTGGGAAAAGAAGAGAACTTTCATGGGGTCTTCAGGGCTCTGAGGGGTGTAGACTCCCTAAAAGGGGTTACATGTCAGCCTCATAAGTAGCAGATACATTGGCAGAGATTAATTGATTAGATGAGTTAGGAGCTAAGTGACATGAAGGGAAAGTCAGAGAAGTATGACAACTATTTATCACCCTTTTAACAACTTTTAGCACCATTGCTAAAGATAAGGCTTACAGCTTTAGCAACTTAAAGGCAGTAATTACTTGTCATGGGGCAGGGATCTGGGTGAGGCAAGTGAGGCAAGATATTGCACATGTAGGGTAGAAACTTGTCTTTATTTGGATTTTTGAGTTTTGTTTATCATGGGTTTTTTGAATTAAATTTTAATACTTTGAAAGATATTTATTGACGTTCCCACTGTGGTGCAATGGGATTGGTAGTGTCTCTACAGTGCTAGGATGCAGGTTCAATCCCGGGCCTGACACAGCAGGTTAAAGATCTGGCATTGCCACAGCTGTTGTGTAGCTTGCAACCGTGGTTTGGATCCGATCCCTGGCCTGGGAACTCCATATGCCTCAGGGCAACCAAAAAAGAAAAAAGATGTGTGTGTGTGTGTGTGTGTGTATACACACATTTATGTAAATGTATATATGAGTTCCCCTGTGGCAGCAGCTTGGGTGGCTGCTGTGGTGCAGTTCAATCCCTGGTCCAGGAACTTCCACATGCTATGAGCATGGCTAAAAATATATATATTTATTAAGATATTATTTATCTTGATGACTAAGTTTTTGGTGCTTCTTAAATTTTCCACCCTAGTCCCAGCCCTTATTCTTCTCTAAATTTTAGATTATTGAAACATAGGGATGTTTCATTCAGTGATTCACCAGAGGAATTTACAAGACTCAATAGCATATTTATAACTAAGATCTATTACAGAAAAAATACAGTTAAAGGATCAGGGGAAAAAGATATGCATTGTTGGAACCTAGAAAGGTTTAGCAGAAACTTCTAATGTTCTTCCTCATCCAAGGATACTTAGGAGAGTGTTCCCCCTAGCAATGAACTTGAGAGCCATGTGTAGAGTGTCTCTGCCTAGGGATGCCTTTTTGAGTCTCTGAGTATTTTTATGTGGGGAGTGGTCAAAGACATATCTGGTTAAAGCAACCATTGCTACACAGCCAGCCATGACAATGGAAACTAAGAACCCCAACAATAAAACCAAGTGCATGCCATCATTATTGATATTCGTGCAAAGCAATTTGATAAGCCAACATGACATAGTCCACTACTCCAGCTTTATAGAACCCAAGGAACACTTGGAGGACCACATTCCTAGCCACAGAAGGAGGAAGCAACAAGACCTACTGCCTCTTTTCTCACATGGATTCATGTGGAAAATCAGATTGTCACCTTCGTTAAAAGCAGCGGTAATGCTAAATCATGGCAGTAGAAGAACGTGTCTTGGACCCATATCAAAAGACTTCCTACCAATCCCTGGAACCTAGACCTTGAGGTGACCCACCTATAGGAGACTCTTGGGCTGCAGAGGAGAAACTTACTTACCCAGGTGGAGAAAATACTGCTGCTTTTCACAGCTATTGAGCCCCCAAAGTGAGGACAGAGGGTGATAACTCTCCAGAGCTATCTGTAGAAGGCAGATGTTAGACTCTCTCAGATATGCTTTCCCTAAAGGAAAACAGACCTGTCCATTGAGCAAACACTCCCAAAGAGGGAGAGGAGGAGAGGCATGAACTCACATCTTTGTCTAGGCTCAGCTGATAAGCTCACCTTTGAACTTGAGAAGTGAAGGGATAGAGGAAACAGGTACGTTTTCCCAATAGTGAACAGTTGAGCAGATTGTTAAATGGAAACATGAGAACAAGAGTATAGGCCATTGAAAGGAATGGCTCCAATACTATTTTTATCCCTGAGAACAAAATTCCATCCCACATTGGCAGTAACAGGCAGGATGACATCTACCCTAGCCAGAATTTAAAATCCCTTGTCCTATTCTCAGTGAGATGAGTTCCCACAACACTAGACTCATGCCTCTTTTTCCCTTTAACAGAAAGCCACATTGTCTTGAGTGACTATCTTGTAGCAGCTTCAGTTGATGGCATAGACCAGGGGTGGCCAACTATGACCCCAGGGCCAAGTCAGACCCTCCACCAGATTTTGTAAATAAAATTTTACCTGGAGACAGCAATGCCTATTTGTTTAAATATTGTCTATAGCTACCTTTGCACCACAATAGCTGATTTGATAGGTTTTTTGTGCAAGGAAGTTTATTGCTGCATTATCATTATCAAAAATGAACTATACTTTTATATTATATAATTGTTAGATTTTTATAGAAAAAATTTAAATTTATATAAAATTTGCATATAGTACAGAAAATTGATTTGAGCCATTTTGACAGAGACCATATGCCCGGCAAGGCCTAAAATAGTTATCAGGTCCCTTACCAAAAAAGTTTGTCAACTCCTAGCATAGAAAGATGAAAAACACTTTAGACATTATTTTTGCCACCAGTGCACTAAGAAACAAATGCACAGGCAGTTTCTAAATCTGCTACAGTAAAATGAAAGTGAACTATTATGTTACTGAAATCTCACTATTGGAACAAATTGAGAAAACAGCCAGTATAGATCAGGGAAAAATTAGTGAGTAGATTGTTTTATATGCTCTTTTCTTGATTTTATGTGCCTTTAAATCCAAACTATTTGAAATAGACTATTTCGAAGAGGCTGTGTCTTCTTAGTTGGCTTTTGCTCAACTCTCAAAGCCTTAATTGACCAGCTGGCATTTTCAGGGCCTGCTCAGGGTGTTGTGAAAGTCAAAGAGGAAGTGCAAAAACACCTGCAGTTTGAGGCAGGTGGTTCTGGGGAAAGAATGGGTGTAGGTGGAGTCAGAGAAAGAAGCCAAGATAGGATCAAATGGTAATTAACACTGTTCACCTCTCAATAGAAGGTTCTTTTAAAGGTTCCCTTGTTGGCCATATCCTTTTCATGTTATTAATCAGGTTCAATGTCTTAATAAACCCTTCCTAAAGTGAAAGAACATCATACTATTCCAATATTTCTATAGCCATCCCCCCCAAAGTATCTTGTGTGGGTTGATTGGTTGGGCTTTTTTGTGTTGTTATTTGCTGCTATGGCTTTGAGAACTTTGTTTCTGCTGCTGCTGCTGTTGTTGTTAACTCACTACAGACGTCTGAAAATTGTTGAGCTTTCATACAGCTGGTCCAAACATAACTTCAGTGTTCACTCAACCAAACTGCATATCAACTGGCCAAAGCATTTTAGAATTATCCTGTGAGTACATCACCAGCCAGTCTCCTTAATTTATGTTTTCAGAAGTCACTGTCCCTCTGGCCCCTTTGCATTTTCCCAGTGATAGGACTAGACTCTTTGTAGGTGATTGAATGTTTTTGATTTTACCCAAGTGGTGGATAAATAGGGGGATCCACTTTATTATTCTGTTTTTGTGTATGTTTGAAAATGTCCATGATAAAAGTTTGGAGATTTTTCCCCTGACTGTTGGACTTGGGTGGTTCTGTTATGCCTGTACAACCATCCAGTATCCATCCCACTGGCCTTTGCAAATTGGAGCTTATCATTTTCATTAGCGGTCATTAGCGTAGCAACTATAGATGAAAAATGCAGGCATTGACAAGAATGAGGTAAACCCACTTCCTCATGTTTCAGAGTGGAGTGTGCCTTTGAGGGGTACAGCTAAATATTCAGGTTAAAATTAGAAAACATTTGCAGCAGAAATTATATGCTAGTGGCCTTGCATATATATATCCCTTCAAAAGAAAGCTATTTATGAAATAACCTCTTATCAGTAAGCTACTCCTCATTCACTAACTACATTCATTAAAATCTTGTACGCAAAGCCTCACATTAGACAGGGAGACAAAAATATAACATTTGCCTTCAGCAAACTGGATAAAGAAAGAATAAAAGAGGTAGCACCTAATCTTTGATACTTAACAACACAGTCTTGGACCTCAATGACCAGAAGTCAGCTTAGCTCAACTCATTTCAGCCTAACACCATTAATAGAGCCCCTACTCTGAGTAGGTTGTGGGCAAGATAGTTTTAGTATCTAAAACTAAAACTACAGAGGGAAAAATAGAGTCCCCACCCTTAGTCTAGTAGGGAAGACAGATAATAAGATCAACTCTTTAATAGTGAACTGCACTGGGTACAATGAGAAGACCAAGAAAGACTTTGGGGACGTCTTCATGAGTTGTATCTTGGAGAATAGTTAGGATTAGCAAGCAATTAAATATAGGAAAAGGCTGAGGGTTATAAAATGTCACAGGCATGGGTCAGGAGTTACTTGATAATCACACACCAGTAGTATAAGATTATACAATTATCACCAGAAGGGGTGCTTGTCTTGTGTTGTTTACTATATGTCCTGCTCATGGTAGGCACTCATTTAGTATTTATTAAATGAATAAACAGGTCTGACTCTCAAGTGTTGCGAGAGTTCATAGTTTACTGTATAGAGCAACAGTAGAGGTAGAAAGGACAAAATCAAGGACCCCCTGTAAGAAGCATGGATTTTATGATGATGGAGAAACCCTGAAGAATTTTACAAAGAAGGGGATAGCATGACAGGATTTCTGTTTTTGAGCTTCTAAGGGGGAAAAGAGACCTAATGGGTATGAGACTGGAGAAAGAGAAACAGTGTAAGCTGTTGCTAGAATCCAGATGGAAGCAGATGGGGTAAAATCTACCGAATTCAGAAACAAATTTAATGTCACCTAAAGCCTCCCGAATGGCCAGCATGAAAAAGACGGGCCATGTCAAGTGCTGTCAGGCATGTGGAACAAACAAAACATTCATCCCCTTCTGGTGGAGTGAACACTGATGTAACGTCGTGTATCTCTTCCTGAAGCTGAATTCAGTAATCCCCCTTTCAGGTAAACAATAGAACCCAACAAAATGTGTGCTCAGATGCCCCCCCAAAGAGGCCCCCACAAGATTGTGGAAAAGAAGGTTCCCAGCAGCACTGGTGGTCATAGCCAAAATGGATAAACTGGGTTATAGTCATGCAATGAATACGAACAAGCACACTGAAAAATAGCCATGACGCAGATAAATCTCGTAAGCATCACTTTGAATGAAATAAGCCAGACACAAAAGAATACATACTACATACAGCAGAATTCCAGTCATAAAAGTTCAAAAACAGTCTAAGGTGATTTGAGATGAAAAATCCAGAATAGTGTTTGGCTTTGGGCACAAGGTAATGACTGGGAGTGAGATGCCATAGCTCTGTCTACATCTCGATGGGGACATGATTACATAGGTGGGCTCTTTTTTGTAATAACTCCCCAAAGTGTACAGAATTTGTGTAATGTTCTGAATGTATATGAATAGTTTAAGTGGCCTCAGTTTCCCAGCTCAGGTAACAGGGTGGGTGATGGGTGCCCTGGACTAGGATCAATGTATCTAGAAGGAAGAGAAGTCAAATTCCATGGCAGCCAAGGCTCTTAGGGCACTTGTGGCTTCTGGCTGCCCTTGGTGGGCACAGGCATGCCATAACCCCATGGTCATGAAAATCACCTCTCCCTGGAAATCTCCATTCATGTCCTCGAGGCACCATCCAGCTGCCACTGACCCTTGGGGAAGAGACTTTTGCAGATCCTTTCTGGCACCTTCCTCCCCTGATAGCCAAGGCCCAAGAGAACTATTTATAGAGGAGATGGCTACAAACCAGACAACCCAGATAAATCATGAAATTCTGCACCCACACTTAGGTAAACCTATTCTCAAGAATCAAAAGAGCAATTTGCTGTTATAGAAGTGGATCCCTGAGCACACCGGTAAGTGATATGGGATCAAGACAGAGTCACGAGAGTGGGGTTTACTTTCAAGAATAGAATGAACCATGATGCCCACGGGTACCATACTGCTACCCAGGGAAGGAGAACCATTAGATGGGGGCACAGTTTCTTCTCTGGTGCACACTGAGCACTAAGTTAGTTGTAAAGTAGAAACCCCTGCCCACAAAGTCCTAACACTATTTTTGGGCTGCTGAAACCTCCCTCACTGGAAACTCAAGTCTTCCCCCAATCTCAGCCTCAGTTTACCCACACTCTTCCTTCTCCTCAAATACTTTATTTGGTTGGTACTAAACTATCATAAACTTCCATGTTTTATCAAATGTAAGATGCTTATTGACAGATGCACCATTATTTTATCTCCCACTGAAAAAATGTTTCAAATATACTATCCACTGTGGAATTGCATCTTGATTCAGAGATGTGTGATTTTGAAAAGAAAACGTGCTTCAGGGACTTCCCATTGCAGCGCAGCAGAAACAAATCCAACTAGTATCCATGAGGCTTCAGGTTCAATCCCTGGCCTCACTCTGTGGGTTAAGGATCCAGGGTTGCCATGAGCTGTGGCATAGGTCACAGACATGGCGTGGATCCAGTGTCGATGCATCTGTGGCGTAGGCTGGCAGCTATAGCTCCAAATTGACCCCTGGCCTAGGAACTTGCATATGCCACTGGTGCAGCCCTAAACAGCAGAGAGAGAGAGAGAGAGAGAGAGAGAGAGAGAGAGAGAGGAGAGAGAGAGAGAAGGGAAGGAAGGAAGGAAGGAAGGAAGGAAGGAAGGAAGGAAGGAAGGAAGAGAGAGAGAGAAAAGGAAGGAAGGAAGGGAGAGAGAGAGAAAAAGAAAGAGAGAAAGAAAGAAAGAAAGAAAGAAAGAAAGAAAGAAAGAAAGAAAGAAAGAAAGAAAGAAAGAAAGAAAGAAAGAAAGAAAGAAAAGAAAAGAGAAAAGAGAAAAAAATGTACTTCTGAGAATCAATTGATTAAGATACTATTACTTGGGCTAAAGTCAAGGCATGGGAAATCACAAGCCATTCAAATTCAGGGGATCATGTATACGAATTAACAAGCCCTCAAGATCAGTATATAATGCTCTGAGAAGTTTCAATGACCGGGTTTCCTCATTTCCAACAACACAATATGTTTTAGATCTTAGTGTGGAAGAATATTATGAAGAATTATATAAATCTGGCAAAACATGAGCAAGACAGTTTTGGAAAGATGCCAAATAATTATAATGTAAGAAATTTAGTATGTTTAATGTGTATTTATATTTAAAGTATCTTGCAGATGATGGAAATGAGAGGATAAATTGACAAACAGGAACAAAATTCCTCAAAGCTTCTTCATCTTTGCCATATTTGAACCAATAAATATTTCACCTTTGTGTATTTGTGAACAGATTTTTGAATTGTGTGGAGCTGATGTTAAAAAACTGGAAGAAAAGATTCAAGAACTCATGTAAGCTGATCTCCACGGCAAAATACACTTGCAACGGTTTCAAAGACCACAGTGAATGCGTTTGTATTTTTATTTCCAGTAAACATTGTAGGGTTCTATTGATCTCTCTCCTAATGCTTTACAGGTTGAATTCAATATGCAATCTCACTGCAAAAATTGCTGAAAATTCTTGCACTATCAGAGACGATGCCCATTTCCATTCTCTACCTTGGTCTTCCCACTTAGTCTGAGTACATTTATTAGGTAATGACCTTCACAGCAGAGGCTCTGCACAGCTGAGTTATACCAGATCAATGAGAAGGTTTTCTAGAAATTGTGAAAGACAGAATCCATCACAGCCATTAAGAAACAAATAAATGTCTTATTGGCCTGGTGCCCTCCAAATACATATAGGCCTCTTCTCAACTGAGCTGTTGTTTGTGATACATAATTCTTTTCTAGTATATCGCCTTATAATAGAACAGTGTCATTGGATAAAAGCATGCATGTACAGCTATGCTCACATATATAAATACTTATTATGTGCTAGGCCATGTACCAAGCCCTTTGTATTCAGCACCTCATTTAACCTTTGCAACCCTCCTAAAAGTAGCCATGTTCCAGTAAGTGTTAAACTAGCTCGCTGGGAGGAAAAAGTTCCAGTTTGTAGTGATTGCCAATTTCTGTGGTGAAAATACTTGGTAAATTTCAAGCTGCTGACATGACATCACTGAACATGGAGTTGGGACAAAATGTACATAATAATGGGCTCCTGAGAACTGCTTAAGATTTAGTTCCAACACACTACTACCTAACAGTGAAGTATTACTTTTATCCCTATTTTCTTACAGAAAATAAAACAGACACAGTCTAGTTAAGTGAGTTGCCCAAGTTTGCCCAACGCTTTGAAATTTCCTTCCTCTTTTCTAAGGGACGTATAGAATTTCTTCTACCTTCAGGTGCACTGTCCCAGCATGTGGTGAGATGTCTCGTTTTCATGTATCTCAGTAGCAAAATATAATGCAACTTCATTTGCCTGCAAATGTCCTCCTTTCCTGGGTCCAGCACTCCTTTCACTAGGGTGCTGCATTCCAAGAAAATAGGGACTCCATCAATGACTAGCCCCTTCATTTAGTCCCAAGTTACATCTTCCTGGTATGTGTTCAGACCTTTCTGCATCCATAGTCACTTTTCATTCCAATGCTGACAGTGTTTTCTTTTAAAAGACCTTTTAAACTGCAGTAAAACTCAACCTGTAGGGCATCACCAACGCTCCTAAATTGATCCAAGTGACTATACATGAACAGCCCTGGATAAATCTGTGCACACACAGGCACTGACAACCGTGTCAAACCTGCCACCTGGTCCACCACGGTAGTGAGATGCCACTCATGGTGAGATGCATCTGGATTTCAAAGATGTTAATATGTGGAAAGAAATATCCACCTAGAGTATGTAGGCTCCTTGATCTCCCAATTAAATGTTAGCTCAATAGCAAAAGATTAAAAAAGAGCAATCTGACACGAAAAAAAAAGGCTGTTGTATGTGTTCTGAATGACAAATGTATCTCTGTCCCTTGGAATGCAAATATCAGTTAATCACTGTTTGCTTCAAAAGGAAAGGACAAACCGAAGGAGGACTCTGGCAGGGAGCGTGGGTACCAGTGCTTTTGACCTCTGTTTAGCCTTAAGTCGTTCTTATCCTGACCCATAGGATGTTTAGGCTGAAACACTCCCATCGGGTGAGAGTGTGTTCTCTTACTCATCTCTAAAGCTCTGGTACCTGGCCCAGTGCATAGACCAGAGGAGACCCATGAAACCAAATGCAATATGGTACCCTTGATTGGAACCACATCAGGAAAAGGACATGTGTGGGGAAAATGGTGACATGCAAATAAAATCTGGAGTTTAGCCCACAGTACTTACCAGGGTTGGTGTCTTAGTTTTGACATATACCGTGGTCATTTATTAACATCAGTGATCGGGTGAGAAGTATACGGGAACTCTCTTTAGTATCTCTGCAACTTTTTGTGAATCCAAAATTACTCCAAAATTAAAAGTTTGTTTAAAAAAAAAAAAGCCTCCCTGACAGGGCTATGGAGGAAGAGAAGCACTAGTGTTGTGAACACGTGACATCCTGTTTGACCTAGATTTGACCTAGGCCAGAAGTTAGGGCATGCTTCCTGATGAAATGACTGTTGACCTGAGGTTTTAAAGATGAGGAAACATTTTATGAAAATTACAGGTCACGCAGTTAAACAGACTGGGACTTGGAAATGACAAGAGCAATTTGCTTCCAAGAAAGTTTTTTTTTTTCCTTTGGTTATGAAAGTCTTCATTGTTGCTAATGATGTCTTAGGCAGATAGAGTATGGGGTCCCCTAAGGAAAAGAACTTTCTGACATTAGAGAAGCCATTTTAGGCCTAAATGATTCTGTCATCTAAGCCTGGTTATAATGCTTGCCCTTGAACAGATCTCAGTAATTAATGATCCTAAGGGAACAAAGGAAGGAAAGGCAGTCAAGAAGCAATAGTTCAGAGATAAAACACAGTCCTAATTCCTCAAGGAATATGTATATCAAGGAATGTACATAACAATTCGATACATGTCTTTGAGTTCTACTAGAACTAAGGCTCCCAACCCAGATAGAGGACAGCCACTACAAGCTGAGACCACAGGCTGCTTGGAACATAAGGAATAATGATATTGATTTTTCTGACCCTCCTGACTTCAGTCAACTAAAGCTTGGACTCTGTCAACCTTTGCCCCAATTTCCCATTGGATTCTCTTCTGCTCAAGACCCATCATGAATAGGCAAGTGCCCTTAGCTTAAAACTTTCCCAGTTTTGAGGTTCTGGGAGACACTGCTTTGAGAACGATCTCCGGCATTCTTTTTACCTGCAAGTAAGAAATGCTTCCTTCCTCTGCCCTTCGGCTTGGTTGTGTCTTGGCAGAGAACCCAGTTTTTCAGGTAACAATGCTGCCACTTTCCAACCCAGACCCCTGCCTCAGTGGGGCAGATGGAAGCCTTTATAGGGTAGGGGGACTGTGCCTTGTTTTGATGGAATCTGAGTGTTTGCCTGCCTGCACAAAATCAGGTCTGGTGTTTCTCTTTCCCATTAGGCTGCCCTCACCATCTAAGAAAGGATGGAAGGTTTTATGGCCCCTAATCTTTAAATCTTTGGGCCCAGATGTACCAGGACAGAGGAAAAAGAGTTCCTTTCTCCACCAAAGCAAGAGCCCATTGGGCCCTGAACCTGTCACTCTCCCACATTTCCCAGGCATTCCGTTCTGTGGAGCCCTGGTGATATCTGAGTAAGGCTTAGACAGAGGCTGGGCCAGACAAGATTCCCAGGCCAGAGCTGGTTTCTCTAGAGGAATAGGCAAAGAATGTGGCCAGAGTGCTGGGGGCTAGACTGAGGGCCTTGGGCCTAGACCAGGACTGGCACTAGTATAGGGGAGTGAATATGTCCATAACCAGCCTGGGTCCCTGGACTCATTAATCAGCAGAAATCTATTAGAGGCCAGATGAGAAATTCAGGCAAGGCTTTGTTGGGACTTGTGCTACAGCACTATAAAGTGAAAACAAGAAACAAGTGCCCTTGCTCACTCTCTGAGTTGGGGGCTTAAATGGGTTTAGAGTAGGGGTGAATTGGTGGGTTGGGCAAGAGGCGTAGCTTAGGTGGTCTGTCCACCCCCTTGGTGGTGCTGTATAAATGGCCACACCCATTACTCTGCTTTTGCTCTTGGCACCTCAGAAATGGCAGTTGGTTTGTGGCCTTTTGTGTATTATGGTTCATAAATTCCCCAATTGCACATGCATGCAGTTATTTTTAATCCCTTACAGTTTTTTGTATTCTGTTGCTCCAGGAGACTTTTGTCCAGGTGCAAGCACTCCAGTAAAAGGTCCCAAGTCCCAAGTCCCAGCCTATCTCATCCCCATCACCTTGGCTAAGGCCTCCACCCATTCCCCAGGGCACAGGCCACTGTAAAGAAGATGGCTAGCAAATCATTATATGGCTGGTGGCAATGGAAATATGGCGTTCTGCACATGAACTTGGAATGTGTACACATTAGACCAATGAAAATCAGGGACCACCTGTAAACACTCAACTCATGCAAGTCACTGACCTCTGGGAAGAACATCCTCAAAAATGTCTTTGGAGAAGAGGAGCAGGGTGGAGAGTGAATACCATGCCCAGATGTGCCATGGATGGAATCACCCCACTCAGCCTCCGGGGTTTTACATTCTGTAGCGTCTCTCTACATGTTGAAGCAAGAAGGTATTTCATTTTCTTCATTGTTATTTCAGTCATATCTTCCATGTCAACAATAAAAGGATACATGTCAGAGTCCCAGAGAATACCCTGGAAACCAAAGTCGTCTTCATCTTGCTTTGAGCAATCAAGATCTCAACATGATTTCTCTTGCCTACGAGTAGAAGGAGGGTCTGCACTTCGATGATGGCCTTTCTATTTTGAAATGAATAGAAAATGAGATCACTTCCTTTTTGGCCATGTTGTCTAATGCTGAATTGTGCATTCTCACCAAGGCAGTATTTATTTATCAAGCACTAACAGTGTCTGCTAACTGAGATAGAACCCATAAAATGCACTATAGTGGGTCAACATTTTCTTAAAACATAAAATATTGGAGTGCATTTACTGCAGTAATGATAAGTATTATTTCATGAAACACAGGCATATGTATGTTTATACTAGGGTCACAATGTAAAATATATTTCTCACCATGGGTTCTGGCAAGTCATGACTGAAAGCAATGCCACAAGGGTTTTATTTCTATTAGGGATGATCTCATAGAGGGATTCTCAAAGGGAGGTTCTGGGACCAAGAGCATAACCTGGGAACTTGTTGGAAATGCATATTCTCAGATACCCCCCACCTGCAGTCACCCCAAATCAGAAGTGATGTGGGTTGGGGACAGTCATGGGAGGAATCCAGATTATTCTGATACACACTTACATTTGAGCACCACTGATAAAGTCCATCAAAAAACTGATTAAAAACATTGGTGAGGCATTAGAACCAAAGAAGAATGGCAAAAACAATTTGGAACTCTTTTTAGCAATAATGAGGCTGGTGAATTTCATATACTCTCTCATTTAATCCTTGGTATCAATGGAAGATTAATTCCAGCACCTACTTTGGATACAAAAATCTGTGGATGTTCAAATATATGGTATAGAATCTGTGTATAACCTAGAATCTCTGTATAACATCCTCCTGGATACTCTAAATCATCTCTGATTACTTATAATACCTCAAACAATATGAGTATCATGTAAATAGGTATAAGTACAATGTAAATGCTATGTAAATAGTTGCCTCCATGTGGCAAATTCAAGTTTTGTTTTTTGGGACTTTCTGGAATTTTTTTTTTAATATTTTCAATCTGCAGCTGGTTCCGTCTGTGGATGCAGAAGCCAGGAATATGAAGTGCCAACTATACTGGATTTCTATAAAGCCATTTTTCCCCAAGGTGAGCTTATTCATTCTCCTAAAAACAATGGGGCTTTTCTCCAGAAAACTCCTCCATCAGTGCTGAAAAGCCTGGGTGGGAACTTGCCACCAGGTAGGACTGCAACCTCAGCCAGAATTCCTGAGCCCTGAATTTTCCAAGCTTTAATCATTTTCCTGCCACTTTTATTATCATATACTTCATCTATTGTATATATTCTTGAATAGAATATATCATATACTATTCACTTGTTGTATATGAATATTTTTCTTTTAAAACAAATATTTTTATCAACACACCTTCATAAAAAATTTTATTGAAGCATAGTTGATTTACAGTGTGTTAGTTTTGAGTGTACAGCAAAGAGATTCGGTTGCATATATATATACACATACACATTTTAGACTCTTCCATTATAGGTAATTATAAGATCAAGTATAGTTTCCTGTACTATACAGTAAGTCTTGTTGGTTATCTATTTTATAATATAATAGTGTGTGTGTGTGTGTGTGTGTGTGTGTGTGAGTGTATTTTTCTTTTTTAGGGCCACATCTGCGGCATGTGGAGGTTCCCAGGCTAGGGGTCGAATTGGAGCTGTAACCGCCAGCCTCCACCACAGCCACAGCAAAGCAGGATCCAAGCTGCATCTACAACCTACACCACAGCTCATGGCAACCCCAGATCCTGAACCCACTCAGCGAGGCCAGGGATTGAACTCATAACCTCATGGTTACTAGTTGGGTTTGTTATCCACTGAGCCACGATGGGAATTCCAATAGTGTGTATGTTTTAATCCCAAACTCCTAATTTATCCCTCCCCCCCTTTCCCATTTGGTAACCATAAGTTTGTTTTCTATGTCTGTGAGTCTCTTTCTGTTTTGTAAATGAGTTCATTTGTATCATTTTTTTAGATTACACGTATCAACGGTATCATATGGTATTTGTCCTTCTCTGTCTGACTTACTCACTTAGCATGATAATCTCTAGGTTCATCCATGTTACTGTAAATGGCATGATTTCATTTTTTATGGCTGAGTAGTTTTCCATAGCATATATGTACCACATCTACTCTATCTATTCCTCTGTTGATGTCAACATACCTTAAATAGAAGACTAGTGCTGTTCTCAGAAGTAAAAGAAGACTTAGTAAGCAAATATATTGAAACAAAATCATTCAGTGATGAAACGTGGGATGTGGCTTGTCAAAGACTCAAAGCCTGAATGCCTCCCCTCCCCTCCCCTCTCCTCTTCTCTTTTCTCTCTCTCTTCCAACAGGATGAATAACTATTAGAGAGGTGTTAAAGATAGAATAGCATCAAATTAAGACTTTCTTCTTGGAATTCCCTGGTGGCCTAGTGGTTAGGGATCCATTGTTGCCATGGCTGTGGATCCAGTCTCTGCTATGGTGCAGGTTTGATCCCTGGCCTAGGAACTTCCGCATGCCTTAAGCACAGAAAGAAAAAGACTATCTTCTTGGGTAATCAGTATTGAAATAAAATAAAAAAGGAATCAAAAGGGAATATATGGAAACTCTCTGTACCTTCTGCTCAATGTCAAACCTAAAACTCTCAAAAATGAAGCCTATGCATTTTTGTAAGTATACCTCTAAAAATAAAATGAAGAATTTTAATTTGACAAAAAAGAATTAACATTCTCCCTGCAAGATTCTCCATGCAAGACTATTTAATGCTGCATTCCCCAAACTACCCCCAAATCATCAGAAATTACTGCTTGAAATGACCTCTCATGGTCATATTGGTTCCTGGCTGACATTTTGTAAAAATATAGCCGAAGTCTGATTGTGTGAAAAAAATATTAGAGATGGGATGGTTTCCTATTGATGGCAGAATGAAGTTGTGAATCATTCCTCTTTCTGCCAAAGCTCTTCATGATCTGGCCCTCATGGTCACGTTTGCCCTCCTCCCACTGCCCATGGACCCAGGCTTATCTCAAACTCTATACTCTTTCCTACATCTCCAGTTTCCTCCCTACATCTCTGCCTGTCAAATCTTAAGATCACCCAGCAAACCCACCCTTCCTTCAAATTGGCCCACACAGTCATGTGAAGCTTCCCTTGGCTGTCCCAGACATGGGGGAGCATTTCTTCTTTCATGTATCTATGAAGCCACATGTGCATAGCCATTAGAACCACCGTCTTTTGAGGGGTGTAGTGGATTGTGATATCTGCAGTGTACCTAGGGTACCAGATAAAATGCACAGTACCTAGTAAAAATTCAAATTTCAGGTAAACAAAGAATACTTTTTTAGTGTAAGTATGTCCCATGAAATTTTTTTTGGTTGCGCCCATGGTATGCAAAAGTTCCCGAGACAGAGAACGAACCCAAGCCACAGCAGTGACAATGCTGAATCCTTAACTGGTAGGCCACCAGTGAACTTCTGTCCCATCCAATACTTAACTGGGTGTCCCGCATTTTTTATCTGCTAAATCTGGTAAACCTGCATCTGTCTCCACTAAGACTTAGCTTCCTAAGACAAAGGTTGTGTGTCTTTCCATCCTTGTGCGTCCATTACCAAGGACATTATCAAGCACTTATAGAAGGTTGGTAACTATTGGATGGAGTAATGGCAGCTTGACTTCTGCCCAGACTCATACAGAAAACTCTAAGATTTCAGCTAAGACCAGGAAGACATTTCTATTACTACCTAGACATGCAGGGTTGCAAGGGGGAAAGATAACATACTTAACACATTCATAATCTACAAACTAGGAGCAAAGCTGTCTACATTATTCTCTAGCTTGTCTTTAACACATATAATAACAAGTCACAGGCTGCATGGCTTCTATAGACTTTACAAGTCTACAATCAGCTTCCACACAAATCACATTATGAGGGTGAGAACTTGGTCTACTGAGTTCAAAGCCAGGCATGATAAATAGTAGCCACAGCCGAGAGCAAATCTGCTCCAAGTTGGAGCCAGTTCTGTCCCTATTAATCAGGTAGGCAATAAATCACCATGTTTTGCTTCCAAGCTTTCCTGGGAGGGCAGTTTGCAGTGATGGAAGAAATCACAGGTTCTAAAGTCAGATAAACCTGGATTTGCAGTTATGACTCGGCCACAGCCAAGCAGAGACTTCTCTAGGGCTGAGTTTTGTCATCTATAAACCAGGCCATACCTCTAAAAGGTATTTGTGAGTATTAAATGGAGCAATATACATGAACTATTTTGTACGGGACCTGTCTCTAGCAAGTGTTCCAATGATGATGAGAATAAGAATGATTATGTCTTTATTTCTACTGTTCCAACTAGAATATAATTTCTATGAACAAACAAACTGATTTATTTAAGTTCTTTTGTATCCTCCAACAGTCTCTAGTACCATATGCAATAAAGATTTTTCATCCTAAGGACATCCAAAGAGACTGGAGTTTTTCAAATATTCAGTGTTTCAGTGCTTTTCAGAAAGTGACAGTATTTAACCACAGTAGAATAGAGTAGGGCCAAAAATTAACCTTCATAGGTGACTCATGGATTGCACACTCTCCTTCATAAATTCTTGATAGACTAATTTGGGACAGATAAGAAATACTAGAGAAATAGAGAGTCAGGCTCTGCCTTTTTAGAATAGTAAAGAACAGTTTTAAACAACCTAAGTGTTGATCAACAGATGGATGAAAAAAGAAAGTGTGGTAGGTGTATGCACACACACACACACACACACAATGGAATACTACTCAGCTGTAGGAAAAAAAGGCACGAAATAATGCTATTTTCAGCAACATTGATGGACCTAGAGATTATCATACTAAGTGAAGTAAGTCAGACAAAGAAAAATGTCATATGATATCACTTATATGTGGAATCTAAAATATAACACAAATGAAATATCTATGAAAGAGAAACAGATTCACCAACATAGAGAACAGATTTCCAGTTGCTAAATGGAGGGGGAGGGATGGACTGGGAGTTTGGGGTTAGCAGATGCTAACTAGTACATCGGATGGATAAACAAGGCTATAATGTACAGCACAGGGAACTATTCACTATCCTGAGATAAACTATAATGGAAAAGAATAGAAAAAAGATTGTGTATATATGTATAACTGAATTCACTTTGCTGTACAGCAGAAATTAACACAACATGGTTAATCGACTATACCTCAATTTTAAAAAAGAACAGGAGTTCCCGTCATGGCTCAGCAGAAACAAATCTGATTAGCATCCATGAGGATGCAGATTCAATCCCCAGCCTTGCTCAGTGGTGTAGTTCGTAGACATGGCTCAAGTCTGGTGTTGTTGCGGCTACGGTATAGGCCACCAGCTACGGCTCTGATTTGACTCCTGGCCTGGGAACCTTCATATGCCTAAAAAAGACAAAAACAAACAAACAAAAAACCAATTTTGGGAGTTCCAGTTGTGGCTCAGTGGTCACAAACCCGACTAGGATCCACGAGGACATGGGCTCGATCCCTGGCCTCGCTCAGTAGGTTAAGGATCTGGCATTGCTATAAGCTGTGGTGTAGTTTGCAGATGAGGCTCGGATCTGGCATGGCTGTGGGTGTGGCATAGGCCAGCAGCTGCAGCTCTGATTCAGCCCCTAGCCTGGGAACTTCCACATGGCAAAGGAGCTGCCCTAAAAACACACATTCCAAAAAAGAACAGTTTTGACATAAAAATTCCTCTTCCCACATTTTCTGCCAAGATGTTCCATTGGATGTGCGCCCTACTCATAGGCCCCCACCATTGGGAACACATCACCGTGAGGTAGTGTTTGGCCTTCTCACACCCCCATGATGTAGTGTTTGGACTACTCAAGAACAAGTTCAGAATGATTGATAATCTACTTTGTGCAAATAAATACTCACTATTTAGAAAGCCAGTGTTTGTTTGGTCGTTTTTTGTCTTTTTAGGGCCCTACCTGAGACATATGGAAGTTCCCAGCCTATGGGTCAAATCGGAGCTGCAGCTGCTGGCCTACATCACAGCCACAGCCACGCCAAATCCGAGCCACATCTGCAACCTACATACATCACAGCTCACGTAAGGCCGGATCCTTAACCTACTGAGCAAGACCAGGGATGGAACCTGCATCCTCATGGATACTAGTCAGGTTGGTTACCACTAAGCCATGAACAGGAACTCCAGGCCTTCTCCAGTATTAATCCTTATTAGTTCCTAGCTTCATTGAACTACAGCTATCATTAATACGTTTTTCCATATTAAGTCAAGATACCTTGACTTAAGCATAGCAAAGTCCTCATTGGCACCTGCATTTTATAACCATGTCACACACACACACACACACACACACACACACACACACACACACACACCAGCAAATCAACTTGAAACTCTGCGGCTTTGAACAATTTACCTGCCATAGGATTTTTTCACCTGTATGATGAGAAAGTTGAACTTGTGTGGTCTCTAAGTCTCCTTTCAGCTGCATATCCTTAGGATCTTGTGCTGTTTTCTCCAGAGTCCCACCCATGCTAAGTCTTAAGTTTATGAAAGAATGCATTAGTCAATTTTTGTCTGTTTTTTTTTTGTTTGTTTGTTTGTTTGTTTGGGCCGTACCCAAGGCATGCAGAAGTTCCCAGGCCAGGCACCAAACCTGAGCCACAACAGTGACAACGCCGGGTCCTTAACCCACTAGGCCACCAGGGAAATCCAAGTTTGTTTGTTTGTTTTTCTCATCATTTTAGCATTGATTTCTAGGTCAGCTTTAATGTGTACTCAAGCTGATCCAGGTTAAAAAAAGGATTCCCAAGATTGAGATTTAGCTCTTATTCACCAGAAAATCCATTGACAACTTTTTTAACAAGGCTTGGGGATTGCAAGGACCTGACATCTAGAAAAAAGTAACTGTTGGTTGTGTCATTGTCTTTCCTGTTGTTATCACTGCAGTGAGGAAAATTCATTCATTGGAATTATCCCAACCTTGTCTGTACCCTTGACAGAGCATAGGAATGCTCACCCAGCTGTTCCTTTGTGCAGAGAAAGCCAAAATACAGCAAGGGAGAGGAAGAATTAGCTAAGACTAACAGCTTAGATTGATGAGAACAGAATTAGATTTTTTTCCAACTTTTCTGTTTTCTTTTTCAGTTACCTCATGTGCATAGTTTGCATGAGGAGCTCGTCCTTATTGAATGATTTAAAGGATTACAGATGCCAACAATAAAAAATTTTTTCAATTAAAGAAAGAAAGAAAAAAAGAAAGGATTACAGATGCCTTAAATTATACCCATAGTTATTCATTTCCTTATGGTAAATGGTAGCCTCTCCTAGTAGTCTTTTTTTTTAATTTTTATTGAAATATAGTTGATTTACAATGTGTTAATTTCAGATCTACAGCACTATGATTCAGTTATATAATAATATATATATTCTTTTACATTCTCTTCCATTATAGGTTATTACAAGATATTAAATAATAGTTCCCTGTGCTATATAGTAGGTCCTTGTTGCTTATGTGTTATATATATAGTACTGTGTATACTTTAACCCCAAACTCCTCATCTCAGTGATCTTTAAAATGCAGACATACCCAGGTGATAACACATCAACTCCCTAATGTTTTTTAAGTAAGTTCTTTGGGGATAGGGGAGAAAGAAACACCCTGAGAACAGTTCAGAGTTTGAGATCAGGTAGAAGAAGAGTGGTGGTGAAGAGAGTAAGAGAAAAGAATGCTAGGATAGGGTACATGATTCTAGAAAGGTGGGGAAGGGGACAGAAGATATACCCACCTAATTTATGGTTTCACCCCTGGGTTACTCCACCCTCCCCCCAAATATTAAGCATCCTTGGAGTCCTTTGGGAGTTAGATCTGTCACACAGAGATCAGAAGAGCTCCGTGTCTGTGGCATGTGTGGCCTCTAACAGCATTTGGTTGCCCAGTCCTTGGGAGCCTTGGAAGAAATAGCCTTAGGACCCTCGATCATAAGTCTAATTTAAGGGTATATTGAAGACTTGTAGATCACATGGTAACAGGATAATGATTATTCTCCTTGAGAGTAGCTGGTTTTTACTTTGTGGGCCCTATGAACCGTGAGGCTGAGTGGGAATCCTATAGTGGATGCTGTAATGTCCCTCAGATCCCCTACAACACCTGGAGGCCCCCAGACCCCAGTTGTGTGGGTATTGACTGATAATGGCTCCTAGTTTCCTGCCTTGTCCTAAAAATTATCCTCGGTGATGGGAGCCCTTTCCCCTTTGCCCAGGAGGTGGTGAGGCAACCCATAGTCAATGACTAATTTGGGAGTAAAACTATGGTGAGGCTTATGCTTCAGAGCCCTCTTCTTGTAGGTCAACCAGAGGCTAGTCCTGACCTAAGACTTTGCCTGGCTCCCCTGCTTCACTCCCTCTCTTACAGGCTTTTGTGAAAGATCACCCTCAATAGATTGTACAAGCCCCCATACCTATCTTAGTCTCTTTCCAGGAACCTGTATCCTTTACTTCATTACATTTGTAAGGTTCAATGATAAGGTTATTAGGTATCACCAAGAAAGAAAAAAAAATGCTGACAATTAATATATGACATGCTTCAGTTCTAAGACAGACTCTAATTTCAGTGAACAAAAATGCATCTTTGAATTTATTAAGGGTGGTATAATTAATATGTATGATCTCATTCCATTGCATACATCTCTCTAGGCCACATGTTTACGTATAGGCAAATAAGCTTTGTTTCAACTATCTGTTTATATATAATAATTTATAAATCTAGAGAACTATTGCTGTGGTCTGAATGTCTGTATCTCTAACCCTGAGAAGTAGTGATAGTAGTTTGGGCCTCTGGGGGGGGTGATTAGTTTCTGAGGGTGGGACCCTCAAGAAAGGGATTAGTGCATTAATGGAAAATATCCCACAGAGCTTCCTTTTGACAGGTGAGGATATAAGAAGTCTGCAACGGGGAAAAGGTCCCTCAGCTGACCGTGTCTGGATGCTGATCTTGGACTTCCAGCACCCAGCACAGTGAGAAAGAAATTTCTGCTGTTTGTAAGTGACCTAGTCTGTGGTATTTTGTTATAGCAGCCCCCAAAGACTGAGACAACCATATCACCATATCGAAATTTAGGGGTTTTTTACTATGAACATTTTATTAGAGTATAGTTAATCTATAGTTTTGTGTCAATTTCTGCTGTGCAGCATAGTGACCCAGTTTTATACACACACACACACACACACACACACACACACACACACACTCTTTTTTCTCATACTATCTTCCATCATGTTCTACCCCAAGAGATTGGATATAGTTCCCTGTGCTATACAGGAGGACCTCATGGCTTAACCGTTCAAAATGTAGTAGTTCGCATCTACCAACCCCAAATTTATTTTTATCTCTTTTACTTTTGGGTAAGTTTCGTCTCACTTTGATTTCATCAGAGCAAGCAAAAGAGAGCTGTTTTGAATAGCAGAGGAAGGAATTGTACCTCATGCATATCTAGCTGCTTAGTTATCAAAGGCTTTCGGGAAAATGATTCCTGACCACAGAACATGAGTCAACCTTTGGAACAGTTTCTGACTTACTGAAATAGAATTAGAGCTGGGGGACAATACATGGGACAAGGAAACTTTGAGGAAGCATCATTGCTTTCAAGAAGAAAACTTAAATCCTTAATATGGTCAGAATCATGCGTGATATTACTCTGATCTAATTCTCTACCTAACACTCTGTCCCTACACACACACACACACACACACACACACATACACACACACACACACACACACACACACACACACACACACTGCAGCCACACTCTGGGTTCTTTCTTGTCTGGGAAGGTGCTAATGTCTTTCTCACCACAATGTCTTTTTCACAGGCCATTTCCCCTTTCTGAGACACTCCCCTCATCCTCCTTGCCTACTTACCTTTAGCTCAAGCCTCCTCTGATACCCCAGCTAATAAAAGGACCCTTCATTTCATTTTAATAGCACTGTATAATTCTTCATTGCCACACATTACAGCTTTACAGTTATTCCCGTTGTTATGTGATTAAGAGCTATTGAGGCATGTGCTCTGAGTTCTTTCTTACCCCTGGACCTGTCTCCAGTGTATGGGGCACTTGATGAATCAGCTGGTTGGCTAATTGAGCAAATTAGGCTGAAAAACCTTCCTCAGTCAACTGCATGCACACTAAGAAGAATGTAGTATGATGGTTAACTGAGTGTTTAGACTCGGGATAAAATCCTGGCTCTGCCACTTGCTAGCTATGGTGTTTGGAGCAAGTGAATTCACATTATTGTGTCTCAGCTTTCTCAGCTGAGAAATTCTGTATCTTATCAAGCCCAACGTGCTCTTTTTATTTGGCTGCACCTGTGGCACACAAAAGTTCCTGAGCTAGGAATCAAACATGTGCCACAGAAGTGATGATGTTGGATCCTTAACCCCTAGGCCAACAGGGAACTCCTAGTCCAAGATACTCTTGATCTTGGACTAAGAAAAGGAAATATAAATCTACCAATTCAACCATGCTTTCTTAAACCTGTGGATTTTTCCATACTAAACCACCCTCTGTTGCATCAATAGGATTAGAAGAGCAGCATTTCCCAAAGAAGCACTCCACTACTCATGACTCCCCCAGCTCTATCGGGAAATTTTCTTCCATGCCACTGGCACCCATCCCGCAACACAATCTTACCAGCAGGTGTCAACAGGTTTCAAACAAGAAGCAGGAAATCATTATAAACAACAAATCACACAACACGTGCAGTATCAAAAATGCTTATAACTCAAGTGAAATGCTGAAAACCTGAACATGCATGCCCAGGCATGATATTGTGGGCAATTTATCCATCACCACACTGCCCTGCTGACAGAACTTTGGAGAGACCTTGGCTTCTAAAACACCCCTCAACTTCAGAGAAATTAACACATGGAAGTAAGTGCATCGGCTATTTAATTTATTTCCATTCTATATAGCTTTTAGTTTATGAAAAAGCTTGTTTAAAAATCTAAATGAGGAGTTTCCATCATGGCTCAGTGGTTAGCCAAACCAACTAGCATCCATGGGGACACAGGTTCCATGCCTGGCCTCACTCAGTGGGTTAGGGATCCGGCATTGCCTTGAGCTGTGGTGTAGGTCGCAGATGCAGCTCAGATCCCCCGTTGTTGTAGGAATCAGCTCTGCATAGGCCAATGGCTCCAATTGGACCCCTAGCCTGGGAACCTCTATATGCCGTGGATGCAGCCCTAAAAAGACAAAAAGACCAAAAAATTTTTTAAAAAATTAAAAAATCTACATGAAACTGGATTCCCATCGTGGCTCAGTGGTAATGAAACTGACTAGTATCCATGAATATACAGGTTCCATTCCTGGCCTCACTCAGTGGGTTAAGCATCCGGCATTGTTGTGAGCTGTGGTGTAGGCCGCAGACACAGCTTGGATCCTGTGTTGCTGTGGCTGTGGCTTAGGCTGGAAGCTGAAGTTCTGATTTGACCTCTAGCGTGGGAACTTCCACATGCTGTGGGTACAGCCCTAAAACACACACACAAAAAAAAATAAAGTGAAATCTATATAAAACTAAGCAGAATACAAAGTCTTGGTGAAGAAGACCTGGTGATCTCATTTATAAAGATATAAGGCCACTATCCTTTGGCCTTATAGTTTCAGAAAGGGCACTTCAGACGGCTCCATGTTTGCATGTCTCAGTGCCAGAGCCCAGGACATGACTCCGGTCTCCACTCTCAAATGTTCTTAGCCACTGGAGTGTCAAGTCTGTTCAGCAGGTGGTTCTTTGGTAGAGAAATGACTTCTGCGATTCTATATCTGCTGGCTTTGGCTTATGTCTTACACTTTCAGCATCATCTCCATTAATAGTTACCATCATAATATGTGTGGTACACTTTGACAAGCCTGGATCCAGATGTTCAATGGGAGAACATTCAGCAACATCAGCTTTAAAGCCAGTCTCTTACTCAAGCTCCCAAAGATCAGGTGCCTCCAGGTTTTCCTTACCATCCATGACACCTGCAGAGAATCTAGGTAGAAGCCTCCCATTGGTGGTTGGAACTGCTCCACCAGGATAATGCGCTTAGAAGAGTTCTTTGCAGTTCAGCAAAAACTGCCACTGTCCTTTCCCAGTTGAATGAGTCACAATTTCCCAAGTTCCTGTTTTCTCAGCAGAATCCACGTAAGTTTTTTTTCAAGCTTGACCCATTTTTTTCCTTCTGAAATTAATCCTCCAAAATAACAGACTCTTTGGCAGTTTGAGAAGACTCTATTGGTTCTTGGTTTTCCATTTACTTGCTTGCTTGCTTTTTTTTCCTTTCTTTTTTTTTTTTCCCCGATGGCCACACCTTTGGCATATGGAAGTTCCTAAGCTAGGGGTTGAATCAGAGCTTCAGCTGAGGGCTAGGCCACAGTCACAGCAATGCCAGATCTGAGCCACATCTGTGACCTACACCACAACTTGCGGCAACACTGGATCCTTAACCCACTGAGCGAGGCCAGGGATTGAACCTGCATCCTCATAGATACAACATAAGGTCCTTTACCCATTGAGCCACAATGGGAACTCAGGTTTTCCATTCCCAAACTAGTTAGTCTTTACAGACCTCAAGCAAGAAGTTTATGTCCAAGATGTGGAGTGAAGGGAAGGGTACACCTTTGGGAAGGGAGACAAAAGAAAAGAAGGCAGCAGTCTCAGGAGATGTGATGCTACTTCTTTTAGATTTCAGGGTGTTGTGAGAATTAAGTGTGTTCAAAAATTCAGAGTGCATGGTTTATTCAACAGCAATCTTGGGCTCACAGCAATGAAATATCTTTATCTCCCAGAAGATATGGTCACCTCTGCCAGGCAGCCTTTAGCCACGGTGTCCCTCCCTTGGCTATGTCTGGGGACAGGAACTGGGAGAAATTCAGACTTTTTCAACTGTGCACCTGGGGAATTATAGCACCCACTGGAGTGCCAGCACCATGAGGGCCAGGATTTTCATCTGCATACTCACCACCATCATCCCAGGGCCTCAGACATTACTGGGCACCCAGGAGGTACTTAACACGCTTAGTGGAATGAATGGGTGAATAACTCCGTAGATACTTACAAGAGTTAATACTACTGAGATGAGACAATTCACACCATGGAGAAGATATCTCACAGCTGAGTCAAATGTGATAAAGGCTTTAGTCCTATAGTCTCCCTTTTCGAGAGCAGCTTTTAAAAGATCCCAGTTTTATGGGGCATTTTAATGGAAAGAAATTAATGAGTTAAAGTTATGTAGTTTTACTCAGCTTCCATCATTATTACTTATTGATCCAAGGCCGCTCATGGAGCACCTGGCAGCAGTGAAAGAAAAACAGTAGCAGGTGTTTGGACTTCGTTTGTACTTGCTAACTAATTAGATGAGGATTTTTTTCCCCCTAGAAACCCAAGCAGTTTTTATTTGGCTCCAAAATTGAGAGTCTGACCCCCAGGGGCTTCAGCCAGCTCTGTTTCTCTCTCTTGCTTCTAGACGGGAAGACATTCTAGCATTAAGATGCTTTGCATGTAAACAATGTTATTCATGCGAAGTCGATTTTCTCGTTTAAGTCTCAGCATTCTGATGATGCCAGATTTTACACAGAGAACGGACTGGAGTCAGATTGTCACAGTTTGAATCGCAGTTCTGCATTTACTAACTGTATGACCTTGAGCATGTTACTTAATTTTTCTGTGCTCCAGTTTCAAAATCTGTAAAATAGGGATAATGGTGGTATTTACATCACTAGATTACAATGGTTAAACAAACAGACAGTGTCTTGGACACAGTAAGTGCTATATGTCATCCTTTCGTCATAAAAATACTTGAATTTCCAATACTTCAGTTGCTAGTAAAGTTTTTGCTAATAATCGATTATCTGATATTTTGCACATGTGGCTGACACAGTTATAAACAGGTTTTACGTTTATAAATGTAAGTCCTGGCGATCCCACTGTGGCATACTGGGTTAAGAATCAAACTGCAGTGGCTTGGGTCACTGAAGGGACATGGGTTTGATCCTTGGCTGGGCACAGTGGATTAAAGGATCTGGCATTGCCACAGCTGCTGCATAGGTTGCCTGTTTTTTTTATTTTTGTTTTTTTATTTCTTTGCTTTTTAGGGCCACACCTGTGGCATATGGAAGTTCCCAGGCTAGGGTTTGAATTGGAGCTGCAGCTGCTGGCTTATGCCACAGCCACAGCAATGCAGGAACAGAACTGCATCTGTGACCTACACCACAGTTCATGATAATACCAGATATCTGACTCACTGAGTAAGGCCAGGGATAAAACCCGCATTTTCTTCGATACTAGTCAGGTTAATTTCCACTATGCCGCAATGGGAATTCCCGCTACATAGGCTGCAGCTGCAGCTCAGATTCAATCCCTGGTCCAGGAACTTCCATAGGCCACGGGTGTGACCTTAAAACAAAACCAAACAAAAAAAATGTAAGTCCTACATGAAAGCTTGGTGGAGGTTCAAGGACTGCTTAGGTGGAGAATGTCAGCTAAGGTTTGGGGCAGACTCCAAGAGAAATTTGGGCAGCCACTGGCTACCTTTTGCAAAGCCACTGGAGAGACTCCCAGAGAATCAAGCCCCAGGAAAGACAAGAGCCAGGCATTTCCAGGGGATTTCAGGAGCAAGAGCCCATGGAGGGACTAGGAATGACTCTGATGATTTTCCTCCTTGCATCACTCCTCCAGAGAGCTGAGTTCTTCCAAGAGAGTTTGACTGGCCTGAAGTCATCAGCCCACCCTTGGGCCTAGTAGTAGGGGCCAGTGTGGTACCTGGATGGCTGGTCCCAACTGGATTACAGGGCATGGAGGAGAGGGAGTTATTCAAAGGATGAGCAGGGTGTTTTACCCAAGAAATGGGCAGGGTTGCTGGGCAGGCCAAAGAAGCAGCTGTCCAGGAAGAAGGAGGGAGGGCAAAGTTTTCTAAAATACTGTTTATGTTTGTCCTGTAGGCCTTTCCAGGAATTTAAATGTGTCTCTCTCCCTGAGAGGCTGGCTCGTCCTCTCGGGGCATTGCAAGAATCTGGCAATAATCATAAACTGCTTCTTTCCCTGGCCTAATGAAGCAGATCTCTAGTTGTTTGTGTTGCATTCATTTACATACTAATCTTTCCCTCACAGGTTCATAAGAACAGTGATTCCTAGTTCAATCAAAACACATTATGCTGAACTTTCAGGATTCAACACATGATAAGCTTACAGAAATGGTGGCTCACATATTCATGAATCCTTTTCTCAGTTGGGTTGTTTTTGGCTGTAAGGGCCAGAACATCCAACTCCAAGTTGCTTAAGCAACAGAAATGTATTGATGCACATAACTGAATGTCCAAATGCAGGAGAGGTGGAGGGGGATGTATTCACCCAAGTGGTTCCAGCCCTTCTCCTCTGCAATTACCATAATGCTTTCTGCCCTGTTTTCTCTCTATGTTCTTCATCTCAGGCTGGAAGCAAGACAGCTCAGAATTTCCAGGCCTCGTGACAATGCACAACAGTATCTGGAGGAAAGTGAGATCATTTCTTCGTGAAGATCTCAGGAATAAGGTAACGTTCCCCTGAATCTTCTAGCAAACTTTCCACTCATGTCCTTGGCCCAGAATGGGTCACATACCCAATCCAGAAACATCCCTGGTAAAATATCATCCACTAACTGGCTTAGACCTGGATTCTTGAACCAGCCAAACGAGCAGAGAGAATTATATGATCATGCCTGGTTCCCAACTCACAGGCCACTAGGCAGCAAAAAAAAAAAAAAAAAAAAAAAGAAGACACATATGGGAGTTTCTGTTGTGGCTTAGTGGCTTAAGAACCCGACACAGTGTCCATGAGGATGCAGGTTCGATCCCTGGCCTCGCTCGGTGGGTTAAGGATCCAGTATTGCCACAAGCTGTGGCTCCAGCATTGCTGTGGCATAGGCCTGCAGCTGTGGCTTGGATTTGACCCTAGCCAGAAAACTTCTATGTGCCAAGGTGCTGCCATAAATTTTTTTTTTAATAAATAAAAATAAGGAAAATATGTTGAGAAAATAGGGTATGCATTTTTTTTTCTCCACAATATCTGAATTCCAACCACTTCTATGTCTGAGAAATGTAAGACTTAGTAGAAGACAGAGGCCACTTTGCATTAATGATGGAGACACCGTCAGCTTTCTGACTCCCGCTCAGCAAGGTCAGGGACATGTAACTGACACTCCACTGGTCACATATGACTGTCTCAGTCAGGTTCTTTTTTTTTTGGCTGCACCCACAGCATGAGAAAGTTCCTGAGCCAGGGATCAAACCCACGCAACAACAGTAGCAGTGCCAGATCCTTAACCCGCTGAGCCACCAGTCAGGTTCTTTTTAGAAGCCATGATGCAGAAGAGTCAGGAACCTCCTGGAATATCCATTTGAGTGGCAGGTAGTAGCTGGCTTCCAAGGACATCAGTGGCACCAGCAATGTTACATCAAGTGTAGGGCTGCCAGATTTAGCAAATAAAAACACAAGAGACCCAGTTCAATTCAAATTTCAGATTAAAAAATAAACAATTTTTAGTATAAATATTTTAGTATAACTATGTCTCAAATAATGCACGGGATGTACTTATACTTTTTAAATGATACACTGTTTATTTAAAATTGAAATTTAGTGTCCTACATTGTATCCCACAACCCTAATCCAATGGCATCTGGTTTCCAGGGGCAACCAAGTATTCAGTGGCAATGGCAGAAGGGTCCTCACCAGACTGGTTTGTGCCTTGTTTGGGGTTATAGTCCAGCCTGCTATCTCCCTCGCTGGCTCCTGCTCAGTTTCCAAGCCCAGTTTGGCATTATTACCAGAAATTCTGTGCAAGTAAATCATACAATGTAAGCTGAGGTTGCCTGCAACTCTGAACCCTGAGCATACAAACCTCAACATCCACTACAAAAATGTGAACCTGCCCTTTCAGCATTGATATCAGTACAAAACACAAAAGGAGGAAAGAACATTTTTTTTCTCTCTTTTTAGGGCCAACCTGCAGCACACGGAAGTTCCCAGGCTAGTGGTTGAGTCAGAGCCACAATTGCCAGCCTACGACACAGCCACACCAGATCCAAGCAGCATCTGAGACCTTCACCACAGCTCATGGCAATGCCAGATCCTTAACCCACTGAGTGAGGCCAGGGATCAAACCTGAATCCTCATGGATACTAGTCAGGTTCTTATCCCACTGAGCCACAACAGGAACTCCAGGAAAGGAATACTTTTAAAGCATAAGTAGCATGGCACTGCCTTTTGAAGTCTGGGCCTTCTTAGACTAGGGTTCTTTGCAAGCTTCTTTTGTCAGTGGCTTAAGGAATTTCCCAACAATGCCTCTTACTTCAACTAACCCAAGTGTAACATGGAAACATTTCTGGAAGGTTCGATGACTTAATAATTAGGATTGGAAAATTGTGGCATAAGCAGACAAAGGTCCCTTACTAGGACTTTTCTTTTTCTTTAGTCTGTCTGGACTAATAAACCTAAACTCTTTTCAGGGAGGGAGATATTTTCATATATCATAACTTCACTGCTACTATGTTTTGCAATGTAAATATTATGAACACCTGTAGCATGAAGAATGTAATTAATACCTTGGGGCTCCTAAGTTAAACTGTATTCCTATTAACCTTCTTACATTCCCAGAATAATATATACATGGCCTGAATTCTGTTTGGATGGTGGCTGATGCTAATTTTCCTATTGTCCTTGGGTAGTCCAATGAAGCAATTGAATTACACTAATAGTTAAAGACTGGAAACCCTGCCCTTCTTTCTCCTCTAGATCATGGAAGAAGCATCTTGGTTCTAGATGGTGAAATTTGCTACCCTGCACATATGCCAGGGGATACTGGATCGCTTGAGCTACTGGCTTATTCGGTGATGATAAACATGGTTGGCTGAGGATGAACATAGTATTTATAAGCTGGGCACAGTCTCTTCAGGCTTTTCTAGTTTCGCTCCCTCATAGCTAGGACAGCTGGAATTTGGCTCTGGAAGCCAAATGCAAAGCAAAGATTCTCTTAACCATTGACAATTCTGAACATGAACAGGCTATTAAAACATAGGGTTGGTGGATGTCCCACTGTGATGCAGTGAGTTAAGAATCCTACTGCAGCAGCTTGGGTCTCTGCAGAGATGAGGTTTCAATCCCTAGCTGGGTCCAGTGGGTTAAAGTTCAGCCTTGCCATAGCTCAGATTCAATCCCTGGCCCGGGAACTTCCAGGGAACTTTTGTATGCTGCAGGTATGGCCATAAAATACAAAAACCGAAAAAAAAAAACAACATACGTGTGGTGGATTTTTTTTTTTTTTTTTTGTCCTTTATCTCTTTGGGGCCACATCCAGGGCATAGGGAGATTCCCAGGTTAGGAGTTGAATCAGAGCTATAGCCGCTGGCCTACACCACACCCACAGCAACAAGGGATCCAAGCTGTGTCTGCGCCCTACATCACAGTTTACGGCAACGCCAGATCCTTAACCCACTGAGCGAGGGCAGGGATCAAACCTGCGTCCTCATGGATGCTAGTCAGGTTCATTAACCTCTGAGCCACAACAGGAACTCTGTGGTGAATTTTTTTTTCCCCCACCCAGCAGCCATTCCTTTTTTTCTCACATCCTCTGATTTTTGCAGAGAAAAGTATAGCTCCCACACTATGTGAAATCTACGAGAGACAGTGAAACCAAAGCCTGCCATTCTACTGAAGAAACTGAGGGGTCCCTTAAGGCTCCTTTTAAAGAGTCCTGCTTCTAACTGTCCCATCCTAGGCCCAGTGGTGGTAGAGCATGTGACCTCAGCCTGGCCAGATACGTGGCCATGTTGACTGGTTCACTTAATCAGAGCCAATAGGACACAGCAAAACCTGGACTGGGACTCTTGAGAAAAAAACATTTTGGTTTTTTTTTCACTGGATTCAAAGTTGTAGAAAGTTAGGTTTGGAATTAACAGTTTGCAAACCAGCTGTTACCACAGTGAAGAGGCTTGTCTGAAAATAGGGCAAATCAGGGCCTGGAGAACCGAAAGATAAAAGAGAAACTAGGTCCTGGCGACATCACTTGACTTTCATCAAGTCACGACTGAAGCTAGACCTACCCCTGGAATTGCCCTTTTCTAAGTCAGTGTGGTTCCTGTCACATGGGACAGAGGTCAAGTGATACAACTGGTTTGCCCGCCAACACACACATGCAAGTGTGAGACTGTCCGTAATGAAGACTAGTCACAGCCAGGCCTCGGACCAAGGGCTTGGACCTCTGGATCGCTGTAGGGCAGAGTCTCACCCAGGGTTTCCTGCTGTAATTTCAGGCAAATCACCTCCCCTGTCTCTGTCTCCACCCCATCAAAGTTAAGTTCCTACTGGTCAAGGAGATTCACGCTGCCATTGTGGGGACAGCAGTATGGAAGGAGCCAATACAAAAAAAGGTACTTGGCTTCAGTATTGTTCTGTTATAATACAATAGTATTGTTTTTTTTCTTTCTAAGCAATCTGGGAAATTTTACCAAAAGAAACAATTCTGGAAGCATACATTGTGCTTTTCTTTTCCCTCAAGGGCATAGAAGAAATTCCAAAATCAGAGAGTTTGTAAGATCAATTGCCTTTTAATTCAGCTACCTTGCAGTTTTTTTGTTTTTTGTTTTTTGTTTTGGGGGCTTTTTTGTTTTTGTTTGTTTGTTTGTTTGTTTGTTTTCTTCATATTTAAGTATTTGGTGGTGGTCAGATTACATTTCTGCTAAAAGCCCATGGCTTGTTTTCAGGTGGGAAAGTTAAATATAGTTGTATCCTGTTTGAGGTCTGTGAATAATTTTGATAAAATGTTCAGAAAAATATTATTTCACAAAACCCTGCCCTCAAAGCAGGATTAAATGGAATCGACATACTAGTTTGTTTGGTTTGGAGGCTGGGGATGTGGGGGTGTGGTGGATTATTAAGTTCCAGTTATCAGCCTTCTCTAGAAAAATGAATGACCTTTCTAAATACGTTTCCTGAGAAAAATGACTAAACGTTGAGTAACACTGCAATAAGCCTGTAAACTGTAAAACGGATACATCAAAGGGGAGAAAAAGTTCAGGATCTCTACAATCGTCTGAGAAATGTATTAACATGGAAATTGGTACCATAAAACATGCTATTTTGGGTAGTTCCCAGGAACTTCTGCATCCCGTGGATATAGCTCCCCCCAAAAATGCCATTTTTGCTGTAAGGCAGAGTATTTACTAGCTTCAGCAATCCTGGCACGCATACACACACACACACACACACACACACACACGTACATGAATGTTCATTGCAGCATTTTTCTTAAAAGCAAAAATGTAGAAACAACCCAAATGTCCATCAGTTGATGAATGGGCAACAAAACGTGGGATAGCCACAAAGGAATATTATTTGTCCACAAAATGGAATGAAATTATGATACATGTCGCAATATAGATAAATCTTAAAAACATGCTAAGTAAAAGAAGCCAAACAGAAAAAGCCATGTATTATATGAATCCATTTACCTGCTGGGTATATATCTAGGATCTAGAATTACTAGATCATATGGTAACTATATGTTTAATTTGTTAAGGATGGCCAAATTGTTTTGCACAGCAGCTGCACCATTTTGCATTTCCAGCAGCAGTGTATCAGCATTCCAACTTCTCCACACCCTCACCAACGCTTGCTGTTGTCTTATTATAGCCATCTTAGTAGATGTAAAGTAATATCTCCTTGTGGTTCTGATTTGCATTTCCATAATGAGTAATGATGTTGAACATGCTTTCATGTACTGTTGGCCATTTGTCTACCTGCTTTGGAGAAATGTCTATTCAGATCCTTTGTCAATTTTTTTAAATGAGTTGTCTTTTTACTGTTGAGTTGTGAGAGATTTTTATGTATTCTAGATACAAGTCCATATCAAATATGTGATTTACCAATTTTTTTTTCCCAGTATGTGTCTTTTCCCTCTTTCTTTTTTTCTTTTCTTGGGCAGCATGTGCAGCATATGGAAGTTCCCAGGCTGGGGGTCAAATTGGAGCCCTGTAGCCACCAGTCTATGTCACAGCCACAGCAATGCGGGATCTGAGCCTAGTCTGTGACCTACACCACAGCTCATGGAAATGCCAGATTCTTAACCCACTGAGCACAACTAGGAATTGAACCCGCATCCTCATGGATACTAGTCGGGTTTGTTACTGCTGAGCCACGATGGGAACTCAAATCTTTTCACTTTCTTTTTAATCATTTTTTAATTTTTATTTTATATCGGAGTATAATTGATTTACAATATTGTGTTAATTTTAGGTGTACAGAAAAGTGATTCAGATATACATATATCCGTTCTTCCTCAGATTCTTTTCCTGTATAGGTTATTACAGAATATTGAGTAGCGTTCCCTGTGCTATACAGTAGGTCCTTATTGGTTACCTATTTTATAAATAGTAGTGTGTATATCTTAATCTCAAACTCCCTTTTTTTTTTTTTTGGCTTTTTTAGGGCCACACCTGTGGCATGTGGAAGTTCCCAGGCTAGGGGCTGAGTCAGAGCTGTAGCCACTGGCCTGCACCACAGGCACAGCAATGTGGGATCTGAGCCGTGTGTGTGACTTACACCATAGCTCACTGCAACGCCAGATCCTTAACCCACTGAATGAGGCCAGGGATCGAACCTGCATCCTCATGGGTACTAGTCAGACGCATTTCCACTGAGCCACAATGGGAACTCCATCAAACTCCTAATTTACCCCTCCATCTTTTCCCTTTGTTAACCATAAGTTTGTTTTAGAAGTCTGTGAGTCTGTTTCTGTTTTGTGAATAAGTTCTTTTGTATCATTTTTTCAGACTCCACATATAAGAGATATCATGTGATATTTGTCTTTCTTTGTCTGACCTACTTCACTTAGTATGATAATCTCTTGGTCCATTCATGTTGCTGCAAATGACATTATCTCATGCTTTTTATGGCTGAGTAATATTCCATTGTACATATGTGTGTGTGTGTATACACATACATATATATCCCATCTTCTTTATGTTGTTTTTCTGTTGATGGACATTTAGGTTGCTTCCAGGTCTTGACTATCGTAAATAGTGCTGCAATAAGCATTGGAGTGCAAATATCTTTTCATGTTATGGTTTTCTCTGGATATATGCCCAGGAGTGGGACTGCTAGATCATATGGCAATTCTATTTTTAGTTTTTTGAGGAACTTCCGTACTGTTCCCCATAGTGGCTGTACCAATTTACATTCCCAGCAACAGTGTAGGAGGGTTCTCTCCTCTCCAGCATTTGTTATTCTCTCCAGCATTTGTTATTTGTAGACTTTTTTATGGGCCATTCTGACCAGTGCGAGGTAATAGCTCATTGTAGTTTTGATTTGCTTTTCTCTAATAATTAGTGATGTTGAGAATCTTTTCATGTGCTTTTTGGCCATCTATATGTCTTCCTTAGAGAAGTGTCCATTTAGATCTTCTGCCCATTTTTTTGATTGGGTTGTTTGTTTTGTTTTGTTTTGTTTTTATATCAAGCTGCATGAGATATTTGTGTATTTCTGGAGATTAATTCCATGTTGGTTGTTTTGTTTACAAAGATTTTCTCCCATCTGTGGTTTTTTTCATTTGTTTATGATTTCGTTTGCTGTGCAAAATCTTTTAAGTTTTATACGGTCTCATTTGTTTATTTTTGTTTTTATTTTTGTTATTCTAGGACAAAAAGATATTGGTGCATTTTCTGTCAAAGAGTGTTTGGCCTATGTTTTCCTTTAAGAGTTTTATAATATCCACACTTACATTTAGATCTTTAATCCATTTTGAGTTTATTTTTGTGGATGGTTTTAGAGAATATTCTAATTTTATTCTTTTACATTTAGCTGTCCAGTTTTCCCAGAACTGCTTATTGAAGAGATTGTCCTTTATCCACTGTATAGCCTTGCCTCCTTTGTCTTAGATTAATTGGCCATAGATGTGTGGTTTTATTTCTGGGCTTTCTATCCTGTTCCATTGGGCTATAGTTCTGTGTTTGTGCCAGTACCATACTGTTTGTTAACAGTAGCTTTGTAGTATAGTCTGAAGTCAGGAAGCCTATTCCTCCTGCTCTGTTTTTCTTTCTCAAGATTGTTTTGGCTATTCAGGGTCTTTTGCATTTCCATACAAATTTTAAATTTTTTCTTTTCACTTCTTGATGGTATGCTTTGAAGCAAAAAAAATATTTAATTCTGATGTCCACTTTGTCTATTTTTTTTTATTTGGTTGCTTGTTCTTTTGGTGCCATATCTAAGGAATCATTGCCTAATCCAAGGCCATGGAAATGTATAGCTGTGTTTCCTTCTAAGCATTTAGTAGTTTTAGCTCTTACATTTAAGTCTTTAATGCATCTTCAGTTCATTTTTATAAATGATGTAAGGTATGGGTCCAATGTCATTCTTGTGCTTGGGGATATCCAGTTGCCCCAGTGCCATTTGTTGTAGATACTATACTTTCCCCACAATGGTCTGGTACCCTTTTTGAAAATCACTGATCATAGATGTGTAGATTTATTTCTAAACTCTCAATTTTATCCTAATGCTTTATATGTCTATCCTTATGCTAATACGACACTGTTTTGGATACTGCAGTTTTGTGAGAAGTTTTGAAATTAGAAAGTATGAATGCTCCAGCTTTGCTTTTTCCTTTAAAGATTTTTTTAGCTATTCTGTGTTTCCTTCTCATTTCTATATCAATTTCAGGATCAGCGTGTCAATTCTAGACAAAAAAAAATCACCTGAGATTTTGATAGAGATTATACTGAATCTATAGATCAATTGGGAAGTATTGACATCTTAACAATACTGTCTTCCAATCAATGAACATAAGTTGTCTCTTCATTTAACTCTTTAATTTTTTCAATGAGATTTTGCAGTTTTCACTGTACAATTCTCTCACTTATTTTATTAAATTTGTATCCAATTAATTATTTTTTAATTTTATCTGTTGAGCCTATATCCTGCATCCTTGTTAAACATGCTGATTCCAATAGCTTTTCAGATCTTTAGGATTTTCAATATACAATATCATATCATTTGCAAATAGTTTCAGTTCTTTCCAACCTGGATGCTTTTTTCTTTTTCTTACCTAATTTCTCTGGCTATAACTGCAGTGCAATATTGACTAGAAGTGATGAGAGCAGACATCCTTGTTTTTTACCTCATTTGAGGGTGAAGATTCTTACCCTATCTTTCTCAACCATTTGCTTTCTCAAATTCTCCCCAGGTGGTCCTTTTTAAAGAGGCCACCCAGTTCTATGTACTCATATATTTTTCCCTTATTGAGTCTTCAGGTCTCTGAATTTAGAGTAAGTAGGGCAGGTCATCCAATTAGATTGTATATGTTTAACATCTTATATCTTATATATATAAGCTATTTTAGCTATAAAAGGAATATCTACCTTTGCATGCATTGTCCTTGAGTTAGCCATACTTAAAACTTATGTGGCCCAAATTAGAGCACTGCCTAAATGTTTCAATTTAACCCATCTCTTCTGCTTTGTATTTCAATGTCTTAAGGACAGCTTCTGTGACCAGAAAGGATCATTCAGATACCACATTTTTTTGCTGTTTAAATCAAGTTTATTGGGGGTATAGTTTGCACCCATAAGAAATAAAATGTGCCCATATTTAGTGCATTGTTTCATGAATTACAAAAGTGTATAGATCTAGGAGTTTCCATTGTGGCTCAGCAATAACAAACTCAACTAGTATCCATAAGGACACAAGTTCCATTCCTGGACTCACTCATTGGGATCTGGGTGTTGGCGTGAACTGTGGTGTAGGTTGCAGATGTGGCTAGGATCTGGCAATGCTGTGTCTGTGGTATAGGCCAGCTGCTACAGCTCTGACTCAACACCTAGCCTGGGAACTTCCATATGCCACAGGTGCAGCCCTAGAAAGACCAAAATAAATGAATAAATAAATAAATGAAAAAATAAATAATCACCAAAAAGTTTCTCTATGCCTTCCTGTAACCTTCTCAGCCCAGCATCATGAAACCACTGACTTGTTTTCTGTCACTATAGATTAGTCTAACCCATTGGCACTACAGAATAGTGATTTCTGTTACTATAGATAAATCTTAGAACTTAACATGAACAGATTCTTACAGTACATAGTCTTTCATGTCTGGCTTCTTCCATTCAACAGTGTTTTTGAAATTCATGCATATTATTATGTATATAAGTAGTTTGTTGTTGTTGCTGAGAAATATTCCATCGTAAGATATATCACTTCAATTAGCAATATTAGTCGTAGTTTTCACCTGTTGGTGAACATTTGGGTTTAGCTTAGTTCGGGACTATTATGAATAAAGTTGCTGTTAACATTCATAAGCAAGTCTTTGTGCAGATCTGTGTTTTAAGTTCTTTTGTGCAAATATCTAGAAGTGGAATTACTGGACCCTATGTTAAATGCTTAACTATATATATATATATTTAAAGCAAAACAGAACAAACTTATTAAACTGTTTTCCAAAGTAGATGAACAGTTTTACACTCCTATCAGCAATATATCAAAGTTATTTCTGGTTAATCTACAACCTCACCAAGATTCGGTGTTATCAGTCTTTTAAATTTCACCAGTCTAGTGGGTGTGAAGTGGTTCGAATTATTGTGGTTTGAATTTCCTTGATGATCATTAATGTCAAGCATCTATCTGTTTGTGTACTTACTAGTCACTCAGATATCTTCTTTTGAGAAGGGTGTGTTCCAGTCACAGCCATGTTTTTTGGGGTTTTTTTTTTACCAGTTATTTAATGCTGTTTTTCAAAGAACAGACACCTCAAATTTTAATGAAGTCAAATCGATTAGGTTTTTCTTTTAAATTAGCAATTTGTGTCCTCCCTAAGAAATATTTGCCCCAAGCTTGCAAAGATTTATCTCCAACATCTTCTTCCAGAATTTATATGTAAATTTTGAATTATTTTTTTGTCCAGTGTAAGGTAAGGGTTGGGTTCCCCCAGATTAAGGGATGTAAAGAGCAGTGGTGTGCAGAGTAGGCCACTCACAGGGGTTATTACACTGTTTGAAATTTACATTAAATACTTAGCATTGAAAGTGTGAAATATATTTATATGCATATTAGTTTTTAAAATCTAAACAATTTAACAGTTGAAGTACCCTAATCAGGAGTCCACTCCTGGGGTGTTTAAATCAGCATTTGAAAAACCCCCAAATAAGAATTAATGTTCTAGAGGGAGTTTCTGCAAACTATTCAAATAGCCAGAGTTTGTAAATTAGCAAAAGGAGTGTTAGATATTTTTCACTGGTGAAATGAGGGACATTTAAGATACGTAAAGGGGAATTTCCATCGTGACTCAGGAGTAACAACTCCGTCTAGTATCCATGAGGATGTGGGTTTGATCCCTGGCCTTGTTCAGTGGGTTAAGGATCCGGCGTTGCTGTGAGCTGGCAGCTGTACTTCCGATTTGACCCCTCGCCTGGGAACTTCCATGTGCCATGGAAAAGGGTTTGCTTTGCTGGCACTTTCTCCACTTTGTGACCAGGGTATAAGAATTTGTGCACACTTGTTGTGACCAGATGACCTCTTTGGGCCTCAATTTTCTTCTCTGTAAAATGGGAAGAATTCACTCTATCTCCTAGGAGATATTGAGAAGAATGATGCAATATACCCAGCTCTAGGCCTGGCACTGAATGACTATTTCGCACTTGTATTTATTCCCTTTTCTTTGACCATCTTCTTTACCATACATTTTGGGTTCCTAATCTTATATTGCTTACATGTTCTCTGTAGTATTCTCATCTCAGCTCTCTTCCTGGACAAAGTCTTTAAGTTTAGCTAATGCTCACCTCCCTGTGCAGATCCCAGGGCAAAGTTTATGAAATCTTAGTGTACCTAATCGCCTGTGATGCTGCTTTAAAATGCAGAATCCACCAATCTACCTCCAAAAATTGTGGTTCTGTAAGTCTGCCTGCATGTGGGCCAGGAATCTGCAGTTTCATCACATACCTTCAGCTCTGCTGAATGAGGAAGTAGAAGGCCACACTTAGAGAAATCCGTGATCTGAGAAAAGCTTGCTCAGAGCCCTGGAGCTGCATTTTCTTCAAATGCAAACCTGAACAAAGACAGCAAACCTAGTTTTCTAGTTCCCCCAGGGAGCCTCAGACTGAGCTGACCCAGAAACCTAAAGCTAGCTCAACACCCAAGTTACTCATTACTCCTCCTCTTGATGATGTAGAAATACCATTTTTTGCCTGTCCAAAATGCATCTCCCTTTTTTCTGGAAAAAACCCTAGATTTTCCTTACTCCTGGTTGAAATAAATGGTTCAAGCAAGGCTGATGCCCTCCCCCACCCCCAGATCAAGTCAGTGAACGTCAGCCTCCAGGGCACTGACTGTAACCAGGGAGAGGAGTGCTCTTCCTTGGGGATAAAATGATAGGGACCTAAGCCTAGAGGGGCTAGTCTTAAAGTAGGTGGAGAGTCCACTGAGAATGAAAGGATAGTTCTGGAGCTCCTGTGACATCTTAGGCTCCTAGAGTTCCTAGTTGCTAATTCTTTTCGGTTAAGTCAGTCTGAGCTGGAATTTCTCTCTGCCACTGAGAGTTCTAATAATACACAGAGCCAAACTCTCAAATGAAAGCCTTTCTATCAACCCTCTCTCAGCTCTTCTCACCCCCTCCTTTCTGCACAAAGGGATCCTCCCTCACTGGGCTGTCCCAAGAATTCCCCTTTACCTCACTTTCCCCAGAAAATGTACCTCCTTGCCACAACTGAAATCCTACAGAGTCGAGTTTCCCAAGCCCCTGTAGACCGTCCTCTTTGGGTAGGGCCAAGTCTAGCCCACTTTTTTTTTTTTTCCACTCTTTGAGGGGGGAAAAAAATCCTCTTCCTTTGAGATTCATGTTATTAGAGCTCCCTGTTTATTATGAATTTCATGACAACTTAATTCACTTAGGCTTGACACCTGTTTTACAGTCTCCCCGTCCACCTCTGCCATCATTCCACAAGGGTGTCACCATTCCATTAATAGTCTGTAATTCATAGTTTATATATCACTTACTGTGTACCAGGCATGATTCTAAGCACTTTGCATATATTTTAGTTCACTTGACCCTTCTAATAGCATGGGGCATTATTATTCCCATTTTATACATGAGGAAATTGAGGCCCAGGAAGTCTATTTAGACTTGAGTTACCCAGCCACTAAGTGGTAGAGTGGGGATGAGGACAGAGAATCTAATTGCAGTATCTGGACTCTTAATACAAATGGTAGCTTCCCAATTCCCTGTTCCCTATAATCAGAGCATCCCTCATAACCCGCCTCTATATTGGTCCTGGACATTTGGAAGATGCTGGAAGAGATGGCAGCTGAGCGTGGTTTGGATGGCCAATGGAGGTCTGTACCTCTCCTTTCTACAGCTCAATTATTTATCATCTCCCATGTAAAGGTACCAGTAGGCCTAGAAGCTGGGATGTAAGTTGGGCTGAAAACACAGCAGTAGAAAAGCAGATCATAGACTGGGCTCCTGATAACCCATAATGCCTCTTCTCTGTCCTGCTAGTCCTTATTTTCTAAGAGAAGGTTGCTGCATTCAGGCCAACCCATCCTCCTTCTGCCTAGGACTGTCCTTAGAATGTATGCCTTGTCTACACCCTAACCCCTGGCCCTCAACTTTCTAGAAACTTTGCACAATAGGTCCAAAAGAGCAGAGGGAAGGATGCCAAAGACTGAGAGGGGGAAGCCAGGGAGCAGTTTCACCATGGCAGCCAATCACACCTAAATGTAGCTGCAGCCAGAGTGCCCCCACCTGAAAAGTCAGGCTCCACCCTCCTTTTCCTAACATAATCCCACTCCTTTCCAGCCTTCTTGCTGTCATTCCCCTCTCCAGCTCAACAGCTTGCCCACTTCCGGCTGCTGACGGGCCCTCCTGGCTTCACCATGCCTGCTAACATACCTTCCACAATCCTCAGTCCTGCCAAACCCAGTCTGTATCAGCACAAATAGCCCACTTTTCTGTTCCAGGCTCTACAGCTGGTAATAAAAACACACAAGTGTGTGTACCGGTGCCACAATAAAGTCTCCAAGCATGATCCCCACCCCCAACCCCACGACACCAAGCAAGACTAATTAGTACTCACAACAGCTTTAATTATAACTTTTTTTGAGTTTTTACCAGGTGCCAAGCACTCCCCCTAACCACTCTACCAGCACTTTATTTAATCCTCAAAACACTACCGCCAGGAGTTAGGGACCATTGTGATTCTCATTTGACAGAAAGGAAAACTGAGGCACCGGAAGGTGGCCTGCTCAGGGTCACAACTGCGTCCCTCTGACCGCACTTACAACCCACAGGAGCCCAACCAGTCCCCGCCAGTCACTACAGCACTAAACTGCTGTGTCACGCCGAAGCAGCAGGTTCACCGGTGAAAATGAAAGGACTGAGAGGAGGGAAGGAGGGACGACAACCATCGCGGAAATTAGGGAAAACGAGGCGGGGGCGCACACGCAGAGTGACTTCCTGCTTATCGTTACTCAGCACTTGTGGGGTTCTCAGAACTGGGGGTGTGACGGTCTGGCGGCCCTTTTGAGGAATCCTGAACGGGCCTGGGAGCGTCGGATGATGACCACGCTGGCCCCTACGCAGGTAACCCTGTGATTCTGGAGGTAGCCGTCCGCCTCCTCTCACTGTAGGGTCCCTTGAGGTCGCTCCACGGCCCCCGCGGATCTCCACTTCCAACGCAGGTACAGGTGGGCGGTGCTGAGGGGCGCGGAGGACTCCCTGGAACTCCGCCCGACGCCCGCGCCCCTCCCCGGCTCCGCCCCCGACCGCAGTCCCGCCCCCTCTCCGAGGGCTCCGGGAGGCGGAGCCTACCCCGGCGCCTTGGCGGGAGCAGGATGCCCAAGCGAGCGCGCCCCCGCCACACGCACGCCGCGCGCGCCCGCCCGCCCCGCCCCCACTCCCCCGTTGCTATAAAGGGAAAGCGGGCTGCGCGCTCTCTCTGCTCCGTCCACCGCTTTGGATCCGCTTCCATCTCTTCTACCGTAAGGTCGTTCGTCAGACCCCAGCAGCCAAAATGGTGAAGCAGATTGAGAGCAAGGTATGAGCTCCCGGGGCAGGCCAAGGCGTGACGCCAAGCCCCCGCAGCTGGGGGAGGTGGTGGGCTGGTGGTGGGCAGGCCGGCCCTCCGCATCCCTGGGGGTAGGGGACGCTGCTTCTCGGCCTGGAGCTGCTGGAAGCCCGGGCCTGGGCGCGCCTGAGGCGGTGGAGCACGCCCCGGAGGAAGGGAGGAGTGGGGCAGGGAGCCCTGGAGGGCGGAGCCCACGTGACCAGTGTGCCCCGGGGATACAAGCGCGTGGGGAGCGCCCAGGAATCCCCCCACTGCGCCTCCGCCACCTCCCTGCCAGGACATTCTAGTTGGGTGAAGAGGGGAGGGAGTCTGCCCTTAGCCCCCATTTTTACCCGGACACGGGCCGGTTAGGAGATGGAGGGCTCCTTGGAGAAAGCCCGGGCTTGCCCGCCGCCACTCCTTCCCGGGAGAGCGGTGTGATCCACCCGCGCTGGGTGGCGTGCCCTCCCTCCCTGGGGAGTGGATCTAGGCCAGAGACCCTCGGCCTTCCCCATCACTGCCTGACTGCAGAGATGATGCGTTCTGCATCCGTGCCGAGGGTGCCGCTCCCAGCAGGAGGCCCCTCCCCACCCCCTTCGCGTGTTACGAGTCAGGCCCTAGGGGCCCAGGTAGCCGCTAGGAAGTGAAGTCCAGGTCGCTCCCTCAGGACTCCTCCTCCTGCGGTTCCGGGCGTGTTTCCGGCAGCGCAGGCTTTGGAATGACTCAGTCCCCAAGGCCGGGCCCAGGGGCCTCCGCTGCCCTACCCATCTGTGATTCACCCACGATCGGTGGGTTTCGCTGGAGCCAGGAGTCCCCTGGGAGCGGCCGCGCCCGGCTCTGTGCTCCTGGCATGGTTCTGTCCTTTTAGGACTGCTGCCCAAGACAAAAAGTGTTCCATTTCGAGAGTTACTGCAAACTTAATGCCCTCCTGGGAAAACTCAGCCTAACACCGGGTCTGGTGTACTGCAGCCCCTCAAGAAATGGATGTTAAATGCAGAGTCAGAAAAGTGAGTGTGAGAAAATTGGTGTTGCGCCAACTGTGGCACAAGACCGTTTCCTCTGGATACCCCCTATCTGGGTAAAGCAGAGGAAAGGCCCCGCCTGGAGTGCTTCGACCTGTTAGATGCTGGAGTTGACTTCGGAAATGGAAGTTTCTCTGTTAATGATTCCTTATTTTTTTGTACCTTTTACAACCAGAAAACGTGAAAATACTGTAGAAATGTGGGAAGCGAGAGATCTATTTCCTAGAAGCAGCCACAAAATAATTGCAATTATTTTTATTTCTGAGATGTGTATTTGTGGTCTAATTTAGCCTGAACACTTTCCATGTAATTAGAAGCTTTTTGTAATCATTTCAGTAACTGAACACATTGTTGGGCATTTAGGCAGTTTTCCATGTTTCTGTGAATGTTTTTGTTCATAACTCTGGGTAATGGAATTCAGGCTGTTTCCTCAGTTTAGGGTCTTGAGTGCAGTGGTTGGGTCAAGTGATGTGAACCTTTTAAGGTTTATTCACACCCTTCTCGTTGGTTGAAAAGGGAGATAATTGAGGTGTTTGGGGGGGGTTGTTTTTGTTTTTTAAACCACATACTTTTATTCAGTATCTACTGAGTAACAAATAACAATCTATGGGTGTGTTGGAAGTGGTCTTTTGCAGAGTCTGGCCACCTCATCATTAGAACCTGAGAACCCACTAAAGGAATGAGATCTTTGGTCTGTATTAGTTGTCTCAGAATCCATACACTACACACAGAAAATTGATAGGTTCCTGGCACACACTTTCTCGCTATTTGAGTTGTCATAGTTATGGCCCCCTCCTCCTCTGATCAGTGACAAGAGGTACAGGGTGACAGGAAATTCATTACTCAGAAGAGCCAAAGGAATCAGTTGATTTTCAGACCCGCAATCCAGAATCAATCAAAAGTTAAGCTAATTTGAATGTTTCTTGTAAATGTTGAATGCATGTTAAAGTTGCATCCTGGTGGACAAAGTTGGTGCCATTGGCCATCCATCCAAGACAGCTCTTTTTGGGGTTTGGGTAATTTTGAGCCCCTGGGATTTGTTTCGGATACAGGTGGGATAATGGACTGTAAATGTGAGAAACAATCAACAGTTTTAAGAATGGCTGCTGCCATTTATGCAGCTCCTAACTTCTACACCAGGCACTTTGCTAAATGCTTTACAAACCACTCTCATGCTTGTTGATTACCTTTGGAATAGGTGTGTTTGGGAAAAGAGATGCTAAACTCTGTTGTTATTTACGCCCCAGATTGGTTGTTTTATTTTCACGATATTTGTCAGTGATGGGCACCTTTATCAATCCTCACTGGTCATTTCTGGAAGCTAGTAATTGTGGTTTGCCACTTACTAAGATAATATTTCTTCAAATTGATAGCTGTTTTAGGCAAACTTAAGTATCTGGAGAATAGAATTTGTCATGGAGTCTTACGTATACCTGGCTTGGTGGCTCATGTTCAGTGAAGCCAAAAGTTAACTGCTGAAAGATACTCTAGGTTGAAAGTAACCTTACCAGCATTGACTGAAGGCCAACCATGTTGACAAAACCATGGATTCATCTGACCAGACATCATCATTCCTTATTTTCCTGTCTTACTTGTATCTTTCAGTAAAGAATGGCTGGTTTGACACCCCCCCCCCAAAAAAAAAATCACATTAAGGAAGGCTTTGAAGGAAATTCATCTGGCAAAAATTGATGGTTTGGAAAAATAATTTCTCTACTTCTTACACTCTGTGTGCCCCTCTACCACACCCACACACCTCACCACACCCAAAGGTGTGCTGTGTTTTATGCAGGTTAGTACCTGCATAACTAAGAAGGATACAGAAGTCATGACCTTCTATTCTAGGGAACACCATTTGTGAATTGCTTCCCCCAAAAAAGTAAGGTAGGGATTAGAAATCTAGAGAAGTAACTTCAGAGGAATTCACTTAAGGTTTTTGGGGGCTTTTGGTGTTTTGTTTTGTTTTTAACTGGACCAGATCTGATCTGACTCTCAGCTTTGAGAGGAGGTGGGAGGGGGAGCTAATAAAACCAATGTGACTGGCATTTTATTTTTCCCCTTGAAGAAAACCAAGAATTCAGAGATAGATGTTTGTGTTTTGATTTCTCTTTATGGCCTTAGTTTTGGTCAGCACCAGCTGACTAATTGTGGTTAAAATTGAGTCCCTTGTTAACTAGAAGGTTAGGTTGCTAGGGTTACAGTATCAAGACCATTGGTAAATTATTCAGGGAGGTTGGTTCCACCTTCTGCTGGTGGAATTTTCTTCAACATGCTTTGCTTATGAAAGTAACTAAAGAAAATTCCCTTCGTGAAGAACTGAAACTTTTTCATTTGGTCAACAGTGAAGGCAGGAATCAACATAGATGAAGAGTAAGATCTCAATTCCAGAAACTCCGTTAAAAAGAGTACCAGGACCTGTGTTTGATGTCAAAAATGATTGAGTGTAAGGGGTTTGGAGATTATTTTACTTGATTTTTTTTTCCTTTTTTCGAACTTTTGGGTGTTCTGCCATACACAGTATTAAGCAGAAAGTGTTCGTTTTTAAAATGTTGCAAAATTCGGTGCCTTTGTGACTTATTCAATTGAAATGGCCTGGTGGTTAGGATTTGGCCTTCTCAAGTGTGACCCCCTTGTATCAAAGAGCATTTACTCAGTGTCTAATATCTACCCTATACCTAGATTGGATGTGGAAACTTTTTATTTAACTTGTTTTAGAGGCTAATATTTTTCTGTTTAGAAGTGTTAGGTCTCATTTGTATTATATTGTATGGCTGTGTTATGTACCATATACTCTCTACCCATCACAGTCAGTCTAGTGTCCCCCTAAGACTCTTTAATTGTATGCTTTAGTTCTTGTTTTAATACAAATTTTATTGGAGTATAGTTGACTTAACAATGTTGTTTGTTTCAGGTGTACAGCAAAGTGAATCAGTTCTACATATACATATCTCTCCATCCTCTTTTAGATTCTTTTCCCATATAGGCTACCTCAGAGTATTGAATAAATTTCCCTGTGCTATACAGAGGTCCTTGTTACTTGTCGATTTTGTGTATAGTAGTGTGTGTGTGCCAGTCCCAACCTCTTAATGTATCCCTCCCCACACCGTTTCCCCTTTGCCAACCATAAGTTTGGTCTCGAAATCTTTAAGTCTGTCTGTTTTGTGAATAAGTTCTTTGGTATCACTTTTATTAGATGCCACATATCAGTGCTTTCAGACAGTATTTGTCTTTCTCTGACATACTTGATGGGGAGACATTTTTAATGCAAATGTCTTTCCTTTTGTTTGCCAGTTTGGATGTGGATTAACCAATTATTTTATATTTATGAAGACATGAATAGTGATACACTTGTTTCATCTTACCAAGTAACATCACACCTTTTAGGATTTTTTCAAAACAGTTTATTTTCTTTGTTATCACTTTTTAATTAAAAAATAAGCTCTGAAAGCAGGACCTCCAAATTGTGTGTTGTGTCACATTTTATCAGGGCTTTTGGAAATAAATTTAACACATGCTTTTTTCTCCTTTCCCTTCTTAGTACGCTTTTCAGGAAGCCTTGAACAGTGCAGGAGAGAAACTCGTCGTGGTCGATTTCTCAGCCACGTGGTGTGGGCCTTGCAAAATGATCAAGCCTTTCTTCCATGTAAGTATTAACCACCTTCTGCTTTTGTGAAGCCATTTGTGTGGTTGGGTTGGTGGTCACAAAGCTAGGAAAAAGAAGAACAGTTAAAGAAGTATTGATTTGCTGTCGGTGGGTCTTTGGTTTAAAAGTCATAGCATAACAATTTAGGTTTGACACATGCAGCTCATTGAATTTAAATTTTATTTTAAATTTTCCAGTCTCTCTCTGAAAAGTATTCCAATGTCGTGTTCCTTGAAGTAGATGTGGATGACTGTCAGGTACGTGGTTGGACATGTGAAAAAATGCTGAGCTTTTTTGCATTGGTCTTTTTCTCTGAATTACACATTGCTTGTTCTCGTAAGAAAAATACTAGAGCTACAACCCTAGCTAGTTTATTTCAGAACTATGCCAGTTATGAGCTTAATCCTGTATGTCAGGAGCTACGTACATCCCATCCTTAAATGCAATGGTTGAGGCTTCTGTTACCTGTCTTTTATGTGGGCTTTTAGAAAGAGAGGTGACTAGCCTTCTGCCTATCATTCTGAGGTGCTCAACAAGAGAGCAAGCACCAAGGTGCCTGATAGAGTGCTGAGAGAAGAATTTGGGGGAATTTTCTAAGGTTAATTTAACAAATGTTTGTTTAGCACTTTGTGCCAGACACAGTGTTCTATGTGCCTTACAAGTATGGATTTATTTAATGCTTGGTTCTGTCATCATGCCTGTTTTTCAGGTGAGAAAACACAGAGAAGTTGGGCATGGAGTTACAGTTAGCAAGTAGCCAGGATATAAATATGTGCAGGCAGGTTCACTTAGCCCCAGCAGGGCGGGAGGGGTTAGGGTATGAAATGGCAACAAAGGTGTTAGACCTGAGTTCCAGTCCTGGCCCCGTGACTTCTATTTTAGGCTCATTCTCCTCTCCCTTGAGCCCTGGGGTTCTTCTGTCTAGGACCTGCTCTTAATACCTGCTCCACCAACCTTGTAAGGTTGCTTATTCACTGAGCAAAGGTCTGTAAAACCAGGTGTGTGGTTTCTAAGCCTGTGAGCACCTCCCAATACCAAATTGCTTATTCCCAGCACATTTTTCATCCTTATTGTCTGCTGGTTGACCTCCTATTCATAAGCGTCACATCTTCTCCAGGAATTCTCCGAGGTTAATTTCCTTCCTCCATGTCCCCTGGTGTCCTCTGCCCCTCTTTTTCATGGATTGATGGTTGTGGAATGGGAGGATGGTGGCTCTAGACTGCCTGCTTCATTTCCCAGCTCCGTCCCTTACTAGCTGTGTGGCCTTGGGAAGGGTAGCCTCTCAGTGAGTGCCTCAGTGTGACTCTCCGTAAAGTGGCAGTGTTAATCCAGCATCCTAAGGCAGTTGTCAGGGTCACATGAGCTAAGACCTGTGAAGTGCTCAGAGCAGTGCCTGGCGTGTGTTAAGTACACAGTGAGCTTAGCTGCTATGCTAATGATGTCTGTGGCTGTCCTTTAGTTTGTCAGTTTCTTGGGAATCAGGGACCCTGTCTCAATCACCTTTGTTTCTCCTTCACCTAGCACACCTGCCTGGCCTGTAGTAGATGTAGAATGAATAAATCTGTGTGATTGTCAAGGAGTTATTCTTGTGTCCCAGGGTTTTATTTGAAGAGTAGATAGCATGTGTTTCAAACTCTTACTCCTTCTTTTAACCTAACCTAGAGTCTTATTTTTTTCTATCTAGTCACCTTAGCCAGGTGGAGATGGCTCCTGGAAGGAATTAGAGACGCTGGTGCCAACCCTCTGAGATAAAAAATAATGTATCCACTTGCTATCTGGAAGTACTAACCTTTGCTAGATGGTGCACAGAGCCCTCTGCCTGCACTGTGTCATTTCACTCAGGTGGTAACCAGGAGAACCAGTTGTGTAAGGACCCCACTGAACAGATAATGGGACTGCAGCACAGGAGGAACAAAGGTGGATTGAGCCATAGTCTCTGGATTTGGCTCCTGTACCATGCTGGGCCCAGGATGGATGCTAACTGCCTCTATCCAAAACCTTTGGGAAATAGATTCACAGGACAGGCCAAGACATCTAAGTGACAGCTTCTCCTTTAGGTCTGGTTGGCATCCTCTTGGTCACCCTGAAAGTGTCTAGATGGCTGTAGACTGTGAAGTGACCCTCTCACAAGTTGGGGGGGTCTTTCACTTTGAGCATAGCCTTTTTCTTCTTTGAATACTTTTAATGACGTGTTACACAACCTAAATAGCCCTTTGCAGCATAAAAAATGGGACTAAATCTGGAACCTTTTGGTCACCCTGTACACATAGCAGCAAGCTCCCAGCTCCTACTCACCTGGACGTTCAGCAGACTTATCAGAGCAGGTCATTGAAACAAAAGCATTTCATCCTCAATGAGCTGTTTTTTGGATGACTTGAGAGGATCTTCTGGTTGCTTTGGAACTCTGTAGATTAAAACCATCCCCTCATTTTGGCACTATAAGAATACAGGCGAGGGATTTAAAAAAAAAAAAAAAAAAGTACATCAGTCTCATTATTTTGAATATTAGGTCATGTCATTAAAAATAAATTCAGTCCTAAAAACATCCCTTTTATTTAAAGTTTTTATGTACATAATTCTTATCTATGAACTCCAGACCCAGGGTAAAACACTCAGGCCAGAAGAAACTATCTTTTAAGTGTGATAGATTTAAATGGACATTGAGGAGGTGTGGACATGAGTGTGGTACACACACGAAACAGCTCTGTATTCATAAAGACTTGTGGATCCTACTCTTGAAAATGATAGACTGAGCTTGTTTCCTTAACACCAGGCTCTACTCCCAACTCTAAAGGGTAGTTAAAAGAAACAAAGTTAACTTAGGCCCCCTTAGTTTTGCAACCTTTTAGAATGCCATGTGTTTCCATTTTGATTAGAACAGCCAGGAAGGAGTTAAGAACAGGCAGTAAGGTGTTGAAGTTATTTTGGCTATAGGGAGTGCTCAGTTAGAATCCACTGAAAGGAAATGTAATAAGGTAAAACTTAGCCTGTTAGACTTTCTAATAAAAAGCTAATAAAAATGGGAGATTGGGCAACACCATAAGGATGGAGAACAGGTCAGTAGCTCCCAGGGACTGGGGTGGGGGAGGGTTTGACCACAAAGGAGGAAGTTTGGGGGAGGAAAGAGTTCTGTATCCTGATCATGGCTGTGCTTATATGACTATGCACTTGTCAGAACTCACAGAAATTGTACACCCCACCCCCCAAAAGTGAGTTTTACTATGTAATTCTTAAAATTCCAGATTGTTTAAAAGAGGCAGGAAGTAGAGCTGTCGTTAGGGAGTGACTAGCTTTCTGTTTTTAAAATGAAGGAAGTGATAAACTTAGGATCAAGTATGTGTCTTAATGACACAACACTGTAAATCAATTCTACTAAAAAAAAAAAAAGTCTTAAAGCCTCAAAGGTAATGGACTTAGAAATTTTTAATTGTGTATACCTTTCAGATCACTACAGGAACAGGCAAATTGGCCCATAGAACAAGTAATAGAAAACAAGAAAAAAAGATAAAACATTAACTTAAGGCAATAGAGACCAAGTATTAGTTATAGAACTACTAAATCTGGAGTTCCTATCGTGGCTCAGCAGAAATGAATCTGACTAGTATCCACGAGAACGCAGGTTCAATCCCTTGCCATGCTCAGGGGGTCAAGGATCCTGCCTTGCTGTGGCATAGGCCAGTGGCTACAGCTCTGATTTGACCCCTAGCCTAGGAACCTCCATATGCCGAGGGTGTGGCCCTAAAACGACCAAAAAAAACTACTAAACTTTTACTGGGGTCCGTAAAAGATGTTACCAGATGAGTATACTGTGTTCCTGAATGTTGACTCATATACTATCAATACTCGCATTTGTCTTAAGTTTACCTCGATCTAATCCAGCATTTTTGGGAAATCTATCATGACGTTCTGAAATAATGTGGTCAAGAAAATCCTGGAAAGTTATTTTTAAAAAACTAATTGGAGGAGTTCCCCTTGTGGCGCAGTGGTTAACAAATCCAACTAAGAACCGTGAGGTTGCCCGTTCGATCCCCGGCCTCGTTCAGTGGGTTAAGGATCTGGCGTTGCCAGGAGCTGTGGGGCAGGTCTCAGTCTCAGCTCCGATCCTGCGTTGCTGTGGCGTAGGCCAGTGGCTACAGCTCCAATTAGAGCCCTAGCCTGGGAACCTCCATGTGCCGCAGGTGCAGCCCTAGAAAAAGACAAAAAAAGAAAAAGAAAAAGAAAAAACTGGTTGGAAAAGGGAGTCTTTAGGGGATGGAAAAGGACAAGCCCTATAGAGTAGATTAACAGCACCAGTTAAACAATCAGGCATGTAGATTATGGACAGGACTAGAAAGTCCAAAAAAGTAGACTCAAATCTTTTTAACCATGTATTTAGTGGTTAACCATTCAGGGTTAAGATGTTGCATCTCTACTTCGTTCTTTATCCCCAAGTATAACCTAGGAGAAAACCAAACATAATTCTAGAAAATACTGAACATGTAAAATACATTTTGTGCAGCACATTAACTACCCTGTTTCTTATATTCTTAAGAATTTGATTAACTCCTTTTCTTAGTGACCACTCAGGAAATGGGCCCGAACAGTTCACTTGCAGAACTGGAGTCCATTTCTAAATCCATGTAAGCCCATGCTTCCAGTGAATATGGAAGGGCTCGTGGATCTGATTACATGAAAAGTTTTACACTCTGTGTCCAAAATCATGATACACTGATAAATTGACACATTCAAAGGACAAAGTATCATTATGTGTATCTAGAGCCTTTAAAATGAATATTTTCTTTTCTCTTTGCAGTGCTTTCGGGGATGGGGATTGAACCAGAGTGTGGAGATGCTTATATATGAAGTTGAAAGTGTTTACATTAGGCAAAAATCAGAGTTTTATATATTGGCCAGCAAAGGAGTTAAATGATATATCCGTATAGCTTTCAGACTATAAAAAAAGATTGCATACATTTTCATGGGGGAAAAGTCCATCACATGTACACTATAAAGCCCATGCTATATACACTGTATGGATTTAGGTGCATAAATAATACATGTTTATAGCAGCAAGTAGAGAGAATGGCTTCCCTCTTCCAGTTTTTCTGCCATGAATGTAGATTATACTTATCTGAATAATTAAAAATGACAATGATCTTCTTAAATTCAGCAATTCCATTTTAAGGGTTTTTGTTTTTGTTTTTTTTTGCCTTGAGACAAGCCTAAATTTATTCACAAGTATGTGCATAAGCTGCAGACAACCTAAAGCCCCAGTTTTATGATAAGAATCCTGTGTCACCTTTAAAGATCACTTTCACACCCAGAAAGAGAAATTCGTAATGCTTTAACTAAAAATTTACCATATAAAGACTTAGCTGCAATTCTAAGACATAAAACATAGGACCATGATTTTAAAAACACTTTGAGAATCTTTCTCATTGATTGCATTGATGCCACCTCTGAGCATTTATCTTTTTTTAGTGACTAATTTTAAGTTAAGCAGTAGTAGCAATGCAAGAATGCTGAGCTCTGGCTAGATGGATATATAAGGTATCTGGCATCTCACATCAGTGATTGGACTTTCTCATTTCCATTGACTGGGACCCTCTTTCTGCTCCTAAAACTTTGCTTTTTCCTCTGGAAGTTGTGATCGGTGTGTAGGTTCTGTTGCAGGTCAGTTGAGCACCCTGTACGCAGCTGTAACTAGAAGTAGGGTAGAGGGTGGCACACCCTTTACAGACCGCTGCCCTTCCTCTCCTCTGTGGGTGTAAAAACAAAACCAACACCCTCCTCCTCTGAGGCTTCCGCTGACTGCTTGCATGAGAGATAGTATCCAGCTGGCAGCTTACAAGTGCCAGGAAGAAAGAGAAGGGACTGCAATAAACAGCTGCTCCCCCAGAGCTGGGAGGGGTCAGCTCAGTGTTCCCAAATCCTCAAGTCCAAGAGGTATCTGCAGCCAGGCAAGCAATTCAAAGATTTTTTTTTTTTTTTTAAGCACTTAACATAAGCCAATTGACCTATCTGGGCCCGACTGAGTCCCCTAGACAACCAGTTTTTGACCTTTTAGCTAAACTAACCTCTCTACCCTTCCAACTTGTCACCTTCTGGTTTCTGGATTCCTCATCCACTGTTTGCCCAGAACCTTGACATGCGCAGCTTATCTTCCTGTCAGCTCACCACCCTGTTGTCCATCCTGGATGCTCACACTGCAAGGGAATTACTGGAGTTGTACATTTGGTGCAATTAAGATGATAGATGGTCTTAGCACAAGTTCTGGGCAATTTCCTTATAACTCTTGCGTTCAGTGTCAGTGCTTGGAGCCTAGGAGGGAATCATTACGTACTAGCCTTTTTTTATTCCAGCCATTTACTACCCTTGTGCTTTTCCTTGTCCAGCTTTTAAATTAGAAGCAAAGGTTATCTGGTAAGAACTCCTAAACACTAGGGCCTCCCGCCCTTCCTGCCCAAACGTATGCATGCCAGTTGACAAAGCCATGCTTTTCTTCCAGTCTCAGAAGAAGAGGTGAAGCTAGGCTGGTGCGCTCCCATTAATTGGTGGCTCAGTCCAAAGCCTGGTGCATTTTTTCCTTTCTGTGCTCCTCACTCCTAAATCCCAAACCAGATGTCGCCACAGTGTGTGTAGCTGAGCTTCCTTTCCTGTGAAAGTTTCCGTGACCTGGTTCTTGGAGTTCTGCCTCCTTGGTTGTTGTCCTTCACAGCTTTTGCTGCTTAGGGCTGTGTGGTTCTTCATTTCTCTCCCAACCCTCTTTGAGTGCCAAACTGACATAGTCAGTCCCCTAATGGACCTCTTCACCTGATACTCTTGTCCAAGCCAAAAACATTTTTCATGGCATTTATTTCCCCCAAAACTAGGTATTTGAGAGTGAGGTGTTGCTAAAAAAAATAAATAAATAAAAGCAGAAAACTGAGTGTGGAGCTGTCCCTTTAGATTACCATGGCTTTACTTTTGAACAGTTCCTTTGTAAATGAGTAACTTTAGCCTTTATGATCATCTGTGTACCCCACTCCAATAAAACTGGGAGTAATTGGATTAAATAACTTGGGTCATTGTACAGTATCTGATGCTAGTATCTCTCAAATGAGAGTATGTATTAGTGAGAATTTTAATTGAGAATATCACCAGTTTGGCTTTTGCGCTGCCATATTATCATATCAATTTTAATATGCTTTTTGAAAAAGGCCTAATGCTGAGTTGTGGGTGCCTAACAAGAAAAAACAATCAGGTTTTAGATCAGAACTCAGGGCTAACTCTTGTTTTTAATCCTCTTTTTGTACATTTCTCTTCCCCCCAGGATGTTGCTTCAGAGTGTGAAGTCAAATGCATGCCAACCTTCCAGTTTTTTAAAAAGGGACAGAAGGTAGGTACATCTGCCCTTGAAGGAGAGTGTGGTGTATAAAGGAAGAAACGGAAGCGACTTACCCTTTACATTGGGAAGCACGTACCCACTTCCTCTTTTTAAGAATATTTACATACGGCCTTCATTAAGTGACATCTCCCTGATAACTGATCATTAATAACTGATCTCTGTTAAAGCTAGTCACTAAATACCTGTGATTGTGCTTTGTATCAAAGTGTATTTATCTTTAAGAGGTATTTGTGGAGTTCCCATCATGGCTCAGTGGAAACAAATCTTACTAGCATCTGTGAGGATGCAGGTTTGATCCCTGGCCTCGCTCAGTGGGTTAAATGATCCAGTGTTGCCATGAGCTGTGGTGTAGGTCACAGACACAGCTCACATCCCAGACCCCTAGCCTGGGAACGTCCACATGCTACAGATATGGCCCTAAAAATACCAAAAAAAAAGTGTTTGTGTAAAAAATCTTATGTTTGTTTTTGACTTTTTGAGGCTATTTTTCCCCCTGATAAACAGAATAGGGGTGCAATGCTGTATCTAATGGCAATTCAATATTCTCAACAGGTGGGTGAATTTTCTGGAGCTAACAAGGAAAAACTTGAAGCCACCATTAATGAATTAATCTAATCATGTTTTCTGAAGACATGACCAGCCATTGGCTGTTTAAAACTTGTAATTTTTTATTTACAAAAAGGAAAGATCAAGTATGAAGACTATATACCCAACCACCATCTGATAAGTGATAATAAAATAGTAACTCTACCCTTTTTAAAACCTCCTGGTATCTTTGAATAGTTTTAAATAAATGAAAACTGATCATTTGATATTTTTAATGTCCTAATTATTTTCATATATTTTTGGTCACTTTTTAGTAACCTTGTAGGACACTGATTCCTTTACGATTTGTAGTATATTTCTAGAAAAATCTTGTTGGGGCAATACACAGGTGATAGAGCAGTATGTTAAAATTCTGTTATTTTTTGGACCCATATGAACAGAGAAAATGGTTGCCTTTGTTCTAGCAAGCAAATCTGTGCTCTCTGAATGGTCCTTATGACCAAAAGTGATACCCACCCATGAAGAATTGTTTTAGTTTGAGACTCCTGTCCCAAAGGTATAGTGAGCTGCCAGTTTTGCTAATGGTAACAGAGTCCTGTTATTGCAATTAGGAATTCTCCATAGGTGGTTCACAGGGGACTTCCAACAAGTATTACCATGGGAACTCTGATTCTCAGAGTGTCTATTTCACATTCTTCCTTGTGTTCTAGACACAGCAAAGAGCTGGAAGAATGTTTGAAGAAAGCTTTTAAACTTTTATAATATCATAGAATTTAATCATATGCCCATCAATATCCTTATTTAATCTTGACAGTCCTATGAAGTGAGTACCATAATCCCAGTGAGCAAATAGGCAGGGAGGTTAGGGACTTCTTGTCACACTTGTCAGTGGAGGATCTGAGATTTGAACCAAGGGGTCTAGAGCCCAAGTACATATTCTGAACCACTACACTGCCTCTCAGTGGAACAATCCAAATAACTAGTAAAATGATGGGCCCTTACCTGGGTTTCTTTCCACATCTAAAATCAGGATGCTGATAAATTCTCCAAATAATTGAATGTCTATTACATGGCAAGCACCCTGCTAGGCTAGGGAAACAACTGTGTACACCTTTCTCATAGAACCAACATTCTGGAGAGGCAGGCAAAATAATGTTTAGATTGCAGTACATCCTTTGATGCCAGAAACAAACAAATAGGCACAGTAATTGAGAATTACAGGGAAACCTGCTTGGGAAGGAGTGATTCTGTGAGGTGACTAAGCTAAGATCTGATGATTAAGGGAAAAAAAAAAAAAGACCAGAAAAGAGCCAGGGACTCTTTCCAGCAGAGAGAAGAACATGCAACAAGGTGAAGTCCTGAAAGAACTTGGTACATTATAGACCCATCAAGCAAAGCATGAAATAGAGCCAGATAGTGGGCAGCACCCAGTCATCCAAAGCCTTCCTTGTTGTAAGTGCAAAGGGAAGCCATTGAAGGGTAAGCCAGAAGTAATGTGCTTGGATGTTAAGAGCTTGTTTTGGCAGCTCTCTGGAAAATGGTTTGGAGAGGGAGGTGAGAAACTGGAAAACAAGTTAGGCTCTGACATTTACCGAGGCCAGAGATGATGACAACTGGAATTGGGGGATGGCAGAGAGGTGGTAGAAAGGGAATAAACTGTTGACTTTTTAACATCCAAGTAAAGACAATCCAAAGGTTTCTGGAAGTAGCTAGTAGAATTCCTCTTCTAGAGCAGGTACCAGGGTTTTGGTTTGAGCAGCTAGGTAGTTGGGGTGCCATGTAATGGGGTAAGGATTAGAGGAAGTGGGTCAGGTTCTCTCCGGACATATAAAGACACATGTTGGTGGTGTACATTTAAGATGAATGATGTCATGCAGATGGGTTCTAGTGTAGAATGGAATAGGATGAAAGCCTGCAATATAGACGGTTCTTAAGAACAGGGCTGTGTGAGATCACCCAGGAAGAGAATCCAGAGCAAAGAGGGCCCAAGATACCCTGATGAGTGCCCAACATTTAGAGACCAAGGAAAATGGGAACCAATAAAGGAGATGTAAAGGAAGCCAGAGAAGAAGGATGAAAACCAAAAGAGGGTTTTATCCCAAAAGCGAAAAGGACGTTTCAAAAAGGAAGGTATGTCAATTATCAAATGCTGTTATGAGACCAAGATGACAGGAAAACAAAATGGAGCGTGTGACAATTCTTATGGAAGGATAGGGATAGAAGCAAGATTAGTGATAACTGAAGAGTTGACCCAAAATCACTTCATACCATCCTAAAGGAAGTATCAATTGTGAAGAAATATGTCCAAAGATGATTGGTACAGAATTACTTACGGAAGAACAAAATTTGATCTCTGTCAATAGAGAAATGATTAAATCCAACATGATAGATCCTTTCTAGGTAATATAGAATAAGGAGCTATTAATACTGAAATAAAATTTCAGTCACTGAGTGAAAAAAGTTACAGAATGTGAACAATTCAGAACAGTACAATTTCATTTGTATTAAACATAAGACATGTTAGGTATCTATAGGTAAATATGTGTATACATTAGCATAAGAAGATCTTGAAAGAAACATTTTTAACTAGTCACAGCGACTTCTAGTGAGGAGGGTAGGTAGAGATGGATGGTTTTTAGTTTTATTCATATATGTTTGGATTTTTCATAACAAGGTGCTTATGCATTGCTTACAAGTTAAGAATGTTTAAGTAGATAGAAAGGGAAGCAGATTCTGTAGAACTCATGCAAAAATTTCTCTAAAGTAGAGCTGAGGAAGGGTTAATGGGCATTTTTTGTGTGAGACAGTGGGTTTTCCAGTATGCTAATGGAAATGATACATAAGTAGGGATGAACTTTATGGGGGAAAGGATACCTGAAAAAGGGAATGAATCCCTTGTGTGGCCAAGAAGGAATGAGATTCAGAGCACACTGGGAGAGACTAGTCCCAGATAAAAGGAAAGTCATGAAGACCTGGATATATAAAGCAACCTTATTTGAGATAAATAAATACAGTGATGCAATAATAGTAGATACCAGACAAGTAGAGAGCAGACAAAATACGGCTGCATTGGCCTCTAATGACATATTAGACCAGACAGACCTGACATGTGTAACATTCCATCCAACAACAGCATACACATTCTTAAAGGGCACGTGGAATATTCTCCAGGATAGATAACATGCTAGGCCGCAAAACAGACCTTGGTAAAATTTTAAGACTGAAATACTGAATTTCCCATTGTGGCTCAACAGTAACAAACCCAACTAGTATCCATGAGGATGCAGGTTCCATCCCTGGCCTTGCTCAGTGGATTAAGGATCCAGTGTTGCCTTGAGATCTGGGCAGGTCATAGATGCAGCTTGGATCCTGCATTGCTATGGTAGTGGTATAGGCCATTGGATACAGCTCAAATTCAACCCCCTAGCCTAGGAACTTCTATATGCTGCAGGTGCAGCCCTAAAAAGACAAAAAACAAAAACAAAAAAAACCCCTGAACTCCTTTCAAGCATCTTTTGACCAAAATGATATGCAACTAATAATTACTAGAAGAAAACTGGAAAATTCACAAATATCTAGAGATTAAACAACATACATTGACCACCAATGGAACAGACAAAAAAATACCTTGCGACAAAGGAAAATGGAAATACAACATATAAAATCTTGTGGGATGATGCAAGTCCATAGTGAGAAATGCCCACTTCAAAGAACAAGAAAGATTTCAAATAACCATATGCCTCAAATAAGGAATAAATCCAGTGTTAGTTGGGAGAAGAAAATAAAGAGCAGAAATAAATGAAAGAGACCAAAAAGACAATAGCAGAAAAAAACCAAGAGCTGGTTCTTTGAAAAGATAAATTGACAAATCTTTATCTAAACACATTAAGAAAGGAGAACTCAAAATCTCCCTACAAATGCAAGTCCAGGACTACATGGCTTCACAGGCAAGTTCTACCAAACATACAAAGAACCTATACCCATCCTTCTTAAACTTTTCCAAAAGATTGAAGAAGAAGGAGCACTCCCAAAGACATTCTATGAAACCACCATCACTGTAATACCAAAACCAAAGATGTTACAAAAAAAGAAAATTATAGGCCAGTATCTTCGTGGAATATAGATGCAAATATTCCCAACAAAACTTTAGCAAACTGAATCCAACAGCACATAAAAAAGATCATACACCAGGACCAAGCAGGATACATCCCAAGTTCACAAGGATGGCTCAATATACTCAAATCAATCAATGTCATACACCACATTAACAAAAGAAAAATTAAAAAACTACATCTCATCTCAATAGATGCAGAAAAATTATTTGACATGATCCAACATCCATTCATGATTAAAACTCTTACCAATGTGGGTATAGAGGGAACATCTCAACAACATAAAAATGATTAATGGCAAACCCACACCCAATATAAAACTCAGAGGCAAAAAGCTGAAAGCCTTTCCTCTAAAATATGGAACGAGTTCCCGTCGTGGCGCAGTGGTTAACGAATCCGACTAGGAACCATAAGGTTGCAGGTTCGATCCCTGGCCTTGCTCAGTGGGTTAAGGATCTGGCATTGCCGTGAGCTGTGGTGTAGGTTGCAGACATGGCTTGGATCCCGCATTGCTGTGGCTCTGATTTGACCCCTAGCCTGGGAACCTCCACATGCCACGGGAGCAGCCCAAGAAATGGCAAAAAAATAAAAAGGCAAAAAATAAAAATAAAAAGACAAAAAAATAAAAATAAAATGTGGAACAAGACAAGTATGCCCACTCTCACCACTTTTATTCAACATAGTATTGGAAGTCCTAGCCACAGCAATCAGACAAACAAAAGAAATAAAAGGTATCCAAATTGAAAGAGAAATGTGAAATTATTACTCAATGCAGATGACATGATAACTTACACAGAAAATCCTAGGGACTTCACACAAAACTATTCAAACTGATAAACAAATTCAGCAAAATAGCAGGATACAAGATTAACATTCAGAAGTCGGTTGCATTTCTGTATAATAACAATGAAATATTAGAAAAGGAATATCTAAAAAATACCTTTTAAAATCACACCCAAGAAAAATTATATACCTACAGATAAACCTGACCAAGGAGGTGAAAGACTTATACATTGAGAACTATAAAACATTAATCAAGAAAATGAAAGAGGATCCAAAGAAATGCAAAGACA